>NC_069131.1:9460193-9777277 GCF_026914265.1 Mya arenaria | reverse complement strand
AAGTATTTATACTGTGATATAAACAGCATTTTGTGCTATTCGAATCGGAATATGATTAGATGGGACACAAGAAAAAAAACATAACATTAGAGTAGAGCTAGTTCAAAATGTTTTAGTTGTAAACAGTATCGTAATTAAATGTGTATCTAAGTTACATTAAGTTCCACCGAATTTTGATAAGACAATGTTTTCTATATATGTTTGGAAAGTGGTAACATGGACCTCAACATTTACTACCTTATAAGTTCAATAACATTTATTGGTGCTTAAAGTTGTACCAGCAACCGCTAAAGTATTTAGTTTGACAATGTGCAAGATTATAAGTATCTTACATGGTCGAGAGTGTAAGATAGTTTCATTCCGCAAAACACCATGCGCGAGGGTCGGGATGATCCTATCTTATACGAGCGGTTATGGTAGATGCTTTTTCTCCCACCTCAGTTAAACAAAATTAAGAAAAAATGTATTTTTTGCCGGAACTCTTTTGTGCGTAGTGAAAATAATGCGTATGGATATTTGATAACTCGTGGTTGTCATGAATATGCGCGCATTGATTCAGATTATGTTAATAGTCAAAGCGGTCTTTAAATAGTACTGATGAGAGTGGAGCATTATTTCATGAAAGATTCGTGAATACTTTTTTATTGTGACATTTGAAGTGAGAAATAGTTAATTAGCATTCTAAATATTGCCACAAGACAAGGTTTCTATGATGTTACAGACGACTGTCTTCAACAAGGGAGGTAACTTCAATGTGATGACCATTAAAAAGTGGGTTCCATACGGGCATTTTATCTTCGCCCGTGGGCAAGATAAGAATTTCTACCATGGTTAAATTATTGGAACTACTTATCTGAGGTGGGAGAAAATTATCTTTTGTATAGATCATAAGGTATTGAAAGCTGTTATCTTACTTAAATCGATTATGCAAATATCAAACCTGTCTGGAAGCGGTTTAGTTTGAATGATGCTGGCAGTTAAGCTGTCCCTGTAGTTTTCACTAACCTTACGTACGCAGTGGCAATAACCTAATACGTCTATCAAAGTATGACCTGTACAAACTAGTGTTATGTTCCACAGTGGTTTCTTCTTTTCGTCGGTGTAATTTGTTAAACAAATAGACGTTTTTAACTGAATTTAAACTGACCTCGTCAACCACAACTTTCACTAATAACGATAGTTTGATATTTGTCTAACGTGTGTGTTGTCTTATGACGTTGTGTTTGTTTGACCTTGATTTTTAGGGCAGAATTTTAGTTACGTTTCAGGCAAATGAGCGTGTTACTGATATGTAAATTGATTTATCGGTATAAGAAAAATACATACAATCTTAAAGACAAAAGTTTTGGTAGCAGACAATTCCGCATATAAGAAACTCAAATCCTGTTGGGTTATAAAAAGATAATAAACAGGTCAACGTGAACTTAGATAAGATGAAGATGACCATGGAATGTCTAAACAATATAAATAACACTAATGTCAAGTATTTAACATATATAATATAAGGGCATACTTGCGAACACGATATTTATTATCTCCAAATTCGTATATGAGATGATCTGTCAAAAACATACAAATAAGTTTAGCCACTGATCCGAGATCATTGATATTCAGGCAACGCATTTTGTAATACGAAAAATGTATTTAATACGTATTTAACCGTGTACTAGGTTAATTCTTGATGAAGTGTTCAAGTATTGAGTGTAAAAATATTCAATATTATTTTCAAAATGAAAACCCAGGTTAATATCAGTACTAATATGAATATGTTACACAGTTGTGGCCAAATGCTTTAGTTAAAATTTATTCTTTATCATTTTTTTTTGTATAATTAATAGTAATTATATTGACTTGTATTCTTGTTACTGGGAAAACGTGTGGTGATAAAACTCTTAACTAGCTGTGTTGTTTTTGTCCATAAGTCCAAGTTATTAAATGAATAGTTCTGATATCACAAAACAATAGTGATTTTGATTCCTATTTAGATAATGTAAGAGAAGCTACTACTAGAGACGATTATGTTGTTGCTTTTCTGTAATTGCGTGTTTGCTTGCTTACGTGCGTGCGCGTGCATGTGCGTGTGTGTGCGCGTGTGTGTGTGTGAAAAAAATAAACAATTTTACATTAAGGGCCTGTATGTTTTTTTGTTTTTTTTTATATTTTAAACCTTTGAATACTTTTAGAGATTTTTTATTATTCTATTGTTAAGTAAGATCGCAATAGTGTCAACATGAAATCGAAGAAAATGGCAACAAAAAAGAAACAACTCCTCATTAGCCTTATAGCCTTCTTTACAACTTGACAATGATAAATATTTTATCCGAAGTGCATCTTGATTCTGCGAAGTTTTCCATCACCAGTACGGAATTTATTGTCGCAAAATAATGTCAATAGAAATACGAAGACTTAATGACTGCTATTCACACAACTGCTGATATTCTTTGCCTGATTATGACATTGAGGGCGAAACAACAATTTTAGATTAGTAGTTCTTATTGTCAATAAACAGTGCAACTGTCATCACACGCAATTGTGCTTTGCGAATCACTGTTTTGGAACATGTCTTCAGAATATAGACGGCTTTTATTAGTAAGGTGCTGAAAAGCGACATGTACAGGTACATGAAGTTTGTAAATGATGTTAATCTGGGACTCCCAATTAAACGCACATTTTAAACCTTCAAGTTCTGAAATAATTGAAAATGCGTTACGTCCTGTACCATGCCATGAGTCCATTAAATTGGTTGCGTATTGAAATATGTCTTTCTCGAGAAATCAAATTTGCTGAACTACTTTGAATGACTACACTTTGTTATCATGGTTATACTTAATGAATAAATGATTACAACATAAACTTCTCAATATGATTATATATGGATAATTGGTGCATTTGCCGGTCTGTGTTTGCAGAAACGACATTCATCCGACGTCATGGTTGTCATCAAGACCTACCCGTGTAACAGATGTCCTAGATGTTTTTGGACTACTTTAGAATCAACCTTAAAAGTGCACCAACTACAGGGATAGTACTTGATCTTGAACTCATCAACGACATCTTTGTTGTACTCTTGCATAGGTCATTCCTACGATGTTTTGGACAACAAACAAGGCCTGAGGTCATAGGTGCTTGGTGATATTTTTTAACAACGTTTTACGGTGTTGTACCAAGAGCTCTTGGAAGCGCTGTTTTAGCCGTGGCTGTTTCAGCTCTAATTGAAACACCTACTATAAAGGGTTGTGCAGATATTGGTGTATACAATATTTTGTCAGTTCATGGATTGTGAAGTAAAAATAAATTTATTCTGATATGAATCGTAGTTTCATAGTTGATGTTTTTATTTTTACTCAGTACTATGAACTAATGCAGTAAAACAAAGTTATAAAATCTCGAAATGCTGCAAACTGTACACTCGTATGAAGGGGCGGAGTATTTTCCTTGGCATATGAGTCCTATCAGTTTTTTCCTTTACCGGAGTGTTTTAAAATATAGGCTATTTACGCCTTTCTGACATTAATTAACTGCAATATATACGGTAAACTGCAGTGAAATAAATATTCTTTTATTGATAGAAAACGACTCTATTCGTGTTATTATTGTGTAGTAACGTATTGATTGAGGAACATTTACAGGAATGAATTTAATATGAATAGTGTTAATCATATAACAATATTGACAGTTTGTTGCAACCACCAGCATCTGGCAACATCAGTGATTTTATTTTGTTTCACAATTTCTAAGAAACTAAGAAACTGATATCCATCTTAATAGTTTCTTGGCACACATCCGCTGTTTGGCAATGGTTTCTGTTGAATAAAGGCGGTTGTAGTGTTTTAGATGAATAACATGTTCACAGAGGGAATTTAATTATTGGTCTGTTCTGTTCAAATTAACGGTATGAACCACAAAAGGGTTCCGTATAGTGCGTCATATAAGTACGAGTGTTCGGTTTGTTTTTAACTGATGCCAGACACGATAGTATTGTTCCCAAGAGAGTATGTCCGAATGAAATGAATACATTATACGCAATATTTTAAGAAGTGGGGTGGAAACTCATGCGTCGACCATTTCGACTTTATATTATGTAGAACACAATTTTTGGATGTGTTTGAACACCCTAAAGTATTCTAGCAAAATAAATTTTAAGCTGATATTATACAGATTGTAACTGTAGCATTTGCCTATCTTAACCGTAACCGTCATGAAAGGTGTACTCATATGTCTACAAACGCTGCTGAGAAGTACTTCTAAAGCTAATATCAACATGTATGCATTAGATCTCAAATATGTACCTGCGGCTTTTGGTCATACATGAACTAATCATGTTACTCATACTGATACTGCTGTCGCTTTTCAATTTAAAATTGTATCATAACCTTGTATGAGATTTCTTGTAAATAATTTAGACCATCAATTATTGTTTTTAACTGATGCCAGACACGTAAGTGTTATTGGCAAACGTTTATGTCATTCCGATCTCATGCGTTTAATACAATTGTCTGAGAGAATAACATTAATTAGGGTCCGTCGAACAATACGACTTTATACGATTTATGTTATATGGAACATCATTAAATGTGTTTATCTATTTACACAAATACAATGAATATTTTCAAGTTGAGCAATTTACATCTCAACATTGTTGAAGTGCTACTCATATCATAGAAATAGACAATCGACGCCATGATGGCACAAGGAATACATTTTGCGGATGCCAGTGTAATCTTAAACATTTACTACCAATTTTCATATTTGTAAAAAGTAGCTTTTAAGATACATACGGATGTTTTGTAATAGAAATGTAAATACAATTAAACGCCTAAGAGTGCACTTTAAGTATAAACCATGATTTCTCTCATCATTAACTTATACAAACGAACAAAGCTACAAACTAAAGGGCAGAATGAGCGCGCACGAATTCGGTAGGCGTTTGAAAAATCAAAACTTGTCCTGGCGAGTTTCAAAAATGGTCAAATATGACCTATTAATTACAGTTTTTGTCTGAAAAATGTATAAAACATGCATCAATTTTTGTTGACATAATTATGATGTTTAAATCACAAAGTATGTTTACCACATTGTTCGCTTACGTAGACTTTGACTCTGGGGTCCCTGTAGTTGTGAAGCATAGGGTCCCATTGTTCGGTTTGGGCAAACACAGAAGAATGTGCCTTTCTTAGGATCCCTTTATGTGGCATAGAATCTGTCCAATGATTTCGTTTTTACAACAGTTGTGCGTCAAAAAATCGGTGTTATTTTGTATTTGTTGCTATAGAGAGAAAAATAGATATACTATCGTTTGCCATCTCACATAGTTTGTATATATAATACATACTAGAAGGATAGGATGCCATGAATGTGATCATATTTCACCAAATATATACTAGTCTTCAAGTTTGGCGATCTACAGAAAGAAAAACGGGCGAAGCAAGATCATAGATTGTCAATATTGGAAAATTATTATTAGCTTTTTGCTGATAGGGCTTATTTCAAAAACCGACTGCCACTTTAATGAGATATGTTGACGCACAATTTCAATCGCCAAGCGGTTCGCGTCAATAAACATGAGTGGGTGATTGCCGATGTGTTCAGTTATTGAGGTATGTACTCCTATTTACCGTAGCATTTATCGTCAAATTTGTTAAAAATATGTTATGTTTGAACCATAAACACCATAAGCAGGGAAAATAAACCAGAAATAAACCCTTCTGAGGACAACAACGTAAGTGCCGGAACGAAAATAAACTAGAGACAAAACCATATGAACACCACACTCACAAATACCGTCTGACAATCAAGTATCATTTAAATTATTCGTAGTTGTTTTACTTTGAATACATTCCAATACCTGCCATCAGAGAGGAAAGAAATTCATGAATATCTCAGAGATTGATATTATCATTGCTACAATTGAGGCCAAATTGAGAAGCTTGTACAATGAAGTTTCTATTTATTTAACCAATGAAGCCGTGACCACTGTCTTTTCTTTGAAAAGATGTGAATATAAAAATCGTAAGACGTCAGCAAGCCAATTTCGTGTCACTTCCTATTGTTTCAAACCAAAATTTTTAAAATTAATGTAGTACAAAGCAACAGAAATGTTAAACGTAATCTAATGTGTAAACAACTAAATTTCTTCTTGAAAACCATTAACATAAATGAGCAAAATATAATTCGATTTAAGTAAACATTGGATTATCTAATACAATGATAATATGATAGGCTATGTTAACGAAAACAATTGCCTTAAATTTATTGCCGAAATACATTATTTCCTGTTTGCAAAATACTTTTTCAGTTGTCAACAGGAAAGTTTCATAATTTAGCAAAACTAATTCCAAATTAGTTTTTTTATGAACGTGTACGGCTTATTTGTTTGTAAATACAAAGATGACAATTATTTTCCGGGAAAACTAAAACCGTACCTTTCGGTAGCGGATACAGTTCCATTTTTTTCGGTCTTACCATTATTTTATGTTACAAAATCCAAATGGTAAGGGTGTTTAATTGATGAGTGTTCCCTAAACTGTCATTTTATTGTTCATTAATTAGGCATGCAAACGAAATTTCGAATATTCGAATATTCTATCAAACGTTTGGTATTCGAATGTTATATCGAACTCGATATTATTAATGGCTTCTAAGTAAAATACATCAGGGTTCAATTCGAAATCGTAGTTTAAGTATGTGCAAATTGTAGTTACATAATTACAAAGCGCCAAATGGTTCAATAAAATGGTGGGTGCAGGTGAACTTTGCTTTAAATCAGAATGGTTCTTTTTACGCAATGCAAAGAAATAAGATTGATTTGACTTATGTATTGCCTTGCTTCATGGAATTCTTATCTTAATGTTCAAAATGTTTGAAAGGCGGATTCCTTTGTTGAAAAAGGTTGAATTATATGTTGATCATTTCTAGCTGAATATAATGCTCGATTTTCAATTATCATACTAGTGAAAACAACACTAAATTGACAAATTATGTACAACAACATATACAAATTGTATATGTTAGTGATAAATCGCTAATTATGAACTAAAGGACATCTAGTGTCCCCTGTCTGTTTGTTTACTTAGAATGATATAATACTTTTGTTTTGCTTACACAGTAATTTTGATCACTCATAAAAACGTTTGTGCATGGCATTATACAAATTATTGTTTCTTACAATATACGTATATTGACATGGTGTGTCTCACTTTTAGCGCTAAGGTTGCGTTAAATCGACTTTTGCCATATTTTGAGCCTATAATTTAATGGTTGAAAATACGTTTTGACACAAAATATATTAAGGACTCATTTTGCATTAACATAACATCTTCCATTGTGAATTCCTACGTAACAAGATGTTGTTCCTTAATTAAAATCTGCAATTAGACCGATGCTAGGTTTGGTTGACTTATTAACATAAAAACATACATCTTTCACTAGGTGAAGAAACCCTTATTCTCCGACCAGTGCTTACCTAATATTTGAAAAACCTTCAACTCACCTGAAAAGAAAATATGATAAGGAAGTCATACTAGTTTGTTCTGTTAAAAATATTAATGAATTAAAAACAAGCAACAAATCAATGCCTTTTAGGGTTGAAGGCGCCGTCTGCAGGCCAACATACTTCGTCGAAGTTACCATCGTTGAAAGGCTTATAAATAAGTTCATATTACCGGTTGTCTTACGAAAACATATATAAATGTTTGCTATCAAATGTAAACCTTACCTGTATAGTCCGATTAAAGCTCTACAGATTGTATAGAATATGCTTTTAAAAATGGAAGGAACAACTTTGAAATTTAAACATCTTTGCGTAATATTTAGATGAACTTTATATCTTACGTCTTACGTAAAAGTTTCAGTTAATGGCATGAACACGTAGGAGAAATAATCCCGTAACGTCATGACGTCAAAAACACTAATGGAAGAACCAAACCAAACCAAAACGTACTATCACCCCCTCGCTAAAACTTTTGAAAATGACGTTTGCATATCATAGTGTTCTGCACACTCAACACTTCCAAATGGATACAATTTAAAAATAATTTTATCAAGTAAAGAACGGAGATTTCGCCTTTTCCCAAGACCGTGCAGATGCATATCTAAACATTCAAATATTTCCAAGTCACAGAACATTGATAAGAATTTGTGTAAACAACCATGTTTACCAATTGAGAGGCATGGCATTTGGCCTAATCGTAGCGATTCGGGCATATACAAAAGTATTTGCAATAGTAGCAGCTCATGTCGGCAATCGTCAAGCCGTTTACCTCGACGATTGGTTAAGTGAAAGTCAAAATGCTATCAGACAAAATCTTGTAGAGGATATTTTCCTGATATCAGATAGACTGAAAAGGATACGCCTAGCAGTCGATATCAGGGCAATTAAAGTCAACAGAACATTAATATATGATTTTTTTATATTCTTTCATAGAAATGTTATCTCATACTACTCCGAATGAGAAGTTTTTCGGAAACCTAGTTCTAAGAATTTAAGTTTTAAGATCCTTTTAACAGCTCATCTAGTAGAACATCGGGGGGGGGGGGGGCTAGACACGTAGTTAACACATGGCATGTGGACAATGCAGGAAAAGAAAATGCATATCAATTATTTGGAATTGGAAGCAAGAAACAATGTTCTAGTAAATTTTCTTTTATTACTGGCAAATCAGACAGTTCTAATGTATTCAGACAACACATCAGTAGTACAATACCTGAACAAATAGCTGAATATATTACCAGACACATTTTCAAGGACAATGATACATCCAACAAAATGGACACTAGACGGGTCAATCACTCACCAGATATTCTGAACAAACAAGTCCCAATAGCTTGTTCTTTGATCCCACACCAAAACGTTTAAGCACTTGATGTAATTGACAGTTCCATGGAAGGGGATGTTTGCATATGCTTTTTACCTATTGTGTCTGATTACAGGGTATTCCGTATTTGCAAGTGACCAGTTCAGAATAATTCTGATATGGTCGAAACGACCTTCGATCCAAGAACTATCAGTAGCAACCCGATTGCAAATACCAATTGTACCAAATTTGCATCATCAGCCCATAGGCACAAATGGTTAATATCGACAAAAGCAGTGCGTAGGTCTTAACCTGTTTTTGCCTTTAATTTCGTCTATTTTCCGGAGGGCAAGGAACCTGCAGGCGTTGAGGGTAGGCGAAGGCGCAGTATCAGTCCAGGCAAAAGGAGAGGCATGCTTTAGGCAAAGTTTTAGTAAACAAGACAAGCCGTATTACATTTCAGGAAAGATTTGTAGATCGAAAATAACCTTTTTATAGCAATAAACAGGTCACATAGTGTTAAAGGAGACAACTAGTAAATTGATTACTTAAATCATACAAATAGTGACAAATCTAAGAAAGTAAAAGAACACTTTTAATGGTATTTATTCTCTCTGTGTAAGAAAGTGCCGATTGGTCGAGAGAAACTACATTTTTTAACTTTTATCTGAGAAATATTGCAATATCGCGCACAAAGTTATCATATAAAAAGTTATTTATTTGATTTCATTCACAATATTATGTGCGTTCATTTGGTTTTTAGCATTAAAAAGAGCGATATTCTAAGACAAAAAGAGATCAAATATATTTTTATATATTCAGTGTTAGGTTATATATTTAAATATACCACCGAAAGAACAAATGAAATAGGGGTTTCGTACAGAGCTCGTAATGACAATCAGAACACCCCGGCATCTACCATAATAAAACAACCTCGGATGTATGCCAGTACAACAGTAGTTCGTAAAACAATTTATGCTTTATACTTATTAAGCGAATGCTTATCGTGTATTATGTACGGAGCAAGACAAATCGGCCCCTTACCAAATCGGCCTACTACCAAATCGGCCCCTAAGACGTTTCGGCCCTGCCATTTCGTCCCCTTAATTAAAATGACTCGAGACGTTTCGACCCCTTCGTGATTTACAACAGAGACATTTCGGCCCTTTAATTTAATTTTATTTTTTATCGTGAGTATAAAGAAAAACATTGTAGGTCGTCTTATAAATGTAAATGAGATTTGTAAATAAGTTGTAAATAAAATATTTAAATTTACAAATAGACAAAAAGCATGAAAAACGTTGATATGACTGATATAAAAAATATAATTAAAATCTAAATAACTATTAACCCTGATTTTAATATAAAATGTTAGAAAATCTAAGAAAGTTTTTTGTTATAACTGTTAATTATTATTTGATCATTAAAGACTTCAAAGAAAATTATTATTGAAACACCCATGAAGTTTTCAAGTTCAAAGTAACTTCTATCTGTACCACGTAATAATTCTATGTTTACTTATAGTTTCTCTTTCAGTGTTGCGCCAAAAGGAATCACGTTCTCTCACCATTATGTTTATCAATTTGGCGTGATGTAATTATGTTACAACAATTGACCACAGTGCACAAACTTAAAATACAATTTCAAATGGAACACCCGATATATTGAACTTGCAAACCATTAATAAACAACAAAATGACAGTAAAACACTTGTATCAATAGGATTTTGTGACACGAGATTGTGTTGATCCAGTGAGTAATGGAACTGTGTCCGATATAGAAATAAACGGTCCGAGATTATACCGTAGAACAATTGTCATCCTTGTATTCACTTATAATTAGGTCGTACACGTAAATCAAAAACTAACTGGAATTAGTTTTTGCTCACTTAGGTAACCTATTTTCCGATGGTAATTGAAAATGTATTTTGCAAACAGAAAATGTGCAAGGCTCTAAAACAAAGGCATTTGACTCTGTTAACGTAACCTTAAGTTTTACATTTTTGATGTATTAAATAACGAATCCATTGATTACTAAAACCATATACTATTTCAACCATTCATGTCAATGGATTTCAAAAAAAAACACATCAAGTTGTTATTTTGTTGATTTGGACTACATTAACTATACATATTGGTTTCAAACAATGGGAAGTGACACGAAATTGCCTTCGTTACAAAATGAAATGTACACAACTCCTATTGACATCACTTGTAGTAATAAGTTATCAATATCTGCGATATCCATGTATTGTTTTACTTTCTGATGGCAGGTATTGGAATTTCCAAAGCATATGCAACTGCTTATAATTTGCATGATTGTCAGAAAGAATGGGTGTTCGTGGTGAAAATTTGTTTGAGGCTCTAGTTTATTGTCGGTTGAGGCTCTTGCCTTGTGCCTGCTAACATGGTTTATTTTTTAATGTTCGACAACTGGGCTTGTCTTTGTAGTTTTCATATTATGGTAAAGAATAGAAATCAGAGTAAATTAGTAAGAATGCTTAAACGTACGGGACTTATAAAGCAATTAAAGGGACACCTGTTGAATCAACATTATACTAATCAAACGTACGATCCGTCTTTTTTAACGTCGTAGCAGGTGACGACAATTTTGTTTTCCTGTTATTTTTTTAACAGATAACACTTACAAACATTGCGGTTTTTAGTTTTCTTAGGTTTTAAATCATTGTATTTGAATTAGTTGTCACAAACACTAGTTGGTGATTGTTTTCTTTGCTATATTTTTGTTTCTCTACTTTATGCCATTTTTAAATTTTCTTCCCAATCAATTTAGTTTGCAGAAAACATGTATTATATATATTTCGGAATTGACAAACCACAACCCTAAATTGACTTCTACCTGAAAATCATTAGCTTAAAGGTCAAAACCATCGTATGAGAACAACAACAAATCATAAAACAAGGTGAAACATATTATTCCTATATTCCAATACATATCTAGTATCTACTTGGTGATAAATGTTCACATTAAATATTTATCATATATATATATTATATCAGTTGTATAAACAAGGAATAGGTTGAGTATAGATATAAGTCTTTTCTGGTGGCCCAAACCGCCAAAATAGAAACGCCACAAGACATTACATATATACTAACTATGTGAAGATGGCAAACGACAATGTTTTTATTTTAATAGTTTCATCAAAAAATCTTCCTAGCAAGATGAGCCAACCAGAAATTAGATCTGGACAAGTGTTACAACTGGCAATGGAAAATGAAACGTGACTTAAAAAACTACAGAATTGAGTTAAACACAATATCAGAACGTTGTGGCAGGGAGAAGGCTATTGACATTTTATCCAAAATCCGATCGGTATCCAAAACATTTAGAAAAGTATCAACGCTAGAAGATCTTCTTTGTAATCATCTTAGCAGAGAGACAAACATCCACAAGGAGTTGCAACTATAAAACGATGAAAAAAACATTTGTCAAATTTGTGTTACGAACAAAAAGTGTATTGTGTTTGCGCCTTGTGGCCATTTGACTTGTCATGCATGTTCCATCAAAACTGGCAAATGCTATTTTTGTAGAACTGTTGTTTAAATAGAATAAGATACGGGCTTTACATTGATAAAAAATATTATGTAAAATAAATCAAAACTGTAATTATCTTTGTAAATGTAAATGTTTATTGATTTCAAAATAAATAATAACTGTGGCTTAACTATATTGGAAACTTTTTTTACATGCTGATACAAGCTTTCACATGATACTTTATAACTTAAACTTCATATTCATATTTTAGTGGTTTTTTTTTTTTTTAATTTAAAGGCTCTGATTTTAGTCTTCGTGTGTTTGGTGAAAAAGATCGTCGTCCTAAATTTTTATTTGACGATGTGTTATTCAGCAATTTGTATGACAAAATAATAATAAAAGCACGAGAAGCAAAAATAAGTGGTTCGAAAGGTTTTATTTTGCAATCGTAACATAATTTGCGTTTCGTTGAAACAAAACATTTTTCAAAAGTTATACGCTGGGGTTTTCTTCGTTAAAGTTCGTCACCCCAATTCATTGCCACAGACATTGTCTCATGATTATCATTAGTATCGGAATGGCTACTCAAATTCCTTCTACAAACTGGGATGTTCAAATTTCTTCTGCAAACTTTGATGCTCAAATCGCCTCTGACTACTTCGTTTGTGATTTGTTGTAGAATTCCCTTTAGTTTAGTTTCCGTATGTGTCGCTTGTGCTCTCTAAGCAGATGCTGTTTGTTTCGATTCGCTTAAGAAAAATGCGGGCCTTCTTGTTTTAGAAAATTGATTTCTCTTTCCAATGTTATTTTCTGCTATCTATGTGCCATAACGTCCATATTCATATTGTTGATTGTCTGTACTTTTGAACATTGTCCAAGGTATTCGAGTTCCTTGGTCAAACTTGTACGAACAAGAGTTGGTACATTTTTCGAACAATACTTGAGATATTTCTGAAGTAGTATGTTTATCTTGTTTTCATACTGGGGAATAGATGTGCTATATCTGTATTCGTTAGCCATCTCTCTACGTATTGCAGCTAAGGAATACCCATACTGTAGAATATGAGCTTTTATATCATACGCTTAAACTTTTATAATGCACACGTGTTTATCCAATGAAATGACTTTATGATGGTCATTGTTGTAAACAAAACGGATCAGTGTTTCCATTGCATTATAATTTCAAGCTCTTATTACTCGAGTAACATTCATCGATTGATTAATCCATTCATTCAGTTGATATCAAACATGTCAGACACAATTTTAAGCTTAATTAGCAATTTGGCAGATTGTGTAAAACACTGTGAATCTGACAAATAAAGACATTAATAAGAACACAGAGTAGCAAGCGCACTTTAGACATGCTAAGAAAATTTCTTTCACTGCTCCATAAATGTGTGAAGATATTGCAAAATACAGCGATTACCATTAAACCTCCAAGCAAGATGTGCGAACCGAAACAGAAGACCGGCGACCTATTGTCATAGGTTCAAAAAATAAACATTGAATTGAAAAAAATAAAAACAGACTTGAATAACATTTCACAACGCTGTGGTAGGGAGAAAGAAGTTAACATTTTGGCTGAAATGCGATTAGTATTCAAGATATTTCGCAAAACAGCCCCATTAGGAGACCTTCTATGGCATCATCTTAGGTTGAAAGAAGAAACGCGACATGAGTGGCCACGACAATTCGACGACAAAAACATTTGTACAGGTTGTGTCACAAACAAAAAGTGCATTGTGTTTATACCATGTGGACATTTATCTTGTCAGGCATGCTCCATTACCAGCAGCGAATGCCACATTTATAGATCAGCTATTGTTGGAAAATATCTTATATATATATATCATAAACAATTATTTGTATTTTTGCTTGCTGTTTATTTCATTTCCATGGTAAGGTGAACCGTGTTTATCACTCAAACACTACCCGTTCTGATTCACACAGTTGTGTTGTAGACAGCCGCAATACGCTAGTTAGCTCAAATTTCTAACATTGGTTTCCAAAGTTGACGAATGCAAGTTCCGGAAATAGTTTATACGCTTTTTTGAGCACTTCAAACTATTTAAACATACAGTGGTGACTGTACTATACACACACTATGGCAAAACGATATACTGACATCGTTGGGTTTGCTGGACTACAGTACAATGATTATTTTAAAACATTCTGTTGGAAATGCCAATTGTGTTGTGCTGGAGTCTTTACGGTAGAACATTGTGAGCGACATGAGCTTTTGAACATTTTCTCTCCAGCTGGCTACTGCCGAAACTGTTACAAATATGTGTGGTATTGTAATGATTGTAGGGGTGATGCAACGCCACCAAAAGTGCAAATGAGAATCTATTGTTTGTCGTGCTTCTTCCACCGCTTTGAGAATCTTGCAATCTTGGCCGGCTAACCCAACGTATTTGAAATAAAATCAGCAAGATATTTCATATTTAATTTTCAATTTCCAATTTCCACTCCTACCCAGCCCACTCCTCCCTGATCCCTCCCTCGTGGGACTAAATCCACTCACCACCGATATTGGGTTGTCTAAGTATCAAAAGCAAATGAAAAGTAGTCAAAAATAGCATACCTGTTAGACGGATTTATTTATTTTGGATGATATATCTTTGGTAGACAATTATACACTAGAAATAATTTACACTTCCAAATTATATCTTCCTCTGAACGTATCTAAAGTAAGATTGGTTGACAGCAATGACGTCAACGTCCCTAGTTCTAGCTACCGTGCATTTGCTCTACATTGGAAACAAAATCATTAGTCAGGGTAGGTAATCAATAGGCAGCTTAAGTCATTATTATGGTAAGACATCATTGACTCAATTCACTCTATTAATCCGTTATTTATATCACACATTCCGATTAGCTTCATAGTTTTTAAATCAATTTCAAATGTTACCCAAGGGGCCGTATTACAGAAGCACCTTAAAATATGCAATTAAAGTCAATTTTATGGTTATACACTATTGACACTATTCACTATTAAAGTTCGTTATTTATATCAAGCAGTCCGATTAGCTGCATCGTTCTTAAATTCATTTTAGACCATTACTATATATATCAACCCAGGAGCAGTAGAATAGAAGCACCTTGATGTTTTTTTTTAAGAATATTTTAACTGAGGTATAAAAGGCACTTTGTGCTATTCGAATCGTAAAATGAATACCTGGGACACTAAAAAAAACGTAACATAAAACTAGAGCTAGTGGATGATTTTTATCTTAAGCAGTATGGTAATGTAACGCCATCTAAGTATTATTAATTACTACCGAATTTTGTTAAGGCAATGTTTTCCATATACATTCGGAAAGTGGTATCAAGGATTTCAACATTTACTACCTTATTAGTAAAATAAGATAAATTTACTAGCGTTAGGCAACATGAGATAATTGCAGCAAAATATTTTACCAACAACCGCAAAAGTATTTAGTTTGACAATATGCAAGGTACTTAATCTTTAGTATAGATCATAAGGTATTGAAAGCTGTTATCTTCTCGGCACTAATATGACCTGTCAGGAAACGGTTTAATTTGAATGATGGTGGCAGTAAAGCTGTCTCAGTTTGCATTGTATTATAAATACGGAACCATACGTGCGCAGTGCCAAATGACATAATACTTCTTACAAAATATGCCGTGTGCAAACTGATGTCTTGTTCAACAGTGGGCTCTATAAATCATCGGTGTAGTTTGTTAATCAATTAGCAGTATGTAATTGTTTTGTAAATTTATCAGTTTACGCTGTTAATAGTACTTATCGGTGCTGTTCGAGATGAAAAGCAGTTGGTAATTAATACAAGTTATTGGGAATATCTTTGTTTTTTCACGATCAATTGCCATGACATTTTAACATTCCTAGTTCAGGTTCAATATTAAAACTGTATCCGTAGATGAATTAATGAGAAAATGGAGCCAAATGTGCCATTTTATGATATAAGTAGCTCCTCCACTTACTTCATTTGAATGGCGACACATAACAGCTAACGCAAACGCAACATGGTAAGTTTTTAACTGAATTGATACTGACTTCATCAACCGCAGCATTATCTAATAACGATAGTATGATATTTGTCTAACGTCTGTGTTGTCTTATGACTTTGTGTTTGTTCGGTTATGATCCTATTGCCAGAATTTTAGTTACGTTTAAGGAAAGTGAGCGTGTCACTGATATTTATATTGTTTTATCGGTAGAAGTTTAATACATACACTCTGTAATAAAAAAAACCCATTGGTAACACACAATTCCAGCCACAGTAGGTATGAATTTCCATGTTGTTTTCAAGTTAATGAAGGGTAAGCTTAGTTCAAATGCATATAGTGAGTTGTGATGAAACGATTATCGAGTACAATCAATAAATCGTCGGCGATGGTCATTGATTTTGTCCAAAATCCATATCGCTTATGTCTGATTTTGGGGTCGGAAATCGTATAGAACAGCCCCAATTTATCCTCTCCGGATTCCTCTCATCTGCTTTATATGTTCCCCATGGGCATCGTTGAACCATTTTCACGATTAAGTCTAAAAACTTAAGTCTAATTATATGTCCGGTTGTAAACATTTATCGCCGCTTTGTGTGTGGGTCAAGGTGGTGGACGGGACGCGGTGAATGATTTTCAGCTTTCTCATTGGTCAATAATTATTTGTGTGATCGACAGGTCGGATCGATGTATTGTGTATGTTCTGTAGGAGTGGTCTCCTATTGTTGTATGTTCCGTCAGAGTGGTCTCCCATTGTTGTGTTTTCGTCAGATTGGTCTTCTATTGTTGTATGTTCCGTTAGAGTGGTCTTCCATCGTTGTATGTTCCGTAAGAGTGGTCTCCTATTGTTGTATGTTCCGTAAGAGTGGTTCTCTATTGTTCAATATTACATAAAGTGATCTGATATTGGTGTATGTTCCGTCAAAGTCGTCTTCTATTGGTGCATGTTACGTCTGAGTGGTCTCCACCTCTTGGTGTATGTATCGTTATGGTGGCTTCCTAGTGGTGTATTTTCTTTCAGAGTGGTCTCCTATTGGTGAATGTGTTCCGTCAGAGTGGTCCATTTTTGGTGTATGTTGCGTCAAAATGGTCTCCTATTCGTGTTTGTTCCTTCAGAGTTGCCTTCTATTGGTATATGATCCGGCGGAGTTGTCTTCTATTGGTTGATGTTCCGGCGGAGTAGTCTTCTATTGCTGTATGTTCCAAACGAGTGGTCTCCTATTGGTTTTTGTGCCGTCAAAATGGTATCCTATTGGTGTATATTCCATCAAAGTGGTCTCCTGTTGGTGTATGTTGTGTTGGAGTGGTCTCCTATTTCTGTATATTCTTTCAAAATTGTCATCAATTGCTGTATGTTCCGTCAGAGTGGTCTCCTACTGGTGTATGTTTCGTCAAAGTGGTCTCCTTCTGGTGTATATTCCGTTAGAATGGTCTCCTTCTGGGTATGTTCCGTTAGAGTGGTCTCCTTTTGGTGTATTTTCCGTAAGAGTGGTCTCCTTTTGGTGTATGTTCCGTAAGAGTGGTTTCCTGTAGGTATACATGTATGTTTCGTCAAAGTGGTCACCTATTGGTGTATGTTCCAACAGTTGTTTTCGTTTGGTGTATGTTCCGTTAGATTTGTCTCCTATTGGTTTATGTTCCGTCAAAGTTGTCTCCTACTGGTGTATTGTCAGTCAGAGTGGTTTCCTATTGGTGTATGTTCCGTTAGATTTGTCTCCTATTGGTGTATGGTCCGTCGAAGTGGTCTCCTATTGGTGTATGTTCCGTCAGATTTGTCTCATACTGGTGTATATTCCGTCAGAGTGTTGTCCTATTCGTGTATTTTCTGTCAGAGTGGTGTCCTGTTGATGTATATTCCGTCAGAGTGGTGTCCTATTGATGTATGTTCCGTCAGAGTGTTCTCCTATTCTTGTATATTCCGTTAGAGTGGTCTCCTACTGGTGTATGTTCCGTCAGGATGGTGTCCTATTGGTGTATGTTCCATCAGATTTGTCTTCTTTTGGTGAATGTTCCGTTAGAGTTTTTTTCCTATTGGTGCGTGTTCCGTCAGCGTGGTGTCCTTTTGGTATATGTTCCGTCAGAGCGATCTTCTATTGGTACATTTTCCGGCGGTATTTTCTTCTATTGCTGTATGTTTCTGAAGAGGTTTTTTTCTATTGGCGTATGTTCCTTCAAAGTGGGCTCCTACCTGTGTATTTTCCGTCAAAGTGACGTACTATTGGTGTATGTTCCGTAGGAGTGGTCTCCTATTGGTAGAGTTTTCGGCGGTGTTGTCTTCTAAAGCTTTATGTTCCAGAAGAGTTTTCTCCTATTTGTGTATGTTCCGTCAAAGTGGTCTCCTACTGGTGTATGTTCTGTCAGAGTAGTTTCCTTTTGGTGTATGTTGCGTCAGAGTGGTCTCCTATTCGTGTATGTTCCAGAGTTGTCTTTTATTGGTAGATGTTCTGGCAGAGTTGTATATTCCATAATAGTGGTCTCCTATTGTTATACAATTATGTTGCTTCAAAGTGGTCTCCTAATGGTGTATTTTCCGTCAGAGTGGTCTCCTTCTGGTGTTCCAAAAGACTTCAATTGGTGAATGTCAAATTAGTGTGGTCTCCTATAGATGAATTTTCCGTTTAACGAAATTTTCTTTATATCAAACTTATACCTTGGTCCTAGTTTTGACTGTTCTAGAAAAAACTACGACAACAAAATAAAACGATCACAAAATGAAATGTTCTGTTTAAATGTGGAACCGATTTAACGATTCTCTAAAACGTTTATTTTTCTTAATTGCATTGGGGTTTAACATTTAAGCTTCACCAAAAAAAACATATTTTTTTATAAATTTGCATTGATTTGTTCATATGTTGCATGCATAATACAATCTGTTGTACGAATGAATATTCAAAGCGTTAATAATCTAACATATGGTACCGTATCGAAGAGAATATCGCTATCAGTTTCATCATTATATTACGAAATAATATTTAAATTACCTTCATATTCCTACGCACAAAATGGCATTAGAGTGCACAAATGTGTACGTGCGCATTAGGACATACACTGTTGTTTATGCGCGCGCAACAGGAAACGACAGATTTCTTGGCTTGCAATGGATGCTTTTGATTTAATACCAGCCCCAAAAGTTATGTTTTTACGCTTATTATATATTAGTGAAGCGCATGATTAGTTGGGATATTGCGAGTGTGTGATGATAAAAATTGCACTCTGATATTACGGATACTCTTAAAAAATGTTCAGGATAATTCTCGTAAGTATGACTACACTATTGTTTATAAATGTAAAATGATTTGCAAAATTGTAAATACTCAGTTGTAAATTTGTGTTGTCACACTGATCAGAAATTTAGAAAAAATGCAATTCAGTTTGATTTCGAAATTAAGACTAATGATGAATAAGGTGTACAACCATTGTTTTTCGACGAACAAGTAACTCAAAATATAGTGGCACCGTATTGGTTAAAGCGTATTTGTTTTCGTGAATAAACTTATTCTTATATCACAGAACGGAAACCAAAACACAGGAGTATAAGTATGATGCGGCTCAGGTACACTGATAATCCAATATACGCACGGTACTTATTGAACGGTCGGCTTGAGACAGATACTGAACCAAGCATTATACATTACTCTCGAATCTCGTTCGTTCAATATAATAGGTTTAAGTTTTTCTTTAAAATCAATAGTAATTTTCAATAAATAACTAACAAAGTTAATATCGATAACATACAGGACTATGGTAATAAAAGCATAACATTATCAGAGGAAAGCGATGTGTGGCAATTTACATTAAGCATGTGTACGATTAAACGCGTTTGACAGTGTGAATATAGCATAATTTTGTACAAATGACAAGGTCATGCTCTTCCTTTCATTGCCAAATTTATGAAATTAGAAACGAATAAAGCCGGTATGGATATTAATGACATATTTAACAACGTATTGTTTTCATATCAATTGGCATGGTAATATATGGGATGCATGATTTAAAAAAAAATATTTAGTTGTTCACATCTTTGATGTCATTATGCTAATCCTTAATTTCATTTAGTAGTACGTAAAGCTATTTGTAATGAAAATATTTTCCGTTTTTTCTTTATACAAACAAGTCATATCATGATGACTATCATAATCAAAAGAGTTCAAATTTTGCTAACATCATCTATAAGTAGTATTATTATAGTAGAGAAGGCGATACCAGACATTAGCAAAGCACAACGATATATACATACGTGTGTAAATGGCCTACGTTAAAGCTGCACTTTAACAATGGTATATATTTCACTCGTATATCGGATTAAATATAATATATGGCGTTCGTCTTCTTAGGCTTGGCATATGTTACGCGTTCTCTGATTAATAGGTATTGAATTTGATTTTGCATCTTTTTTAAGTCTATGTGCAGATACACGTTACATAGATAAGTTGAAACGAATTTGTTTTTTATAATACATGAGTTTAAATAGGTATTAGGTTTAAAACATGATATGTGCATGTAAAACCATGCTCTACTAGATTTGAAAAAAAAAATTTCATTTTTTAGTTTTGAATAAAATGGTAATTTAATTTCTGTTTAGCATTTAAAACAAATATATTATCATTACCTACAACCTGGAACAAACATAGATCATAGAAGCCGGCTGTTCGTAATAAACTGCTCATCTATGCACACCATCTTGTCTGATTTAGGTATTCCTCAGAACAATTTACAATGTAGAGTATATCTTTTTATTAAGATTATAATCCCTTGTACGGGAATTATAATATGATGAGATCTAATCGCCTGATAATAGACACGTCCAATTTCACCATAAATAATTTCATTATTTACCCCTCTTTAACTGAAACTTTTTGAATAAACATACTCGAAAGGACATGCCCACGTACATCTGATATAGTAGGCGGATATTAGCATCTAGAACATTTGCCTCTTTTCCCCTAGTACATTAGTCCCTCAGACCATTTGGACATTAGTCCTCCAGACCAATAGTATATTAGCCCCTAAGATCCCTCGTACATTAGTCCCTCAGACCCGTAGTACATAAGCCCCTCAGACCTCTAATACATAAGCCCCTTAGACCCCTCGTATGTTATTCATGCAGACCAATTGAACCCCCCTCAGACCCCTAGTACATTAGCCCCTCAGACCCAAAGTGCATTATCCCCTCAGACCCTACTATATACGCCCCTCAGACAAAGAGTACATCGGCCCCTCAAACCCTAGTACATTAGCCCATTAGACCCCTAGTACATTAGCCCCTCAGACCCCTAGTACATAAGCCCATCCGACCCAAGGTACATAAGCCCCTCTACACCTTAGTATATAAACCCCTCAGACGCGTGGTACAAAAGCCCCTCAGACATTAGCCACTCAGATCCCTAGTACATAAGCCCCTAGGACATATGCCCATTAGATCCCTAGTACTCAAGCCACTAAGACCCCTAGTACACTAGCTCCTAAGACTCCTAGTGCATTGGTGAATAAGACCACGAGTACATTACCCCCTCAAAATTTAGTATATACGCCCCTCATACCTATTGTACATTAATCCCTAAACCCTAGTACATTAGATCATCAAAACCCTTGTTTATAAGCCCCTCAGACCCCTACTACAAAAGCCCCTAAGACCCCTAGTACATTAGCCCCTCCAAACCCTAGTATATAAGACCCTCAGACCCGTAGTACAAAAGCCTCTCATACCCGTACTACAAAAGCTTCTCAGACCCCTAGTACATTAGCCCCTCAAAACCCTAGTATATAAGACCATCAGACCCGTAGTACAAAACCCCCCAGACCCTTAGTACAAAACCCCCCAGACCCGTAGTACATTAGTCCCTTAGATCTATTGTAATAAATCCCAAAACCCCTAGTACATTAGCCCCTTAGATCCCTTGTATATAAGCCCTCAGACCTCTTGTACCTAATCCCCTCAGATCCCAATTATAAAAGTCACTTAGACCCCTAACATATAATCCCATCAGACCCCTAGTACATAAGCCCCTCAGACCCCTAGTACATAAGGTCCCCAGACCCCTAGTACATTAGTCCCTCAAAACCCTAGTATATAAACCCCTCAGACTCGTAGTACAAAAGGCTCTAAGACCCGTAGTTCATAAGCCTATTGTACTTAAGTCCCTCAACCCCTAGTACATTAGCCCCTCAAAACCCTAGTATATAAGCCCCTCAGACCCGTAGTACAAAGGTCCCTCAGACACTAGAGCAAAAAACCCTCAGACCTATTTAACATTAGTCCCTCAAACCCTAGTACATAAGCCCCAAAGATCCCTTGTATATAAGCCCCCTGACCTCAAGTTCATAAGCCCCTCAGATCCCAAGTAGAAAAGCCACTCAGACCCCTAGTACATAATCCCATCAGACCTCTAGTACATACGCCCCTCAGACCCCTAGTAAATAAGGTCATCAGACCCCTAGTATATAAGCCCCCCAGACCTGTAATACTTAACCCCCTCAGACCTGTGGTACATGAGCCCCTCAGACCTCTAGTATATAAGCTCCGCAGACCCCTAGTACATAAGCTCCTCAGATTTCTAGTACATAAGCCCCTCAGACCACTAGTACATAAGCTCCTCAGAACTGTAGTATATAAGTTCCTCACAACCCTAGTGCATAAGTCCCTCAGAATCCTAGTACATCAGCCCCTCAGACCCTCAGTACATAAAACCCTCAGACGCCAAGTACGTAATCCCCTAACACCTGTAGTTCATTAGCTTCTCAGACCCCTAGTACATAAAAATATCTGACCGTCTGCACATAAGCCCATAAGACATGAAGTACATAAGCCGGTCAAACCCCTAGTACAAAAGCCACTCAGACCCCTAGTACATAAGCCCATCAGACCCCTAGCGCATAAGACCCTGAGACGAGTTGTACATAAGCCTCTCAGAACCCTAGTGCATCAGCCCCTCAGAACCTTAGTACATAAGCCCCTCAGACCCTCAGTGCATACATGTATGACCCTCATACCCCTAGTACATTAGCCCCACATACCTGTAGTACATAATCCCCTCAGACCCTCAGTGCATACATGTATGACCCTCATACCCCTAGTACATTAGCCCCACAGACCTGTAGTACATAATCCCCTCAGACCCCTAGTACATAAGCCCCTCAGACCATCAGTACATAAGACCCTCAGACCTGTAGTACATAAGCCCCTCAGACCATCAGTACATAAGACCCTCAGACCTGTAGTACATAAGCCCCTCAGACCCCTAGTACATAAGACCCTCAGACCTGTAGTACATAATCCCCTCAGACCCCTAGTACATAAGCCCCTCAGACCCCTAGTACATAAGACCCTCAGACCTGTAGTACATAAGACCCTCAGACCTGTAGTACATAATCCCCTCAGACCCCTAGTACATAAGCCCCTCAGACCATCAGTACATAAGACCCTCAGACCTGTAGTACATAAGCCCCTCAGACCATCAGTACATTAGCCCCACAGACCTGTAGTACATAAGCCCCTCAAACCCTCAGTGCATACATGTATGACCCTCATACCCCTAGTACATTAGCCCCACAGACCTGTAGTACATAAGCCCCTCAGACCCTCAGTGCATACATGTATGACCCTCATACCCCTAGTACATTAGCCCCACAGACCTGTAGTACATAATCCCCTCAGACCCCTAGTACATAAGCCCCTCAGACCATCAGTACATAAGACCCTCAGACCACTAGCTATAAACCCCTCAGATAATACCATCAGACCTGTAGTATATAAGCCCCTCAGACCCCCATTACATAAGCCCCTCAGACCCAGAGTACACGCCCTCAGACCCCTAGAAAATAAGTCCCAAAGAGCTGTAGTATATAAGACCATTAGACCTGTAGTACATAAGCCCTCAGACCCCCATTACACAAGCCCCTAAGACCCCTAGTACATAAACCCCTCAGACCCCTAGTACATAAGACCCTCCGATTCCACGAACAGCCCCTCATGCCTATTGTACATAAGTCCCTCAACTCCTAGTACATTAGCCCCTCAAAACCCTAGTATATAAGCCCCAGACCCGTAGAACAAAAACCCCTCAGACCCGTAGTACAAAAGGCCCTCAGACCTATTCTACATTAGTCCCTCAAACTCTAGTACATTAGCCCCTCAAATCCCTTGTATATAAGACCCTCTGACCCCTAGTACATAAGCCCCTCAGACCCCTATTACATAAGCCCTTCAGACCCCTAGTCATAAGACCCTCAGACCCCTAGTACATAAAACCCTCAGACCTGTAGTACATAAGCCCCTCAGACCCCCATTACATAAGCCCCTCAGACCCCGAGTACATTAGCCCCTCAAACCCCTAGTACATAAGACCCTCAGACCCCTAGTACATCAAACTCTCAGACCTGTTGTACATAAGACCCTCAGACACCCATTGCATAAGCCCCTAAGACCCCTAGTACATAATACCCTCAGACCCCTAGTACGTAAAACCCTCAGACCAGCAGTACTTAAGCCCCTCAGACCCCCATTACATAAGCCCCTCAGACCCCTAGGACATAAGACCCTCAGACCCCTAGTACATAAAACCCTCAGACCAGCAGTACATAAGCCCCTAAGACCCCCATTACATAAGACACTCAGACCCTTATTTCATTAGTCCCTCAGACCCCTAGTACATAAGCCCCTAAGACATTTTGAGTTGAGCTCAAACTTGCATACGTGGACACTTACCCTTTCAACATAATATTTAAGCCCGTACGATGTTTTGTTCAGATGGACACACGCATCTTTATTTATCAGCGGAATTAGGCAAACCGCACATCACATTTCGTTTTACATCATGTTTTACCAAGTGGTATGTAGAACATCTATTTGTCATTGTTATTATAAAGGGTTAGCGAATTTTAAACCTAAATCGGTCAAACCCAGAACTTTATCCAAAAATTAACAGTACTCTTACGAATCAATTTAATCCTTATTGCGCCGTTTATAAACAGATTCTTGCCCTTCTGGCAGCTGTACAATGCGGAGGTGGATCTGAATCTGAATCCAGCGAATCTTCCAGCGAAACCCCTAGTGAAACCTCTACCTGTGAGGATACTCCAAGCGAGCCACCACCCTGCCCGTGTACCCGTAAGTAAAAATATAACGCCGATTTCAACCTTTGTCTATATTTTTGTAATCGTAAAGGGGAACAACCCGACAATTATTTGATATTTTGCATGGCCTTCAAATATTAAAACCAGTTGTTGGGCTTGTATTTTTGTCCAATATACATTTTGAAATGGCGTTTTTTAAATTGCTTTAGATATGTACATCAGAATATTAACCAGCCTTTATATGGTGAATATTTTTACCTTAACTTCCATTTCTTAAATGAACTGCGTTTCGGAAATTGCGGTTATCATCCGATGAACATCTTCGGATATGTTCGGGTCGTAAATCATCGCATAGCAATAAACATGAAAAATGTTCACTCTGTTAATTGTTTGTATTGTGTCAGAAGGTACCGTAAAATCGTCATCATTTTAGAAAGAGTTAATAAATGATAAGTTAAATGTTTTGCTGGAATAAGTATTCGAACACCGTAATGTTTTCTTAAAGGAAATTAAATATTTTTTAACAATTCTTGAATGAAATAATGAACTTTTGGTGTAAATATAAATAATGAATCGCTGGCTTTATTTCATATTCAGGAATATGAACCCAATTGGTCGTTCAAGGTACGTGTTGAGTCCTTCGGACTCAGACCCACCTAATTTGACCACCACAAATGCGTACATACCACGATAATGACATCAATCCCGCAATTCATACCTTAAAAGAAATTAAAACTTGAAAGTTATCTTTATCTAGGTTAGATCTTGTGTTGATGCTTGATGTAGTCCTTGTTAATGCATGCCAAGTAATATTGTATCTATTCAATTGTCGCCTATTTCCAAAGTGCTTAATCATTAATTTATAGTTTTGTTCGTGTCTAGGTGGTTTTCAATATGTATTAAATGAGAGTTATAGGGAAAGTCTTAAAAAGGATAAACGCATTTATAAATTTTAAAGGGAAACAATAAGGGTTGATGAAACGAATTTCAGTTTTATTATCAATATTATTATTATCATCATAATGTATCACTCATTTAAAGTATATGTAATAGTTAGATAACCTGGAGTAAATTTTTAATGATAAATAGTAAAAAGGACGGAATCAATTATAATCATTTTCAACGTAGCATATGCCATGTCTCATCTGTTTCTTGTGCACTTTATCTAAGCAGAGGAGCAGAATTAATATAAGTTATTTCTTGTTTTCTAATCCTCGAACATATTGTGATGTATTTCATTTCTATACATATAACGTATGTATGTTTGTATGCTATTTGTTAAATAAATAAAGTTTAAACTAAGGACGGAATGAGGGTAGTGAACGGTAGCGAAAAATCATGATGTCTACATCAGAACGGGCCATTCTGAAAATTAAACACTAACCTATCTGCCAGTCTTGCAGACTTTTGCTGAAAGCTACAATCGAACATATCACAGAACTATTGATCGGTGGACGTCACAGCCAACAATCAGAAGACAGTCAGATTAGCTACCTACTTTGCCACGGAAAGGCAGAGATAATCCATAACAGAAACCATTCAAATATAGAATTGGGGACAATGTCAGAATTTCTCATTTAAAACAGAAATTTACACGAGCATACGACGAAACATTCTCTGAAGAAGTATTCCAATCGTATAAATGTTGTCATAGAGATATAAAGGAAAATTTTATCAAAGCGAACATCAGAAAAATAATATTGATCCTTACCAAACCTGCAAAGTGGAAAAAGTACTTAAAAGCCATGGCAAGGGATTTAAGGAAGATATTTTGGTCAAGTTGATGTGTTTTTTCCGTCTATGTTCAAATCTTGGTTCAGCACGAGTGAATATGATTTAATATTGTCCATTCTATGTTTGCATGTATACATTATGACTGTATAGTTTAATTCCATTTGTTTAAACCGTACTACCGGATACTAAGCTTTCGTAGTCGTCTGTCTACTATATCTGTTCTGAGGCTTAACCATTTGGCTAAAGGTAAAGTGAAATGTTAAACTATCAAAATGTGTGTTCAAGTATTCATTTAAACCTCGTGATATCGATGTTTTCAATATAAAAGTTTGCTGTACAATGAAACGAATTCTATAAATGACAATCAATGCTGTCATTTCATTGGCTAATGTTTAAAATGCCATGCACTTACACTTACATCGAATCGAAATAGACTGAAATTTTAAACATACTTGTCAATGTTAATTATCTGCTATGATGGATCTGTGAAAATGAATTGAACGGATAAAATCGTTTAATCGATACAGTTTATGAAACCATATGAACCGGGGGTTAAAGTCGTCTGCTCGGCTGACCGCCCCTGACCGTTTAATGCAGAAGCGTTACGCCGGAGCAGTTCCGAAAATTCCATCATGTCTTGAGCGACTGTCCTCTTAATCCGGCAGCGTTCCCCCAGAGCGGTTTCGAAAAATCCCTCATTTTTTGAGCGACTTTCCTCCTAGCCTTGTTTGTATTTGCTACTAGGAGGAAGCGTACCTCGTACAATAACCATCCGAAAATATCAAAGGTTTAATTAGATTCCAGTTAAAAGATCAATCCTTCTCATAACTGCTGCATATTAGTGACGTTTGGCGAGCTCCACACTTTTGGCGTCTCGCCGACGAACATCTGTTTGAAATAGTTTGAAATTTAAGGACAAATAAAATACATAAAACATCAGTTGGTTATCAAACAAAAAAATATATGCATAGAATAAAAGAGTTTTATATTATACAAATCATTAGTACAATGGAAATATATTGCCTTCATGGAACCGCTTACTATATATATGAACACTCTGTATGTACGGGAAGCTTTCTTAAAAGCTTATTTACACACTTATTTACGTATTAAATGTGATACATAACCTAGATAAAATGAAATTTAAAAATAAATGATTTAATTTGCTGAACAGTTACTGAACCCAGTCAGTAATTGTGAAAAAATGCTTATTTCTACCTCGACCGGTTGAAATGGAATAAACATTAATAACTCATTATATTCTGTCGTCAGCTTTACAGTGCCCCCGTAGCTTGTTTTATTAAAACGCATTTAACCAATCTTCCTTATTGATATTTATTTATTACTGTAACCATGGCGTTAGTGTTTGCCTATATTTCAGCGCTCGACGTCGGCCAGTGTTGTGACGACTGTCAGTACTGTAAAGATGAAAATGCAATATGTGTCACATACGGATATAGTAAATTGTGCGTCTGCAAAACGTACTTCATATTCGACGAGGAATCCAAGAAGTGCGTTCCTGGTTAGTTTAGTTGACATTACTTAAATAACATATCAATAATTATTGTCGACGTTTCCCGCAGTTATTGGATTTGTATTTATGTCATTTGTCAAAAGGGCAAATATCGCCGGCGGATATTCAAACTGGTGGTTCCGCTCAATAGCTTTAGTTCAAGCCTATGGATAGTTTGTACATAACTGTTTGTGCCATAGTTATTTCCATTTTGTAAACAATCTACCTAGGTACCAGAATCGGATTTTTATTTTTATTTTAAGATAACATTGTAGTCATTCATACAATGAAATAACGATTAACGCTAATTGATAAAAAGTTTAAAAAATAGCACTATTTAATTCAAGTTATAATGTATATATTCAGTACTGTAATTATTGCATTATACACTCACAATACACACAATTTAAGAGCGAAATAATTATTAGAAAAATAATATGCAATTGGACCTTTATGAATGAGATATCATAGTCGTAAATTAATACACAAATGGCATATATAACGATATTTCTATCTTATCGCAATTTGTCCGGTTCAGTGGTCAGAGCACTCGCTTCTCACTAAGGCGGCCAGTTTCGATTTCCGGCGTTGGTGCATTTGAGTTTGATTAGTTATCACCAGGCTGGTCAGCGGTTACTTCTCATAACTTTTTTTCAAAATAATTAAAAAACAACAACATTCGTTGTTTAAACTTATGAAAGGGTCATAACGTTTGATTACTGGATAACAGCAAGCGCAACGAAAGTGTGCGCTACAAACTGTCTCATAGTTTTGCACTAGCATAGACATTACATCTCTGAACATTTATAATTGGACTGTACTCTATCGGTTATTGTTAATCTTATACCATTTCTCCAGGTGGACCCTTTCTTAACTTCGGCTTCGATGGCGCGACACAGAACCAAACTATGCAGGCCGTGGGACTCGCAAGGTTGACACCGAGTACGTAGAAAACTCTTATCTGTTGTAGGGTTCTTATGTTAGAATTATCTGTACATTCTTTCATTTATTATATCTTGTTATTCTCTTATGAAAACGATTTGTAAAGGATTATTATGACACAACCTACGGGGCTTTTTATACCATGCATCAACAAGTTTCATTCATTGTTTTGTCATAGAGACCACGACACTCCGTCAATATACAATTAATCCTCAGAAGATGTCAAAACTATTAAAATCCATTTTGATTATGATGCATCCCTCGCTCGGCGTTAATTTAAATACCATAATACAAGTTGTGCATACTACTCAACATGTATGTCTTATAAAGGTGTACGGGCGGAAGTCATTTTTGTGTTCACAACATAGCGAGTGGCTTTAGATTTAGTTTGGTAATTGATGAACAAAAAAATTTTTTTTTTTCTGGAGTGATTCTCATTCTTACAATATATTAAGATTTTAAACTAATCCAACTTTATTCATTTTAGAATATTATTAAAGCATATTATATGAGTTATCTCTGTAAGGCTTCCTTTACTTCGTTTGGAAAAGGTCGATGTGTTACACGTATCTGCCAAAAAAACACTATAATTACATAACAATTGATGAAGCTTTCGTGTCACTGTATATTTGCACAATAAATCAATTGATGCATGCCCTGATAAAGCTTATATAATTTAATTTAGTAATTATTGATAAATGATGGAAGAGTGTATGGCCGTGCTTACAAGTTAAAGCCCTCAGTTGACTCGAATACCAGTGAACTCTTGTTTCACGAACAGGTCTAAGGTTGTTAAATCATCATTTAACGGCAAAGCATTTTTAATGAGGGTATGGTTTATTTGTGGTGATTGTATTTGTGTACATATATCGGGTGTTAGTTTGCTTTTGGTGTTTGTATTTGTGTATCTGGTCTCACTTTGTGTTTGTTGTTTGTATATGTGTTAATGAAATTAATATGTTTGTGTCTATTGCTCATTGTCGTTTTGGCCCTTACATTGTGCCCCTAAACATGTTTCTTTTCTTTTAATTTCTATGACTACTGGGCTTGTCCTTATTTCTTTCATTTTGTTATGAAAACAAAATAAAATCCATCCATAATTTCTTGAGTATGGCAGGTTACAGGTTATTGAGTAAGATGCTTTCTATTTGTTTTGTTCTATATAATATTAAGCCTTACAAAACATACTATGCAAATGCAAGTATATAATATATATTTCGCAATCTTGAAAATATAAAAACTACCAAAAAAAAACTGAAGCAAAAAAAATAAATTCTCGGGATGAACCCCTCGCTTAAATCCATGGATTTCAAGTAATTTATAATAGTTAAATATTATAAGAAATGATGTACTTTGAACCAATGTTTAATAATAAGCATGACGTTGTAAATATATATGATAGGGCGCGACTTCTCTGTAGACTACAAACTCGCAAAATTTCAGATATATACTTTCTACGTATTTTGATTTTAAAAAACCCTTAACTGAACTCGCAAACATTTGAATATATACGTCATATATGTTGATATATTTTAATAATAACTTCCAAGCGCCTTACCGAATACATATGACTTATGTAGAACGAACGTTCCCGTATAGTTAAATACAAGGCCTAAATAGTTAAAATGTCCACTACTTGAAGAATAACGCCCTACCCTAAACACAACTCAACATCTTTATTTCCACCATGGCTGAAGAAATTTATTATATATATACAAACATTGATAGACATATAACACATATTCAATAATGGCAAAGTTCAAAATTATACCATTTTGGTGTCAATATATTTATACAACTATTGTAGGATATAGATTCATATCCAAGTATAGATAAAACTGATAATCTACATGAAGGACAAAATGCGACGAGTGATATATCGTTTGCAAATGCGGGACTAACGGAATTTACCAACAGGTTGTCCGGTTAGGGCAGTGGTGAGCGCACTCGCTTCTCACCTAGTCGACCCGGGTTCATTTTCCGGCTCGGGCGCAAGTGAGTTTGGTTCATGGTCTTTAAGCCGGGCAAGTTGGTTTTCTCCGGGTTCTCCGGTTTCCCCCACAACAGGAGACCACCCTCTCGCGCAAAATCGGGCCAACGAGAGTGATTAATATAATGTTGTTATACATGTAACTTGTTTCACAATCGTTGTTAAATAAATATGTTTAAACTATAAACAGAAGTTGTGCGTCCAACATAGCCGTTTTGTTAAGCTCGTCATAGAATGAATTCTCAATAGCTTCTTATTATTATTCTAAACGTAGTTTTCGCTTGCTTGTATTGTGTATATACTGGCGATTGTTGCTCGCGGGTACTACCGTCCTTAAGCTAACGACGTCGTGAAAATACGTTTGAAAATAATCGTAAGATGGTTTGGATTTCTTTGGGAATCGTCTGTTAAATCACCCAATACCTTTGCAAAAAGCAATACCATGATACATTAACTGTACAGGCTTATACAACAGCCAACGTTCTATTGTAGAAACAGTTCAAAGTAGTCAGTAATGACGCAACATTCCTATAAACACAATGTATTTCCTTTCTTAGGTCTTATCGTAACTTAAAAACGATTTTTTCAAAATATTATAAAAAACGAAACTGCATTTTCTTTGCTGGATCCCTTCCGAAAACCTAACGGTGCATCCGACAGCAATGTATTTTCATCGAACCAGTATTCGACTCTTTTAGTGAGCACACGCGTAAATATTTAAGAGGTTAATAATTAGGGTATTCCTCTATATATGTTTGGGTCATAAACGTCAGCCCAGCGAAGACGTATGACAAACACTAAGGAATAATCTCCGTCAAGTTGATATTAAACATATCCGTTATATGACCAACTTAAATATTAAAAGTATCAATAAACAAATCATTAAGTAAGTTATTTATCGAACATGAGCACTCATGGCCATTATTACCTATCGGCGCAAAACGAATTTCCTGAAGAGTTATGGTCGCTCTTAGTGCTTCAAATGTAAGCTCACCTATATAAAAATCAATATCTTTGATACAATTATCAATTCCGTCTATCTGTGTACTTCGATTGATGTTAAACAGATCGGGAAAGGTTTCCGTAATGCTTTCTGCGTCGATATTGGTATCGATTTAAAATGGTTCCGGAACACTTTTGGGTGTTTGTTTCGCAACTTATACAATCATTTTTTTCTTCTTAATCTTTAGAGTTGCTGTTAATCTAGAACACTAATTTATATATGTATGTGTGCACATAGGCCATGACCATCTTGGTGTTACGTTAATTAATATTGAATCTTGAGTCATTAAGTTTATCTGATAATTTAATTGTCAGCCAAGACTATCATTCATTTCAAATAGAACGTATGGAAACATTTCAGAGAAAACGGACGCCAGAGATACGTTTTACTGGGAGTACTTCAAATCTGACGAGGTTGCCCAAGCTTATTGTGCTTCCAACTTAGATTTCGGGTATGCCTTAGCATTATGGCAAGATTGCGACGTCAACGGTAGCACCGAACAATCATGTAAGAGCATCTGTGAGAACTGGAATAAAAAGTTCAGAAGAGTTAAGCGCAGCAAGTACGTATTTCAAATATAATTAAAAGTCTCATGAATACTCGTAGCGGTACTTCATTTATCCGTACAAATGGCATCAATATTCTTTACAAAATGCCAAATTGAAAATAGCAGCTAGGCTGGTTCTGGTATTTTTATGTTGTTAGTGTGTGTATTATACATAATTTGTTACATTAACTTTATGGCTTAGACTCCCGCCCATATAATATAAACTGTGCATACACAGATTTTATTCACAAATGTATTGTCTTATTTTTTCAGTCCGTATTCTTGCTTCGACGCGCTGAATATAATAAAATACATCTATGCTGATCCAACCCGGCCGGATGTCATCGAATCCTTTAGTTATGGAAAATGGGGTTGCAACCCAAGAGCATGGTGTTCAAACTACTGCTGCTGCGTTTTATAGCGACGCTGATCAGTTTATTTCTTTAATGAAACGGGCACTAAAGTGGACTTGATATATAATCGTATGTCAACTGCTACTGACTGTTTAAAGAGTTTAGTGATGTGAATGAATAATATCAGAAATTAAATGAAATAAAAAAGTATTTTTTTTGTATTTCGTAAAAGATGTATTCATACCATCCTACATATCGTTGGGTTAAATATGCATGCAACTTGTTTTTTTTTCAGCAAATGGTGAGCAACACTATGATATGCCTGCTCCATGCATAACGTATCTTGTCATTAATATTGAATCTTGAGTCATTAAGTTTATCTGATAATTTAATTGTCAGCCAAGACTATCATTCATTTCAAATAGAACGTATGGAAACATTTCAGAGAAAACGGACGCCAGAGATACGTTTTTTGTATTTCGTAAAAGATGTATTCATACCATCCTACATATCGTTGGGTTAAATATGCATGCAACTTGTTTTTTTTTCAGCAAATGGTGAGCAACACTATGATATGCCTGCTCCATGCATAACGTATCTTGTCATTGGTTGGTCTGTGGTGTAATCATATGATAGCATGCAGATTAGTATTGGATTTTAAAATTAGATATAATTTAGACATTTATTCCTTAATTCATTTTTAAATTAAACGTTTCACCATAAGCACTGCTTAAACCAGACGATGAATCTCCTCCGAGTCAAAATCGCTCATATCGAGTCTAGAACAATGTTTCTGAGTGTACTTTATCCATTGTCACTTGGCATCAGTGTTCCTGTTGTCAACGCGGGTTAACATGTAAATTGCACGTTCACTGCATTTTCATTCCTAACTTAAGACAATTTTATTTGACGACGGCCCTTTTGAGAAGGAAAGCAACCGCTGCATGGCGATTTCTCTAAAACTCGCGTCCAACATACAATAATTCAACACTCATTGATACGTCACGTTCCAAATAGTTTTATTTCATTTTATTTTAAACATACACGACGTTAACGGAGTTATATTTTTTCTGGCACTGAAAGAAAGCTCGTTCGTTTTAAAAACTAATTTTAACTTGGACTTACAATGAAGTTATACACCTTAATATCTTAAGTGCCCTATGACGGCAGTTATATCAGGAATATCATCGAAGAAAGTGCTGAGTCACGCAGAAATGTATCGAAAAATAATCATCGTTTATCAAAATCAGAATGCACAACGAAATTGATTGCTAGCACACTGGCGATAAAACATGATTCCTTAGAAAATACAGTGCATGAAGTTTTATTCATAAGTCTGTACATTGTCTTTGCACTCCTAAGGAAAAGCACTAACCATGAATGAAAGAGATAATTAATCTTCAGTAATAAGGTTAGGTAGACATAAATCGTTTCTTTAAGCCATGATAATAGTCAGAATGAACTTGATGAAATGTTACCTTTTGAATCCTGCCAGAGTGAAAAGATACAGGAACCATTTGCTATTATTTACCACTATTACAGCCTCATGCATGAAATAAAACATACCCAGCTCTGACTCGAACTAAGACATAAAGCTTGAAGTTTAATCGTGTAAAGTTAGTGGTATAGTCAAGTGATACATCAAGTTAAAAGTGACAACTTTACAAACTCAGATTCGCATATAATTTTACCAAATGCATACCTTTTTTTAAAGAATATCATATCTCCGAATATACATTTTTTTCTGCCAAAATAGATAAATTCAAATCCTCTGAATTTCAATAAAATAAACAATATAAAACAACTCATGTTTTTATTTTCTATAAAGGTATTGCACATTTCTAACTACCAGGGTTTAAAAAAATAATTAAGAAATAATGAGTGCATTAACAGAAATTATAAAAATGAATAATAAGCAAGCAGTGTAAGAACTTATTTTTCCAAGATCGTATTCTTCACACCTGGGAAAAATACGATCCTATTCATCACAGCTTGGAAAAATAAGATCTTATTTGTCACACATTTCGAACATATATGTCACAACTCCTATGGAATTTGTGATCGAAGCCAGTTGTTTATGTACCATAAAATCACATTTGTCACAGGTCAAATATTGCATCTTTTTTAACAAAAAGTACATTTTACAACTTAGTCATATTTGTCACAGATTACTATTTCCAGTTTAGCAGATATATTATTTTGATATACATGTATGCGTATATATCTAGTCATAAATAATCGTTGATTATTTTGATGTCGATTCTGTTGTTGTTGTGGCTGTAAGATGACTGCGCTTGAAGGCGCAGTGGCGGTTCTTGTAGAAACAGTTGTTTATGTTGTTGCTGTAAGGGTTTTAGTGGTATAAGTAGGAATAGTATTGGTTCTTATTGGCACAGTAATAGTTGATGTATGCCTAGATGACATTGTGTTTGTTGTCGTGAGGTGTATTGGCATAAACAGATATAATGGAAAAAGTATTTCCAACTTTTTAAATGGCTCAATTCCGGGCAAGCAGTGAATACAACAGTTTTAGAAGAGTGTTAGTTTTAAGATAGTTCTTTTCCGAGCCTGCCTGATATGGTCGAGCATTAACGATGAAATAATAATTCAACCTCCGGGAAACATTCAGACCAAGATAAATATAATAGTTTTTAGAATTGGTGTTGGTGTTGTTGTTATTGATGTTGTAAGAATATGTTCTATTAATTTTGGATAAGGCGTAATTTTAAAAATACGTGTTGTTATTGCTGTTGTTTGTTTCAATTAACTTTTTGACACAAATAGCATTATTATATATCACGGAACGACTCCATTAAAAATAGAAATACTCCTTTGAATATGTTCGTCTGGTACATTATTAACTATTTTTATCATTATCTGAAACCGATGTTTGATCATTTGTAATTGGCTAATATGAATCTGACGACATTGAATTGTTGCAAAAATTTAAAACATATTGTTTACAATTTCTAATGAAATTATAATTACTCTTCACAAAAGAATTCATATTTTCTTTTATTGAAAAAAGATTTTACTTCTGTTCAATATCCAGCCAAATAATCTAAACGTAATTTATGAATATATCTATTTTCGGGAAATTACAAAACATTGAACCAATTTCATGCAAAAGAATGTGCAAATTCTAATAAAAATAATTGATATAAAATAAACTTGTATGCATTAACCTACATCAATGCTCATTAAAACTTATGTACTGTTTACAAATGTTGACATTTTAGGAAAATATATATCCTGATGAATTCGGAGGGTGCGGGACTAAGTGAACCACTTCCCAAGTGTACTATTTCAGGACCAAATGTGCCACATATACTGTATAGTAGTGGCTGAAAACCTAAAACTTTTACAATTGACACGTTATCTGTGACATACTTCTTTCCCCAATGGGGACCTCTTTAAGTTTGACCGGACACCGCATTTCTAGTATTTATATATACGTCTACACAATTATAAAGATATAAAGGTAACTATTATGAGTGTTTTTCCATAACTAAGATTATATCCAATATATGATTAAAAAATCAGCATAAATACATCAAAACAAATTGATCTACCTTGTTAAAACGACATTTATAAAATATATCAAACATGTTAGGCTCAGCCTACAGATAAAGCATCAATTTTCTTGGTAGTATACAAAATCGCTAATTAGGAAAATATATTTGAGGGGAGTTCATACTTACAAGTGACACCCCCTCCCGCATCGGTGGGATGATAGGAATGGATGGTGCCGGTACGCACTTACTAAGACTATAACTATAATAGTGCGGTTGCCTGAATTTTATATACGTATGTAAATGCAACCAGGGTGGAGAACGTAACCAGTCCCAGCACAAGACTCATCCCTAAGGTGTAACAAATATAGAATGAGTTTTCCGAAGACACTTAAAAGTCCTTTTTGATTGTTACTAGTAGGTGAATTTTATATTAAAACCGCTTCCGGTATATCTTAATGTTGGCGTAAACAAAGATTATACTATACATAAGAGTTGTAATTATTTTGTTGAAATATAAGAGCACGTATTATATAGAATTCGACAATAAACAAATATTGACATGGCTTGACTTGAATTCAATTATTTACATAAAAAATGTTGTTGTATTTTTCTCCCGGGAGGATTGATTTAATATATATTATGAAACAGCGATTTTTTCGAACTATTAGGAGCTCATGCCCCTTGAGCAGACATCCACGTTCTGAAAAACTCTAAAATAGCCATAATGTCGTTCAACATCTACACAAAAAGACCGAAAAGATATAAAAACGTAAGTAGCAAATAAGTATAAATTTAAGAGGCGTACTGTGCTAGTTTGCAGGTGTGGTTCCGTGCAGTATGTTAAGTAATTTGTGATGGAGTGAGTATGCAGGTTGATTAACAAATATATCATTAATTGTCTTCCCCATCAATCCTCTCCCCAATCTGTAGGATTCCTATTTGGCCTTATTTACGCCCTGAAAAAGTAATATCTTATATCACTTATGTAACGGATGTAATAGCCAGGATTGTTAAGCACTGTATGGGTATGAAAACGTAAGTAGGTTACTAATTGACTAGTATTTTAACCGCAAATATATTCGGTCAAGGAAAGTCACATGACCATTGGGATGTTCGACAGAAAAGGCGTGTCGTTGCCTATAAAAAACTTGCTTTTTTTGCGTGTACACGTGTGAACTACTTTAAAATTAATTGTTAATTAATGATGTTATCATGGGCCAGTATTTCAGTGTGACATCGCTCTACAAACTTTCCTTAAGTCTCCGTAAAAAAATCGTCACCGCGTTTAGTATGTTGGAAATAAAATGAAAATGGAAGGAGGATATTTATGTCACAGACTTGTTTACATAAATGAAATATTGTTGTGAATTAAGCACAAAACTACTTCTTTCATAAACTAAGGCATTTTCGAAATTCCAAACATAAACGATATATGTTATGGAAAACAAAATACTAAAATCATATTTTGATTCGGTTTTTATCTGATATCACAAGTTTTCCTTTCAATTCATTATTACATCAGTGAAAATGAAACTGCTTTGTAAGACTGTGAGTACCTTCACTTGAGTGTAAGACAGGTTCATCCCAACCCAAGCGTGTGGTGTTAAGCGAAAACGACGTTTACCAAGTTTCCACAGAACACCCTGAGCAAGTGTTGGGATGAACCTATCCTATATGAGCGGCTATTTTAGATGATTTTTCTCCCCATTCATTTTCTCCCTAAATAATCATTTTAAAATGTCTTTTTTCGCTTGAAACTCATATGTGCGTAGTGAATGTGCGTATATATATGTGACGGTGTGTGCCTGTCATGGATATACGCGCAGTGATTAGGATTGGGTAATAAATTCATCTCGTTCTTTAAAATGTTCTGAGTAGAGTACAGTTTTAATTCTTGAATGCAGCGCGAAAAAACGTGTTGTCGGTGCCATAAGATGCGAGAAATAATTAGTAAAGATTTTAAAAGTTTACACAAGACAAGGTTTACATGATGCTTCAGACGACGGTTTTCGGCAAGGAAGGTAATAGTGTTATGACAATAGAAATGACTTCTATTCTGGCATTTGTTTCATCTTTGCCTGTAGGCAAGGTTAAAAGTTCCTTCCATGTCCAAGGGTTTACGCATGGTTCATCCCAACCCGAGCGTAGGATGTGTTGCGGAAATGAGGTATTTCGGGTTCCTGCAGAACACCATCTGCGACGGTCGGAATAAACCTTTTTTACAGGAGCGGCTATGGTAGATGCTTTTCTTCTCACCTCATTTAAACAAAATAAAGTAAAAAATATGTTTTTCGCTGGAACTCTTTTTGCGTATTGAAAATAAATGCCTATAGATAAATTGTTCTTTAAATAGTTCTTAGAAGAGTAAATTATTAATCTTTTAATTCGAAGTAAGAAATAAGAGTTATTAAGGACACTGAATGTTGTCTCTTAACGAGGTTTCCATGATGCTACAGACGACTGTCTTCAACAAGGGAGGTAATTGTGTGATTAAAAAGAAAAAGGAGTTCCATGCGGATAATTGATTTATCTTTGGCCGCTCATTCCCCTTTAAATCATCACAAAGAAAGTAATTAAAACATCAATAAGAATGAATTATTGGTCTCATCGCAGGCAAGTCAATGCTACGACGTTACGCTTGTACTGAGATTGTATTTCCTTACGACTTTAGTTTGACACAGAATGAAATCGTACTGTCACTGACCGTTCTAAGGCTGTTATCCCGACCGTTATTCAAATAATATGTTAACGTTAAATAAAACGCAATATATATCAGGTGTCTGGAAACGTTTTGTGTCCATTTTATGTCAGTAAGGTATTGTGCAACCAAACAAGACTTAATTGGCTACTTTGTCTGTCCCTGTAATGTCCCTGTCAGCTCTAAGTCTGCTTACAATGAACTATGAGTTATACAAAATTTTATTATTTTAATTCCAGGAGAGCAATAACACAGTTGTCTGATATATGAAATAAAATGTACACCGATAAACCAAATAAGCCAAATAAGGCATACTAGAAGGAAGTGACTATAACTGAACATAAACTATCGGTGCGCGTGTAGGCATAGTTTAAAGGTCACTGGTTCTTTTAGATCAGTTTAAAAAATGTGACCGTCTAATACTGGTTGAGTTAGAGATAGTTTCCAATTGTTTAACCCAATCGGCCACCAGAAATCGTTATAAATGTCGGAAATTAAGTCTGCTGGGTTGTCATTGGCCGTAGTTGTGTGACTTAGCCCGAAGATACATTTGCTTTATATAAAATGATATCCTCAGCTTACCGCTGATATAATGCACTTAACTATGGATACTTTGAGTTAATTCTGAACAACAAAACAACAAAACTCAATGATATTGTTTACACATAATGCACCCAAAACTAGCCCTTTCATCAGCTTTTTTATTTCATACATCGTACTTTGACTCCTCTGATCATTTTTGAAATGGTTCAGAAATTAAAAGAGGAAGTAAGTATTGTTTGAATGTCATAATCACGAAATACAATGTAGCGTTAGGACAAGTTTGAGGTTATGGCCATGCTTATTAGCTAAATCCCCCGTTACACTAAGATTCGGGTGATTTCTTGTTTCACTGACCATGGGGTGGTAATCCCATCATTTGACGGTAAGGCATTGTTGATAGTTTGTTTGTTGTGTTTGCATTTGTGTATATGAGGTATATTGGTGTATGTTTTTCGTATTTCCGAATGATGTTTATATTTTAGTGTGTCGAATTCATTGTAGTTTGGGCCCTTGCCTTGTGTCCCTGAACGGTTTTTACTTTTTTACTACTGGGATTGTCCCAGCAGTTTTCATTGTATGTTAAGTATCGGGATTAACAGCGGATCATTATAAAGAAATTTCCCAGGTGAGGGAGGAGGCAGGCAATGCATGAGGGATTCATTCCCCAAGCAAGGTCAATCAACCAGGCGCAAACCTAGAAACAAAAATCCATTTCTATATAATAAATAAATAATGAATTGAAAAAGAGCCTTATGTTATCCGATAATTCTAAGACAAAAAGAAATCAACATTCTTTCAATATTTATGCAGGCACACTGTCAATTGCGTTGTAAAACAAAAATAACTGTGTTTGCTTGGCATGGTAGAGGGTACGGAGCATGCTGAAGGCATTCTTGTATTGCGTAAAGAAACCTTTTCCGAAGAATTTAATATTTATATCATACATTTTCCGACACAACGTTGAATAAATCCAATAGACATAAAATATCATGTACTATTAGCTTTGAAAGCAAAATATATGTCTATACGATATACTATTTGTACACTGATGAATTAATTTTAATCGCCGTAAAACGCAAGTATTGACCTTCTATTTAAAACAATACCTTCACAATTCACTAAACAAAATGTTGCTTAAGTGTGAGATTATGGCCATTCTAACAAGATGACTCGGGTACGAGTGAATTTTTGTCTTACTCATTTGTGTATATGAGGTAAGTGTGTTTTTAGTGTTGTTTTTGTGTGTGTGATCTTAATAGTGTGTGTCTCTTGTAATTGTCGTTGGGGCTCTTGCCCTGTTCCCCATTAACGGGGTTTATTCATTACAATTTACTACTAATGGTCATGTCCCAGCAGCATCAGGAGCTTTAACAGCTGTTAATTCTGAAAATAAATTACCAAGATTAGGAAAGGAGTCGGTTCTGTTTGAGTAAAAGGGATCCATTCCTAAATCAAGATCAATTAGCCATTTGCGAAACTAGAAACAAAAGACCTGTTTTTCTAGCAAAAGTTCATCCGTCATTTTTATATTAGCTTTATTTTTGCAAAATGATGCGATTGATTTTAAACGCATTGAAACCCTGCTATTTTAGATACAAGTAATGTCAACAAACTGGTCCAATAATACACTTATATTACGAAAAATATGTTCTAGTTATTCATATCTAAGAAAGCACTTAGTGGAAAGTTTTAGAGTATATTTACATGTGGAAATCAATCACATGCGAGGCCCAGCGACAAAATATTTAAGGTGCACTATTAACCAAGGAACAAGGGACACTACAGGGGAGACAACAACGTATAAAACAATCAGACAACTCTTGCATCTACATATCCTCATTACTAAATGTTGTGTTTCAGCCTTGGAACTGGAGTGTAAACAGAAGTTGACTAGGTGTTTTAACCGTTTATTTCGATCATTGCTTTTTTCGATTTAGTAAATTGACAAAACAAATATTATCATGTTTAATCAAATTAATTTTATCTGATGGTAGGAACTTTGCTTTAAATCAGAATGGTTCTTTTTACGCAATGCAATACTTCGTAAAAGTCTTATCTTAATGCAAAAATGTCCAAAAGGCGGATAAATAAGTTGAATCATATGTTGATCATTTCTAGCTGAATATTATATTATATTATCAATTACTAAACTAGACGAAAAAACATTAATTATGTACATCAACATATATAAATTGCATATATCATTGATAAATCGCTAATTATGAACTAAATGGCATCTAGTGTGCCCTGTCTGTTTACTTAGAATGAACCAAGGCGAGGCATGGCATTTGGTCCAAGCTTAGCGCCTCGGACATTTACAAAATTATTTGCAAGAGTAGCAGCTCATGTCGGCAAATAAACTTTTCGTCAAGCCGTTTACCTCGACGATTGGTTAAGTCAAAATGCTATCAGACAAAATCTTGTAGAGGATATTGCCCATTTTCCATACCAATCTTAGTTTCATCATAAGCAAACAAAAGACGTCTCCATTAGTCCCAACTGAAGATCACTTACATATACAAAGGATCTTCAAAAAGGGTAAGTTTTCCCGACATCAAAAGTCAACAGAACATCAATATATGAATTTTTTAGCTTCTTTCATAGAAATGATATCTCATACAAAACTCCTCCGAATGAGAAGGTTTTTCGAAACCTAGTTCTAAAAGTTTAAGTTTTAAGATCTTAAAGGCCTATCTATTAGAACATCTGAAAATATGGTTAAATACTGATTATGCAGGGCAAATCTTTTTAACAAGTTGTGTGAAATATTACAATACAGCCAGATGCAAGTCGAAATTCATGGGAGTTGGTGGAGGGGGGGGGCATGACCAGACACGTAGATAACTCAGCAAATATGGCCAATGCAGAAAAAAAAAATGCATATCATTTATTTGGAATTGGAAGGAGGATACAATGTTCTAGTAAAATTTATTTTATTACTGGCAAATCAGTTCTGGTTCATTCAGACAACACATCAGTAGTACAATACCTGAACATACAGCTGATTGAATATATTACCAGACAAATTTTCAAAGACAATGATATATCAAACAAATTGGACAATTGACGGGTCAATCACTCACCAGATATTCTAGAGATTGAGTCAACCATTGATATATATATTTGCCTCCCATTTGAACAAACAAGTCCCAATAGCTTGTTTTTTGATTCCACATCAAGAAGTTAAAGCACTGGAGGCAATCGACAGTTCCGTGGAAGGGGATGTTTGCATATTCTTTTTACCTATTGTGTCTGATTACAAGGGTATTAAGTGTATGCAAGTGACTAGTGCAGAATCATTCTGATATGGTTTAAACGACCTTCGATCCAAGAACAATTACATCTATCAGTAGCAACGCGATTGCAAATACCAATTGTACCTAAATTTGCATCATCAGCCCATAGGCACAAATAGTTCATTCCAACCCGCAAATATACGCCAGGCGTAGTATCAGTTTAGGCAAAAGGAGAGACATTCCTTAGACAAAGTGTAAGTAAACAGGACAAGCCTTATCTAATTTCAAGAACATTTAAGGAAAACAAACTATTGGACCCAAAACTGGCTTCGTACTGTTTACTGAAAATGACCGATCAATATAGAAATAAAGCCTATTTTAGAGATATAAACAGGCCACATAGTGTAAAAGGAGACAACTAGTAAGTCGATTACTGAAGTCATACAAATAGTGACAAATCTAAGGCAGTAAAAGAACAATCGACAATGTCATTGGGACCTTCGTGGGCCCTTCACAAAGGGGCATCTATTCTCTCTGTGTAACAAAGTGCCTATTGGTAAAGACAGATTGCATTTCCTAACCTTTATCTCAGTACTATTGCAATGTCGCGCAAAAAGTCATGATATCGAAAATGATTTTTTTTATTTTATTCACAATCCTATGTGTGTCCACATTCGGTTTTTATCATTAAATAAACTATAATCTAAGAAAAACAGAGTTCATTTTTTATAAAATCACTGTCAGGTTATTCATTTAAATATACCACCGGAGAAAAGCATGAATAAAAGCTTTCGTACAGAGCTCGTAGGTACACGCAGAACACCTCGGCAATCTATAAAAAACAACCTCAGATGTATGCCTGTACATCAGTAGTTCGTAAAAAAATTGATAATGATATTAATTAAGCGAATGTTTTAACGTGTATTTTGTACAACTAAGTTCAAATTGATTGCAATGAAGTGCATTATTGAGATTACCAAGAATAAAGTCTTTATCTAAACTGCTGTTTTAAATTTATATTTGATCTTCTTGTAGTGGTGTTTTATGTTACGAATTCTGACATTGTAAACCGTCCATATACATTCGAGGTTGTTTTTAATGGAAAATGGTGTTCTGAATGCTCTGAATCACCTCTGCGTTTGTAATGTACGACCCGAACAAATGTGCTTTAGGTCATATCAGCAAAACTGTTCTAAACAGTTCAATCCTACACATATATTCGTCTCTAGTAGTTGCGAGGTATGTTACGATTGTGTCCTTATAACGACTGCATATTCTTGAAAACACTGAAGATTATATCAAATTATTATTGAAGCAACCATGAAGTCTTCAAGTTCAAAGTAACTTTTTCCCGCGAAAATGTGTTGATGCAGTGAGTATTGGCTCTGTGTCCGATATAGAAATAAAAGGTCGGAGTTTAGATTTTCCGTAAAAAAAACTGATATCCTTGTATTCACATATAATTAGGCCATACACGTAAATCAAAACATAATTGGAATTAGTTTTGCTTAATTAGGTTGCCTATTTTCCGATGATAATCGAAAACGTATTTTGCAAACAGTAAATGTGCAAGGCATTAAAAGAAAGGCAATTAATTCTGTTAACATAACCTTAAGTTTCACATTTTTGATGTATTAGATAACAAATCCATTGATTACTAAAATCGAATACTATTTCAAACATTCATGTCAATGGGTTTCAAGAAAACATCAAGTTGTATGCTATTCTGTTGATTTGGACTACATTAACTTTATATGTTGGTTTCAAACACTGAGAAGTGACACGAAATTGCATTCGTTACAAAATGAAATGTACACAACTTCTCCTATTGACATCACTTGTAGAAATGAGTATATCGATATCTGCGATATTCATGTATTGTTTTACTTTCTGATTGCATGTATTAGAATTTATTCAAAGCAATGCAACTGCTAATAATTTGCATGATTGTCAGAGTGAAAGGGTTTTCATGGTGACAACATGTTTGGGGCTCTAGTTTATTGTCGGTTGAGGCCCTTCCATGTGCCTGCTAACAGGGTTTATTTTCTAATGATCGACTACTGGGCCTTTCTCTGTAGTTTTCATTGTATTGTAAAGAATGCACCCTAGACCACTACCGGGCACTTAGCATTCAATTATGACGTACTTATATTGAAATCAGAGTAAATTAGTTAGCATACTAAAAAGTACGGGCCTCATAAAGCAATTAAAGGGACATTTGTTGAAACTATATTTAACGAACCAAACTTACAACCCATCTTTCTAAAAGACTTTGCAGCTGACGACAAGGGTTTTATTAAAGTAACTTGCATAAAAACATTTGCTTTTTGTGTATTCTATATCAGTGTTGTAAGTAACAATCATGTTGAAAGAAAAAAGGCATAAAAATATATATTTAAATCAAATTCAAGTAACTTACATAAAAACATTATTATTTTTTCTGTTATTATTATCACATAACACTTAAAAATATTGCGGATTTCATTGTATTTGAAACATTTTTTTTTATATTTTGCATCATTATATTTGAAATAGTTGTCACAAGCACTATTTGGTGGTGTGTTTTTTTAGTATATTTTTGTTTCTCTATTTAATGCCATTTTTAAATTTTCCTTTTAAACAATTTAGTTTGCAGAAAACAAACTGAAATGAGATCTAGTACATGTATTATATATATTTCGGAATTGTCAAACAACAACCCTGAATTGACTTCTACCTGAAAAACATTAGTTTAAAGGTCAAAGCCATCGTTTGAGAACAAAAACAACTCATAAAACAAGGTGAAACATATTATTCCAATAAATCACCAGTATTGTCTTGGTGATAAATGTTAACATTAAATATTTATCATATATGTATTATACCAGGCTATGAATATCTTATCCTTAGCTTGAAAGCAACCAACAAACGACCAGAATAGGTTTGTTAATGTGCATTTCTTAAATGCCGTTGCTATTTTCACAACGGCCAAATCGCAAGTAAACATTATTAGCTTTGTTCAATAAAACACATTTAAATCGCTTTAAAAATATGGAATGATATTGATGAAAATTGTTCGGTATAATATAAGAAATATAACACACCACTTCGGGTCATATGGCATTATAAGGACCGTTTAGTCAGCCCCCGAACGTTAATGGACCTCGGCTAACGCCTCGGTCTATAAACACTTTCGGTGGCTGACTGGCCGGTCCTTATAATGTCATCTGATCCTCAATGGTGTGTTATATTTCTTGATTATTTAATGCCGTTACAACACTATACATCAGTTGTATTCACAAGGTATAAGTCGATGTATTTTCTGGCGGCCAAAACCGCCACAAGAGAAACGCCGCAAGACATTATACATATATACTAACTATTTGAAGATAACAATGTTTTTTATCTTACTCAGTATAACAACAAAAACCACCGATTTCCAGAATTTTTAGAAAAATACCGTTGTCAAAACAACATCATGAACTGCGCCTAAATACTGAACACGAATGAATAGGCAGACGGGCTCATACTTATGCGTATGCCCAAACCGTATAATGGGACCCCATGCTTTACAGCAAGGACTCCAGAGTCAAAGTCTACGTAAGCAAACAATGTGGTGGACATACCATGTGAGTTAAACGTCATAATTATGTTAACATGAAGTTGTTGCGCATTTCATAAAACATTATTATGAATCTTAAATGTTACTTTGCACGAATACAGCAGCACTGTTTGGCAATGGCTATATTTAGAAAAAATGGCAATAGTTATCTTTCATATGCAATCTTTTCCCACCTTGCGCAATGGGAAAAGCGTGATAAGTTAATAAAAGTTTGCTATATGCCAATTGATGTTACTTTCCTCAGTGGGTTTCTATGAAAATACAGCGTAATTTGTTATACAATAAAGATAATGCCTTTGTTTTACTAACGTGCCAAGTTTGTGCGTTTTATAGTACCTATCCATGCTGTTCAATATGAAGTTTGGTTAATCTATCAAGGTTTTAGGGATGATATTAACAATCATGTCAAGCAATATTAACATTGGCAGTAAATGTTTAAGATTAAACTTGATTCCGTAAATGTATCCCTTTTGGCATTCTGGTGTCGGATGTATTATTTTAGAATATGAGTAGCATTGAAATATAAATCGATACACTTAAAAATATTCAATGTAATTATGTTTACAGTCAGAAAAAATAATTTTAATTTCGGATTCGAAAACACATGTGAAGTAAATGGCAAGACTGCCAAAATGAAATCGACCAAAACACAGATAAAAACAGCAACAAAAACACTTTTAAGTGTTTATCAAATTATCAATTTAGCTTTTATGACACTGAGAAGTATTGTACCCATAGTGCATGGTGATATTCAAAAGTTGCATTTGTTTACGAATACAAAATTGGACATCGCACAGTAATGGCAATAGATTAACTTTTGATGATTAATTAATAACAGTTATTCACAAGACTGCTGATATAGTATGTCTAATCATGGAATTGATGGATGGCGTAATAACAAAATAAGACTTTATTTTTCTTATTGTCAATAAACAGTGAAGCAGTCAAGACACACCATTATGCGTGGTAAACAAAGCTATTGGAACACTGTTATTAATTGTCTTGCTAGTTATATTTGTTATCCATGTCGGAAAATAGCTGATTGAGCTTATGTGTTTTGTTATAATATTCCCGATAAAGAGTATTATAATTGTATCATGTATCTCTTGCATTCAGGAGAACAACGTTTTAATCTCCCAAGGTGCTAACAAGTAACAAAAACTTGACGTTTGAAATTGATTTAAATCTATGAATCCTAATAAAACGCAAAGTCTACTCCTATGGAGACGGTTTCCTTGAAATTTGAAATCACTAGCATATGAAAACTAGACAAATTTACCGCATACGTGTTAGACGGATTTATACATTCTGGAAGAGATATCTTTAGCGGTCTCGGTTTCACAATCATACACTAGATGTAATTCATACTTCCAGAGGATCCATTTAGATTGGTTGGAAATTGACAGCAATGATGTCAACGTCCAAAGCACTAGCTAACGTGCATTGGATCTACATTTGAAACAAATTAACTGGTCGGGGTTGGTATTTAATATGCAACTTAAGTCAAACATTTGACTATACACCATTGACTCCATTCACTATATTGGTCCGTTATTAATATCACGCAGTTCGATTAGCTACATCGTTCTTAAATCGAATTAACAACAATATTAAATATTACCCCAGGGCAGTATTGTATTACAGAAGCACCTTGAATGTTTGTAAATATTTTGCCTGAGATATAATAGGCATTTCGTACTATTCAAATCGTAACGTGAATAACTGGGACATAAAACTTGAGTTAATTAATATAATTTAAGTCTTAAACAATGTTATATTTATATGTTCTGAATTTGGTACCATGGAATTCAACATTTACTACCTTGCTAGTACAATACGATAGATTTACTAGCATAAGATAAGACTTAAAATGTTTAATATTAAAAGACTACTCTTGAATAATTAATTGCAGACTAGGTTTTTACCAACAACCTTAAATGTTTTCAGTTTGACAATGTGCAAGAGGATCATCTTTTGTATAGATCATACGGTACTAGCTATAGAAAGCTGTTATCTAACTTAACATCTTCTTGGTAAATATCAGACCTGTTTTGAAACGATTTATTTTGAATGATGGCGGCAGTAAATTATTCCAGTAGTTTTCATTGTATTATGCATATGAAACATTATTGGCAATAACATAATACGTCTATCAAATTATGCCCTGTGCAAACTGGTGTTATGTTACACAGTTGTTTCTATTATTCGTCGGAGTAATTTGTTAAACAATAAGCAGTATGTATTTGTTTCATAAATATTCACAGTTTACGCTGCTAATAGTACCTAACGGTGCTGTTCAAGATGAAATACAATGGGCAATTTATCGAAGTTATTGGTAATGTTTACGAACAATTGTCAAGCCATATTAACATTTCTAGTTAATATTCAAGATTAAAACATTATCCGTGTATTAATGTGATAGTGGTGCAAAATGTAATAATTCATGATATGAGCAGCTCCTTCACTTAGTTCATTTGAATGGTTACACATAACAGTTAATGCGAACACAACATAGTGAGTTTTTAACTGAATTTGTACTGACTTCGTCAATCACAACATTAGCTAATAACGATCGTTTGATATTTGTCTAACGCGTGTGTTGTTTGATGACGTTGTGTTTGTTCGGCCTTAATCATTTTGTCAAATTTTCAGTTACCTTTAAGGCAAATGAGCGTGTCACTGATATTTACATTGTTTTATATGTGTTATGTAGAGGTATAATACATACACTCTGACAGATGAAACCTTTGGTAGCACAGAATTCAATGTTTATGAAACATAAATCCAGTTAAGTAGCTATGAAATATGGCCAACCAGCGTTAGTATGGATTTTCGTGTTGTTTCGGTTATATTGAAGGCGAGCTTTATTTAAATGCATATAGTCAGATCGTTTATTCAGTCAAGTATGTTGTGAATTAGTTGAGTTGCCCTATCATAAGAGTTTGGAAGAGAAATGCATCGACAGCACAAACCATGTTTAACCTTTTCGTTTCACTTAAAATAATACCACTACAAACTATTTTTAAGGTTTTTATTGAATTTGAAACAGTTGTCACAAGCATTACTAGGTTGCTTGTAGAGCTTTCTATACGTTTTTATCAATTCTAATGCCATTAATATAATATTGACACCCAAACATCTTAGTTTTGCACAAGTAACCTGAATTTAGTTATAATGCAAGGATCTTATACATTTCGGAATCGTCAAAACTCAAGCCTTAAATGACATCAAACGGAATACCATAAAAGTCAAATGCATCCCATGACAACAAGATAATTTTACAACACTCCTAAAACAAGAAAATACCTGAGTATTCGATATCTAAGACATCGCTTCGCCCGTTCTATTTTCTGTTGGTCGCCAAAAGTGAACACCAGTATATGCTTGGCATTTATGGCGTTTTCTATCTATATGTTATAAGCTTATCATCTGCGTAGTGATGGCAAAAGGCCAATGTTTCTGGGGGTTTTCGGTTTAGCAACACAAAAAGAATGGCACAGATTTCCAGAATTGTTAAACACTCGAGTGTCATAACTAACAATATCAAAGTAAGATACGATGCAATACCGTTGTAAAAACGACATCATTGACAGAGCCTATACCACACGAATGGAACGTCAGACGAATCATTCTAATGTGTTTGCCCAAACCGTACAATGAGACCCCATGCTACACAAATACAGGGACTCCACGTTAAAAGTCTACGTAATCACAGAATGTGATGAACATACATTGTGGGTTAAACGTCATAATTATGACAACAGTAACTTCAATCGTATTTTAACATTTTTAGTCGGATAGAAACGAGGTTAAAAAAGACACATTTACTCATATCAATATCTCGCCTGGGCTACCGATAGTTCTTAACTGATTTTGCAAACGAATACCGAATTTGTACGCGCTCATTCTGCCGTTAGTTATGAAGCTTTGTTCATGCGAATAGAACGATGATCAGTGAAAACGGGGCTTATAATGTGGATATTAAATGCTCTATTAGGCTATGAAAAGTCAGTGTAATGTGTTATACAAATAATATTATGCCTTTGTTTTACTACCGTGCCAAGTTTACGATCTTTATAGTACCTAACCATTCTTTTCAAAGTGGATTTTGGTTAACTAATACTCGCAATAATGTCAAGCAATATTAACAGTTGCAGTAAATATGAAGATTAAACTTTCCGTAAATGTTTCCCTTGTGACATCATAGCGACGAATGTATTTAATGAGTTTAATTATTTAATGATATGAATAGCTCGTCGAAAATGATGAAATGTAAATGACTTCACTTACAATATTCATTGTATTTGTGTTATATATATATATTTGCAAACAGCGTTTAACTTTGATCAAGTATTGTAAAAACCGTCTTTTATCGTCAGAGAAAATAACTCTGATTTCGGACTGGATAACACATTGTGAAGTAAATGGCAAGACAGCCAAAATGAAATGGACTAAAAGAAAAGGATAAAGGAGCAACAAAAAACTTTTTAGTGTTAATTAACGTAATAACTTTCACGGAAACGAGAAATATTTTACCCGATAGTGCATAGTGATGTTCGACAGTTTCATTTGTTTACGAATACGACATTGGATATCGCGCAGCAATGTCAATAAATTTGTGTTTGTGGATTCATTTAAAACAGTTATTTACAAAACTGCTGATATAGTATGTCTGGTAATAGAATTGATCAATGTCGTAATAACAAAGTAACACTTTACTCTTCCTTATTGCCAATAAACATTGAGGCAGTCAAGACACACCATTATGCATGGTAAACAAAGCTATTGAAACGTACTGTTTCAGAAGCAATTTCCGGCAGTTGTTACAAGTTTTAATTAAATTATTCATACGTGTTTAAATACTTACTAAAATTGTCATATTTTTGATAACTACAGCTCAAGCTACTATTGTTGATATATTTTTCACTTGTGTGACGTCACATATAGTGTATCTAATAGGAGCGCAAAGAGGGTACTTACACTGTTCTGATTAGCTTGCGATGAGCAGATGTTTCCGACGAATCGAATGCAATGCGGATATAAGGTGCCTATTGTGTGTGTTTACCCGTTTATTTAATATTCTTATTATAGGACTGTAATAAGAGAAATATTATTTAAACTTTCAGCATTTACGAAAATTAAACCTTAAAATTTACGACAGTCAATTCATTCTCGAAATCAGGCAAACACTGAATATCAATGATAATTTGGTTCATTTCGAATAGGAACTTGTATTAGTCAACATTTTAGTGAATGTGGGTGTGAAACAAGCACGACAACAGTGTTCACAAACATGTACATACTGATAATCGTTTGTTTAAGTCAATTTAGAACAACAAAGTAGCTATTCATGGATATGCAAATTAGATTCACACTCATGCGCAATCCCCCACGCGCAAGTTTTTGTACAAAAAAACAACAAAAAACAACAACAAAAAAACACATTAAATAATAATTAAAGTTACTTACATGTCTTGGTAAGAATTTTAACTTTTGATTGCCAAGTTACCATATAATTGAAAGGCAGTAGATTCTTTATGAAGATCTGAAGAAGGTAGCGAAAAAGCGATTTGTCGGAAACTGCTTTCCGTCGGAAACTGCTATGTTAGTTTGTTATCCATGTCGGAAAATAGCTCACTGAGCTAATTGGTTTTTATTTTGTTATAATATACTTGACTGCAAATAAAGAGTCATATAAATGAATCATGTAGATCTTGCAATCAGGAGAACGACGTTTTAATCTCCTAAGGTGCTGACAAGTAACAAAAACTTGACGTTTGTAATTGATTAAAATCTATGACTCCCAATTAAACGCAAATTCTACTCCTTTGAAGCAGGTTTCCTTGAAAAAAAAAGAACTGAAAACGTGTTATGGCTTATTGCATTACATGATTCCATTAATATTTATGATATGGAAACACGTGTTATTTATTTTCCGAGTAACCAAATCTGTTGCACTTCATAGAAACTAAATATTCCCGATTTAACTCCGTAAAACCGAAACTTTTGAATGATATATTTTGAGCGGTAGCCATGTTACACACTATGTGTCTGCATTATCTATATAATAGTCATAAATTTAACAAAGAAATATCACTAGCATATGAAAAGTAGGCAAATCAACCGCATACGTGTTACGAATTTATACATTTTGGAAGATATATCTTTGGCAGTCTTGGTTTCAAGACAGTCATACACTAGATGTAAGCTATACACCCTAAAGAATGTATCAGATTAAGATTGGATGGAAATTGACATCAATTATGTCAACGTCCCTAGCACTAGCTAATCGTGCATTTGCTCTGCATTGGTAACAAATTCACTGTTCAGGGCTAGTATTCAGGAAACTTAACCAGTATTATGGTTATGCATCATTGACTCCATTTACTGTATTGGTCCGTTATCTATATCATACAGTTCGATTAGCCACATAGTTTTTAAATTCATTTAAGACCAATATTAAATATTACCCCAGTGGCCGTATTACAGAAGCACCTTAACAATATTCAATTTAAGTCATTCTTATGGTAGTATATCATCGACTCAATTCACTGTAAAAGTCCGTTAATTATAAAACGCAGTCCTATTAGCTACATCGTTCATAAATCCAATTAAGGCTAATATGGAGTATCAATCCAGTGGTAGTACTAAAGAAGCACCTTGCTTGTTTTTAAAGTATTTTAACTGTGCTATAAACGGCATTTTGTGCTATTCGAATCGGAATATGATTAGATGGGACACAAGAAAAAGAAAACAACATAACATTAAAGTAGAGCTAGTTCAAAATGTTTTAGTTGTAAACAGTATCGTGATTTAATGCGTATCTAAGTTACATTAAGTACCACCGAATTTTGATAAGAAAGTTTTTACCATATATGTTTGGAAAGTGGTAACTTGGACCTCAACATTTACTACCTTATAAGTTCAATAACATTTATTGGTGCTTAAGGTTGTACCAGCAACTGCAAAAGTATTTAGTTTGACAATGTGCAAGATTATAAGTATCTTCCATGGCCGAGAGTGTAAGATAGGTTCATTCCGCAAAACACCCTGCGCGAGGGTCGGGATGAACCTATCTTATACGAGCGGCTATGGTAGATGCTTTTTCTCCCACCTCAGTTAAACAAAATTAAGAAAAAATGTATTTTTTGCCGGAACTCTTTTTTGAAAAGCGAAAATAATGCGTATGGATATATGATAATTCGTGGTTGTCATGGATATGCGAGCATAGATTCAGATTATGTTAATAGTCAAAGCGGTCTTTAAATAGTACTGATGAGAGTGGAGCATTATTTCATGAAAGATGCGTGAATACTTTTTTATTGTGACATTTGAAGTGAGAAATAGTTAATTAGCATTCTAAATATTGCCACAAGACAAGGTTTCTATGATGCTACAGACGACAGTCTTCAACAAGGGAGGTAACTTCAATGTGATGACCATTAAAAAGGGGGTTTCATACGGGCATTTTATCTTCGCCCGTGGGCAAGATAAGAATTTCTAGCATTGTTAAATTATTGGATCTACCTATCTGAGGTGGGAGAAAATTATCTTTTGTATAGATCATAAGGTATTGAAAGCTGTTATCTTTCTTACATCGATTCTGCAAATATCAAACCTGTCTGGAAGCGGTTTAGTTTGAATGATGCTGGCAGTAAAGCTGTCCCTGTAGTTTTCACTATGTTATGCATATGGAACCTTACGTGCGCAGTGGCAATTACCTAATACGTCTATCAAAGTATGACCTGTACACACTAGTGTTATGTTCCACAGTGGTTTCTTCTTTTCGCCGGTGTAATTTGTTAAACAAATAGAAGTTTATAACTGAATTTAAACTGACCTCGTCAACCACAACATTCACTAATAACGAAAGTTTGATATTTGTCTAACGTGTGTGTTGTCTTATGACGTTGTGTTTGTATGACCTTGATTTTAGGGCAGAATTTTAGTTACGTTTAAGGCAAATGAGCGTGTAACTAATATGTAAATTGATTTATCGGTATAAGAAAAATACATACAATCTTAAAGACAACAGTTTTGGTAGCAGACAATTCCGCATATAAGAACCGCGAATCCTGTTGGGTTATAAAAAGATAATAAACAGGTTAACGTGAAAAGCAGCTATGAAATATGACCAGCCACCAGGTATAGATTTTCATGTGTTTCTCTGTTATTGAACGGTGAGCTTTGATCAAATGCATATTCGTAGTAAGAATATGTTTAGCTGAGTATGTTTTGAAGTTAGGTAGGCTGCTATATGATAACATTCTGTAACAGAAAAGCATCGAAAGGACAAATATAAAAAGTATTAAGCATCACAACCTTCACGTACTTATCAACCAAACTCGGTCTGCAACTCTTTCCGTAATGATAAATATGAAATATAGGCGTGTTGAGATGAAAAGTCACAAAATAGTTCCTGTTAGTGTTATATGGTTCATGATATTGTCAGTTATTTGGTTTTCGGAACTTAGATAAGATGAAGATGACCATGGAATGTCTAAACAATATAAATAACACTAATGTCAAGTATTTAACATATTGAATATAAGGGCATACTTGCGAACATTTATTATCTCCAAATTCGTATATGAGCTGATCTGTCAAAAACATACAAATACGTGCAGCCACTGATCCGAGATCATTGATATTCAGGCAACGCATTTTGTAATACGAAAAAAGTATTGAATACGTATTTAACCGTGTACTTGGTTAATTCTTGATAAAGTGTTCAAGTATTGAGTGTAAAAAAATATTCAATATTATTTTCAAAATGAAAACCCAGGTTAATATCAGTACTAATATGAATATGTTACACAGTTATGGCCAAATGCTTTAGTTAAAATTTATTCTTTTTCATTTTTCTTGTATAATCAATAGCACTTATATTGACTTTTATTCTTGTTACTGGGAAAACATGTGGTGATAAAACTCTTAACTAGCTGTGTTGTTTTTGTCCATTAGTCCAAGTTATTAATTGAATAGTTCTGATATCACAAAAACAATAGAGATTTTGATTCCTATTTAGATAATGTAAGAGAAGCTAGTACTAGAGACGATTATGTTGTTGCTTTTCTGTCATTGCGTGTTTGCTTGCTTACGTGCGTGCGCGTGCATGTGCGTGCGGGTGCGCGTGTGTGTGTGAAAAAAATAAACAATTTTACATAAAGGGCCTGCATGTTTTGTTATTTTTTATATTTTAAACCTTTGAATACTTCCAGCGATTTTTTATTATTATATTGTGAAGTAAGATCGCAATAGTGTCATCATGAAATCGAAGAAAATGGCAACAAAAAAACAACTCCTCATTAGCCTTTTAGCCTGCTTAACAACTTGACAATGATAAATATTTTATCCGAAGTGCATCTTGATTCTGCGAAGTTTTCCATCACCAGTACGGAATTTATTGTCGCAGAATAATGTCAATAAAAATACGAAGATTTAATGACTGCTATTCACACAACTGCTGATATTCTTTGCCTGATTATGACATTGAGGGCGAAACAACAATTTTAGATTAGATCGTTCTTATTGTCAATAAACAGTGCAACTGTCATCACACGCAATTGTGCTTTGTGAATCACTGTTTTGGAACATGTCTTTAGAATAAAGACGGCTTTTATTACTAAGGTGATGAAAAGCGGCAGGTACATGACATTTGTAAATGATGTTAATCTGGGACTCCCAATTAAACGCACATTTTACACCTTCAAGTTCTGAAATAATAAAAATTGCGTTACCTCCTGTTGCATGCAGTGAATCCATTAAATTGGTTGCGTATGGAAAGATGTCTTTCTCGAGAAATCAAATTTGCTGAACATCTTTGAATGATTACACTTTGTTATGATGGTTATACTTAATGAATAAATGATTACAACATTAACTTCTAAAAATAATTATATATGGATAATTGGTGTGCATTTGCTGGTCTGTGGTTGAAGAAACGACCTTCATCCGACGTCATGGTTGTCATCAAGACCTACCCGTGTAACAGATGTCCTAGATTTTTTGGACTACTTTAGAATCAACCTTAAGAGTGTAATAATTACAGGGGTAGTGCTGGCATTGACCTCATATAGCCTATGTACGACATCTTTCTTGTACACTTACATTGGACATTCCTACGATGTTTTGGACGAGGCCTGAGGTCATAGATGCTTGGTGATAGTTTGAAACAACGTTTCACTGCATTGTTCTCAAAGCTCTGCGTAGCGCTGTTTCAGCCAAGGCTTGTTCAGCTCTAATTGAAACACCTACTGTAAAGGGTTTGCTTACATCGTTGTATACAATATTTTGTTAGTTCATGGATAGTGAGGTAAAAATTTATTCCGATATGAATCGTTTTTACACATTTGATGTTTTTATTTTTACTCAGTACAATGAACTAATGCAGTCAAATAATGTTATAAAATCTCGAAAGGCTGAAAACACTACACTCGTATGGAGGGACTTCAAACTCGGCATTATGCTAACTTGTAGACTGGATTGCTGTTAAAGATTTGAATGATCTCAAAACGCATATTCAGGCGGAATTATGACTTTCATTATAAGGTTTGAGTATTATAGGCATGTAGACTAATGTTTTGTTGCATCTGATCGTTTGAGTATTGTCCTTCGAATGTGAGTCCTACCAGTTTTTGCCTTTACCGGAGTGTTTTTAAATATAGGCTTTTTACGCCATCCTGACATTAAACTGCATTTAACTGCAATGTATACGGTATACTGCAGTGAACCAAATAGTTTTTTTATTTATAGAAAAAGCCTGTATTCGTGTATTTATTTTGTAGTAACTTATTGATTGTGGAACATTTACAAGAATGAATTTAATATGATATTTGTTAATTATATAACAAAATTTGTTTGCAAAAAACAGTTTGTTGCAACCACCAGCATCCGGCCACATCAGTGATTTTATTTTGTTTCACAATATCTAAGAAACTAAGAAACAGATATCCATCTTAAAAGTTTCTTGGCACACATCCGCTATTTGGCAATAGTTTCGGTTGAATAATCGCAGTTGTTGTATTTAAGATGGAAAATATACGCACAGAGGGAACTTAATTATTGGTCTGCTCTGTTCAAATTATCGGTATGTACCACAAAATACTTGCGTATAGTGCGTCATATAAGTACGAGTGTTCGGTTTGTTTTTAACTGATGCATGGCAAGATAGTATTGTTCCCAATAGAGTATGTCCGAATGAAATGAATACATATTATGCAATATTTTAAGAGATGGAGTGGAAACTCATGCGTCTTGTATGCTTGACGTAGATAATAACCTTTAGCAGCAAGCGTCGACCAATTCGGCTTTATATTATGTAGAACACAATTTTTGGATGTGTTTGTACATCCTAAAATATTCTAGCTCAATATTTTAAGCGGATATTACATAAAATGTAACTGTAGCATTTGCCCATCTAAACCGTAACCATTATGAGAGGTGTACTCATGATCATTTCTCTAAAAGCGCTGCTGAAAAGTATTTCTAAAGCTAATATAAACAATGTATGCATAAGATGTCAAATATGTACCTGTGGCTTTTGGTCATACATGAACTAATTATGTTACTCATACTGATACTGATGTCGCGTGTCAATTTAAAATTGTGCCATAGTCTTGTAAATCATTCATTATACTAGTATTAAACTGATACCAGACACGTAAGTGTTTTTGGCAAACGTGTATGTCATTCCGACCTCGTGCGTTTGATGCAATTGTCTGAGAGAATAACATGAATTAGTAGTTTCCGTCGAACAATACGACTTTATACGAGTTATGTTATGTGGAAGATCATTTAATGTGTTTATCTATTTACACAAATACAATGAATATTGTCAAGTGTAGCAATTTACATTTTAACATTGAGGAAGTGCTACTCATATCATGGAAAGAGACAATCGACGCCATGATGTCACAAGGAATACATTTTACGGTTGCAAATGTAATCTTAAACATTTACTACCAATCTTAATATTGCCTGATACAATTGTGAATATTTTCCTAAAACCTTGATAAATTAACCATGAATCGATTTGAACAGCATGGTTATGTATTATAAATCGCAAAAACTTGGCGTGTTAGTAAAACAAAGCCATATATTAATTGCATAGCTAATAACACTGACGTATCACGGAGAAACGTACCATCAATTGCCACATTGCAGACTTTGTTTAACATAAACTCTATTTCCCACTGCGCACATTATTGTCCATATGGAAGCTAACAATCGCAATTATCTTAAACATAACCATTGCCAATGCTGGCCGTGTTTGTAAAAAGAAGCTTTTAAGATACATAATGATCTTTTGAAAAAGATTAAAAAATGATCAAATGTGACCTACTAATTACGGTTTTTGTCCGACTAAAAAAATATATGAAATTCGGATTAATTTTTTGTTGACATAATCATGACGTTTAGGCCACAATGTATGATTACCACATTGTCCGCTTATGTAGGCTTTGAGTCCCTGTAGTTGTGAAGCATGGGGCGCATTTATCGGTTTTTGTCCAAATATTGTGAACGTTGGTGCAAAAGAGAAGGGGTCGAACCAAATGCCTTATTGCCGTGGATGAATAAAATATTGAACCTAATAGATAAGAAAATAAGAGTTTTTCTACAATAATCCGTTGGCCATTCCCCCAAAGTCTATTTTGATAACTCCAAAGCTGATCATGGATATTAAATCTCTACATAAAAAACTTGTATTTGTACCAGCTGATAAAGCAGCTAATAATATAATCATAGTTTGACGTTTATATTATGTAAATACTATTATTGAAGAGTCACAATCTTCTGGAACTTACAATTTTAGCCAACTCGATGAAGAAAGTGTTATAAAAAAATCATATTGATTCTAATGCTAAATTTCAAGTTCTTTGGAATGATGATCATAAAAACATTCCTACAATACACTGGTTGCCTAAAATGCATAAAAATCCGTATAAATCACGATTTATTGTTAATTTCATTTCTTGTTCTACTAAACAGGTTTCAATTTTACTAAGTATTTTACTCCTGCTTAACTGCTATAAAGTTTCATGTGAAAAAAATGTAGTAAAATGAATGAGAAAGTTAATTAGAAATCTTGAATTTATCTCTTTTGGTCTATCAATAATTCTTTAGATTTAGTTAATGATTTTGAAAAAAGACGGTATAATGTCTCAGAGCTTAATACTTATGACTTTTCAACGCTCTGTACATCTATTCCACAATCTTTAGTTACAAACAAATTGACTCCTCTTATCGAAAACACTTTTGCAAGGGGAAAACTACTAACATGGCAGTAAATGATGAAAAATCTTTTTTCACTAATGATCGCTCAGATAAATATATCTAATGGACATACACCGATGTCATTGAAGCCTTAAATTTTGTACTTAATATTTTTTTTCTAAAATTCGGTAAATGTTTATATAAGCAAACGATTGGAATTCCAATGGGTGCCAATTATGCACCTGCGCTTGCAGACCTCTTTTTTATACTGCTATGAAAGTGAATAAATGTTTAAATTATCTTAGTCTGGAGATCTAGCTCTTGTTGATAATTTCAATGGCACTTTTAAATATATTAATGATATTCTAAGTTTAGATAATCCTTTGTTTACAGATAACATTCATTTGATATACCCTTCACAATTGCAGCTTAATATATCTAATACATCCGTTTTAAAAGCATCCTATTTAGATCTGCAGCTCGATGTTAATGAAGATTTATTGAGTATCAATCTTTATGATAAACGTGATGATTTTAATTTTATAATAATTAACTACCCTTCTTTAGATGGTGATGTTCCTAGTTCACCATCATATGGTGTTTTTATTGCACAGTTGATAAGATTTGCTAGAATACGTACAGATGTAAACAAATCAGCTCTCGCAGTAAACTTATGACGCAAAAACTTCTAATACAGGGTTTTAGACATTATAAATTAAGGAAAACTTTCTTAAAATTTGTTGATGGACATTATTATCTCATAATAAAGTACAATAGTAGTCTTAAATCGCTGATTGCTTAAAGTATTGCTCATACCGATTTTTTAAAGCTGCACTCTCTCAGATTTAACGTTTTTATAACCTATTTATTTTTTGTCTTGGAATGAGCAAATTATTGCGTAAATATCTACAAACCAATGATCAAAGATTGCTGACAAAAGATCAGATCGCAGATTTGCATATTTCCGTTCCAAAATCAATGTTTTATGGCTTAAACCGTTACTAACGGTTTATGAAAAAATGCATAAAACATTATTTTTTTAACTTAAATATAAAATTCTGCTATCTATTTTTTTGTCAGCGATCTTATATCACTTATTTTCATGGATTTTCGCAAAAATTGGTTCGTTCTAAGACAAAAAATAAAATAGATGCCAAAAACTTCAATTTGTGAGTGTGCAGCTTTAAAGAAAATTCGTAAAATTAAAAGGTTTCCAGCAGGTAGTTGGGCAGATAGACTTATTGAATAACTTGGATTTTATTTAAACCGTGTATATAAAGGCAATATTTTAGAGAGCACTTGCCTTTTAGTTTTTGAAGATGAATAACAAAATATAGGGTTGAATATAGATCCTATCATAACTAAGCTTTCAGTCCTTTGATTTTTTATGAAGATTTTTCTAATTCATGTTATCTTTAAAACCGTATTTGGCGAACACGTTTTTGGCTGACTCGGGAGTGTTTTGGCATGTGACTTCATTTCCTTCAAATATTTTACATTTTCAAATCATTTGGAAGGAAAAAATAGCTAATAAATGTCGCTTTTATTTTTAATAATGCTTTCCTTATTTGTCCCCAATTTTAGTACAATGAAGCTTTTTATCATGAAACTCGATGATCACACAGTTTTAAACCTTTAAGTTTATAAAGCAGACTGTGTGGAATGTTTATAGTTTCAAACAATGACTGCATCGTTTCTTTGAAAAGTTTTTGCATAAGGTGCTCTGAATACATCGATCCGACCTGTCAATCAGACTAATCATTATTGACCAATGAGAAAGCTGCATATTATTCACCGAGTCCCGTCCGCCATCTTTACCCACACTCACAGCAGCGATAACTGTTGACAACCGGACATTTTATTGAAGTTTTAAGACTTATTTGTGAAAATGGTTAACCGATGCGGATGGGGAATATGTTATGCGGATGAAAGGTATCCGGAGGGACTAAATGGAGGCCGATTTAAACGATTTCCTACCTATAATCCGACATTGAAAAGTGCAAATGCTGGATTAAAGCCTGTGGACGGCCACACGAGAAACTGAATGTTAACAGGATAAACCAGCACGAAGATGTCTGCTCAAAGGTTAGTAAATTAAAATTTGGTTTTATCGTAAAACGATCAAAATACAATCATTTCAATTAAAATTCTGAATTCTGCAAATGTTTATTTTGTTTACTTTCTTGTGTCCTAAATATTGACTTCCATGATCATGCTAGTTGAAACCTTAAACAGTTTCCATCAGGTAAAGAATGTGTTAAGTTTAAACTACTGTTTTATTGTAAAATATGTTACTGACTGGCATTGTGGAGTCTTGTCACACTAATTATATTTTACTATTATGCATATTTAAGCACTTTCATGGAGGAAATGGACCATCTAAAGAGTATCTGACCCATTATCAGCAGATGGCTGGAGAATAACATCTTCAAGAAAACTCCACACAAAGCGGTCACTTGGAAAGGAAACTTATGGCAGCATTTATACATAAAATGCAAGTGTATGCATTTTATACAAGATATCACATGCCTGTACGTAAGAGTTTTATTTATCTTTATGGAGTGCGCGAAAGATTGAATAACATGTACCATGTAGGATAAATGCCACTGTTCCTTTTTCAATACCAAACAACAGCATTATAGTTACATATATTTTAATACAAGTATTTGGTATGTTACAGAACAGAACACTCAAAAGAACTGAAGAGAACATTATTACACGGAAATTATTCAGTTTTTTTTGTGTGTAAATTTGCATATAATTATATCAACATTACAACAATTTCTTTCAGAGAAAAGCTGGTCCAGGATACTGCAGACACTGTACAAGGAGTAGAAACACAGACCGAATGTCCATGTAAGTGAAACCAACACTCTAACAATGCCTGTGATCTTGTTGTCAGTTCTGTTTTACTTCGGTCTTCACAGGTTGTGTGGTAATTTAATGGTGTGAACTCTTTTGGTAAATCAATAGGTGCTGCATTTCAATCAGAGGTATTCCCACACTCTTGAGAAATGGTAGGAGTTAGTTTTAAACATCTTGTCTTAAATGTAAAATTTGTTATGTATTTATTTTCAGGGACATCACCTTTGGATATGTTTGCATTTACCGCTCAGAATGCTTCCCTAAAAGAACAGTTGTCACAAAAAGAAGTCCAAGTTGAAGAATTACAGTTTGCACTTTCATCAAAGTGTTATGAAATTCAGATTTTAAAGCAACTGGTGGGAATATAAACAAACTTTAAATGTCAATATATTTCTGCTCAAAGAAGCAAGAGTTAAAATTTGTTTAAATATTATACAGGAATCATATGATTTTATTTCTGCTTCTTTGATATAATTGAATAACTGTTAGTTTATTTATGTTTGGAATAAAGCATTGTAAAGTGAATTGTGTGTTTGTAGTTCATTTATTTAATTAAATTTAAAATTTGTAAACTTGGTGTGTGTATCCGTCTGGCAAAGGACAGGTTTCCTTTTCCGACTGTGCTACTATGACTTGGTTCACTCTAACTGGCTTGATCTTTGATCCCTTCGGTACATTCCATTGTTGGGAAATACTTGTGTAACTTTGTTGATCAGGAACATGGGTGAAGTTGTACAAATTGAGTTCCTGGAGTGACTTGATTAAGCCAACCACGTGTGAACAATGACCGCTCAATCTATAAAAAAATGAAAACAGAGATTGTTGACAGAAGTTGTCAAAACAAAAGCATGATATCATGCTGTGAAATTGGCATGTGTTTATCCTACACTGACCCGTGAAGTATCATTTGACTTTCCAGATGTTAAATGTCTAAAACGAGGCAGTATCTAGAAATATGAAAACCAATAAATTGAAATACAACATATAGTATATTACTTCTTTCTCTACTCGACGACTTGCAATTTTTTTTTCGTTTTCCGTATTACGTCATGAAATGTAAAAGACATGGCGATCCAAAAGTGCTTATATTACACAATGTATATTTAAGAAGAAAGCTACTGTATAATATATTTTTTTAAATACAATTGGAAATCCACATACCCTGCCTTTCATGAGCAATACGTATATCGTATGGAATCCCTCTCCACATCGACACTTAACATATGAGGCTTGTCGTTTTTTCTTATTGAAGGCCAGCATCTCGCGGTAACATAGCAGATATTTTCCTCTTCCAAAACTTTAATGTCATGAATATAACCTTGTAGAAAGTAATTTAATCCCTTTTCTAAGACCTTTCCCTATAATTTGGCTTTATCTGGTAAATATTTAACTGATATATTGTCCGGAATCTTCGCAAGAGAATCGGATTTTGATGCTTTCGTAGCAGCGAGAGCCGCCGTTTTGAATTTACGCTTGGGGCGCGTAGTAACAATATCTAAGGGGGCGGAGCTTATCTTGGGATCTCGGATCGATGTATTGTATCCCTCCGTCTGCAGATAGAGTAGCGATCTCTAATCATAGAAGTACTTGGGGTTTACCTATACGTTTATTATTATTTGTTTTATTGATAAGTTTCCTAAAGATAATGAATACTTTGATAAGATTTACCTTTTGCGTTTTATCTTTATTAAGGATTGTTGGGATAAGAGTGAGGTTTGTGCACATAAACTGGTTTAAACCCCCAGTATATTTACATTTTACTGACCGTTCCAAGGCGGTATCTAACAATTCTTGATAAACATACCCATTTTAAGATATAGTATGTATGCACTGTGCTGTTTGTGGAGTTTTGTGCTGATCTTCAATGTTTCTTGTTTGTGATTTTATGTTCTATGTCTTTGGTGTTTACCCAGTGCCACTAAACCGGGTTAATGTTTAAAAAGTTTCCTACTGAGCTTGTTTCTGTAGCTTTTTGCATAAATATTGGGCAAACACATAATAATGAGCCTGTCTGAGGATCCGTTTATGTGGCAAGGACTCTGTTTCATGATTTCGTTGTTTTGCGTCATATCTTACTTTGTGATTGTAAGTAGTTACACTGATATCCAGTGTTTGTTGTTATACAGAGAAAAATAGATATACTATCGTTTGCCATCTTACTTAGTTTGTATATATAATACATACTGAGAAAGAAAGGTGGCCATGAATGTGATCATATTTCACCAAGTATATACTAGTCTTCAAGTTTGGCGATCTACAGAAAAAAGAACGGGCGAAGCAAGATCATAGATTGTCAATATTGAAAAATTATTATTAGCTTTTTGCTGATAGGACTTATTTTAAAGAGTGACTGCACCTTGCATTGTTTTCAGATATGCTGCGGTTCGCGTCATTAAACATGGGTTATTGCCGATATTTTCAGTTATTGAGGTATGTACTCCGATTTACCGTAGCATTCATCGTCAAATTCGCAAAAAAATATGTCTAGTTAAATTATCTCCGTGTTTCAAATATGTTTGGGGGCAGATTTAAAAACGGCATACAAAAATTGAGAGAAAAAGCTATAAAAATATACATAGCTATCAGTGCTTGTGACAAATGCTTCAAATACAATGAAATCCGCTATGGGTATACTTGTTTTTTGTTTAAGATAATAGAAGAGATTAAGAACACTTTTAAGGAAGTTACTTTCATTAAACCCTTGTCGGTAGCTTAAACGAAAACACATCGGTTGAACATTTGTTTAGATCGTATAATGCTGATTTAACACATCTCCTATTTATTACATAATAAGGGCAATACGTTTAAGTATGCTAACAAATCTTCCTATTTCTGTATAAATAAGTCGTAAATGATACACTTTCAATATATATATAGTGACATAATTACATAGCGCCAATTGGTGCAATAAAATATTGGGTGCATTTGATTACATTGACGCAACACTGAAAGAGAAAGAAGAACATTGAGATAATTCGATTATTCGGAAAACAATCACATCTAACTTGAAGATATCGTGGGAGCTTCAATAGTAATTTGATATATTTTTAGTATTTTAAGGAGTGTGCCTATGTTAGCATACCAAATAGTCACATACATCGCAACATCGGGAGACAGATTGACGGGAGAAAGCTCTGTCGGACTGTAAAATGAAAATATTCGTTTTATAACTGTTTTGCTGACATTACTGAATACTGGTGTGTTGGGATTAAATATTAGTGTCTTGAACTGATGATGTAAATTTGGTACAATTTGTATTTCCAAGGGGCTGCTACTAATCGATTCAGTTCTGGGTACTAAGGACATATCAATCATTTCGGGGCTATCATATTGATTATGCATTGAACCATATCCATATATTGAATATCCCTTGAAATCAGACACAATAAGGTTAACGCATTTGCAAACATCCCCTACAAGTTGAATTGTCAATGCATACAGCACCTAAGCTTCTTGATGTGGATCAAAGGTCAAAACATTGGGACTAGTTTGTTCAAATGAGAAATATATATATTTGTTGACCCCATTTCCAAAATATCTGGTGACTGATTGACCTGTCCAGTGTCCATTATGTTAGACGAATCATTGTTCTTGATAATTAACCATGGCATTGATGAATGGTGCAATAGCAATCCAAGAGTCTGTTTGTCCTTAATGTTAATAACCAGGGCAACTTTCAGCACACCATTTGGTGAATGTGCATTAAACCATGATATTGCGACATAGTTATGTATTGTTATGTGTGTTATTCATGTCGGAATATAGCTTATTGGGCTTATGTTCTTGGTAATATTATACCCGACTATAAATAAGTCTTCAAATTTTATATTGTATCTCTCGCTTTAGGAAAACGGTCTTTACCTCCCAAGGTGCATACAAGTAACAAAAACCTGTCGTTTGTGATTAATATAAATCTAGGATTAAAAAAAAAACAACGCAAGTACAATCCTTTGGAGCATTTTTTTTTTTAATTGAAGGAATTAAAACGCACTGCGGCCTGTTGCATGACATTTAACTTGTGTGATTGATACGGAAATATCTTTGATTTTCCGATTAACCAATCAGTTGCGCTTCGAATGAAATGAATGTTCCCGCTTTAACTGCCAGACGTGAAACAGAATATTTTGATTGTTATATTTTATGTGATAGCAATGTAAAACGCCTTTTGTAAGCATTCTTCATATTTATAAAGCTTAACAAAAAGGACCACTAGCATATAAAAATAGACAAATTAACCACAAACGTGTGAAACGTTTTCATACATTTTGGAAAAGATATCCTTGGCAGCAACGGTTTCAAGACAATTATAATTCAGATGCAATTTATACTTCCAAAGGCTCTCTTCCTCTTTATGGGTCTGATAAAAATTAGTTGGGTATTGACAGCAATTATGTCAATGTCCTTAGCACTAACTAACCACATATTTGCTCTACATTGAAATCAAATTCACTGGTCAGGGGTGGTATTCGGTATGCAAATTTTAGTCAATCTGATGGTTATACATCATTGACTCTTTTTAGAGAATAGGTCCGTTATTTTATCACTCAGTCCGATAAGCTACATCGTTCTTACATCCAATAAGGACCAATATTGAATATTTCCACAGGGGCCGTATTACAGAAGCACCTAGAAAATATGCAATTTAATCAATATTGTGGTTATACATCATTGACTCCTTTCATTGTAAAGGTACACTCAAAGTTGCATATCAACCCATGGCAGCCTTAAAAATGGTGCTTGGTTGTATTTTAAAATATTTTAACTGAGGTATAAAAGACACAGGTGTGCAATCTGAATCCTAACATTAACAGCTGGGACACAACATAATATAACACTAGAGCTATTTCAAGAAATGTTTACTCTTAAACAGTATTGAAATTAAATGGTTATCTTAGTTGCATTACGTACCACCGTTGAGATAATATTTCCAATATAGACAAAGTTTGAAAAGTGGTACCATGGACTTGGATTTTCTTTCTTATTAATGCAATCAGATTTACTAGCAGAAGACAAGACAATATAATATACTGTTGAATGATAAATAGCAGCCAGACAAAGGTTTTTACTATCAATCGCAAAAGTGATAAGTTGTGAAATGGAATTAACCCTTTTTATAGATCATTAGGTACTGGAAAGTGGTAATCCATATTTACATCTTCTCGGCAAATAAAAGACGATTTATTTTGTATGGTGACGGCAGTTAAGCAGTCCCTGCAGTGTTCATTAAATAATGCATATGGAACCTTACGTGCGCAGTGGCAATTATAGACAACTGGCAATTAATCAAATGTTAACAAAATAACATGTTAACGTGAAAAGAATTTATCAAATATGGCCAGCCACCGTAGGTTTGGATTTTTCTGTTGTTTTCCGTGTTATTGAAGTTAAGCTTTATTCGAATGCATATGATCAGCATGTTTCTTAAGCTTAGTATTTTGTGAATTTAGTTAAGTAGCCATATCATGACATATTCCGACAGAAATGCACCGAAAGCATCATTATGAAATAGAAATTATTGAACTCCACAACCTCCACGTACTTATCAAAGCCCGTCTGCAACTATTTCCCGAAAATGAATACTAGTAATAACAGTCAAGTTGCTTTAATACATATAGGGGAGTTGAGATGAAAATCACAAAATAGTTCCTATTTATGTTATCCGGTTAAACATCGAAACTGTGTTGAGACGAACATGCCCATTGAAGGTTAAAATTATGTTAATAGTACTCATGTAATATATTTAATATTATATAATATTATGGTATACTTGCGAAGAACCACATTTTGATCGAAAAACCCATTAATATACATATTAACTGAGTTATTAATATAAGTTTCTCTTTTGCCTCCTCCATCCCTCGCCCCCCAACACTTTAATGTACCTTGATAAAACCAGCATCAGATATCGAGAAACTCATCAGCAAAAACAGTATGATATGAGTTTTTCTATCATAAACATACTTCTTGTACGTGCAGCCAACGTGTCCGAGAACACATGTGCTGTTTCCTTGCACAGGCATGGAAGCACGGCCTTATGGTGCTTTACAATGCAACTTGATTGAGTTGAATCACCGAGAGTTGATTAAAATTCAAGTTAAACTCCAAATCGGTACTATTTAAATATTGTTCATATTTAAACACTAGGCAAAGTTATTTAAGAGCTCATTCACATTGAAGAAACGAATTTTGTACTACGCTCACTTGTATTTAATACTTATTCAGCCTTAAAGTTGGTTTATCATTGATTATGTTTTCAAGTACTGAGAGGAAATAAATACATTAAATATTTTTTTTTAAATACGGTTAATATAAGTATGACCATCAGAGACGTGCAAGAAAAAAAGAAATAAAGGTTTCCAATTTGATTATTCATTCTTCGTTAATTGCAAACAATTATGAGGTATATGTTAATTGTTTGTCTTTTGTACAATACTTTTGGAAATGCATTATCTTGTATATGTTTTCGCGAGCGAGACATTTCAATGAGTATTGTCTCAAATCTTAGGCTATACTGCAAGCTTTACCTTCAGTATAGATTCGATCCCGGCAAATCGAGGAAGTACGTAATGCCAGTAAAATGGCTCTTTGAATCTTCTGCAGCTCCTGAATAAAACAATAGACTATTGACCGTGAGAGAAAAAAGAAGTTTTTATCTTGTTATAAGGAGTCATGACAATGCCCAAATTTCTCGGAATATCTCAAGTCACTAATAACATGGTGAACTAAGCCCATTGATTGCGTCTATCGATAATTCGGGTAATATTTACTTCTATAAAAGTTTGTATTCTTTAGCTAGGAATTAGTTTATAATAATCACAAAAAAACATTTTTCATTTATCAAAATCCAATATAAGTATGTATTTTGACTTGTTTTTTTTATTTAAATAAGCAAATTAAGCATGTTAAGCTGAATAAGTTTCGAGAATTTGCGGCTTGACCGGTCACTTCAGTAGTGTTATATGAGTACGCAATACCATGAAATATATTCATACTATTACCAAAGAACCAACGTAGTAGCCTTTTCCAAACAACAAACACATTTGATGATGATTTTCCATATGTGATATGGACAAAAGAATATATATTTGCCAACATTTCTGCTGATGACATTTATGTTTGACATTCAGTCAAAATGAAATTTAAAAAAGGGGTTGTTTCTATACCACTTCCTAAAGCGTTTTGCTAATATATCGAACAGTGAAATCATTTGTCAATATAAATAAAGATTGTTTGGCATTGTTTGAAAACGAATATGCTCATTATTGTGCAAAACAAAACACGTATGCATCATACAATGTAGTGCCTATTGTGGTTTTTAATATTGATTTACACAAAGCATATACTTAGGTATGATTGTGTTCCTATTCCGCAGGTTTAATCTGAAACATTTAACTTGTGGTGATCTCAAATATGCTTAATAATACTTCAAATTGTCTTTTTTACTGGGAAAATGTACTTATATAGTTAAGTAATGTTGGTACTAAAACCTTTAACTGGCTATGTTATTTTTCACCGTAAGTCCATGTTATTCATGAAAAAGTTCTGATCTCACACGTAAAACAATGATTTTGTTTTTAATTGAGAAGAAATGTAAGATTATGGACTTGTCTGTCAAAGCTTGTACGTGTATGTGTGTGTGTGTTTGTGAGAAATAAACGATGTTACAAAATTTGATTTGATTTTATATGCTTTGATCCGAATTATTCCTTCAGCGAATTCTCATTATCCTATTGTGAAGTAAGATGGTTATAGTGTCAATATGAAATCAAAGACGGCAACAAAAGAACAAGACAACTCCTGAGTAAAGAAGTTCATTATCGTTATAGCCTTCTCAACAACTTAACAATAAGAAATATTTTATCCGAGAGTGCATTGTGATACTGTGAGGTTTTCCCTCGCCATTGCGGAAATTATAATCGCAGAATAATGTGAATAAAAATACGATGATTAGATCAATGCTATTCACACCTCTGCTCACGTTCGTTACCTGATTATGACATTGAGATGAAAACAACAATTTTATATTATTGCTTCCCATTGTCAATAAACAGTATAACTGTCAACATACGCAGTTGTGCCTTGTAAACAATTATATTGCGACCTATCTTCAGAAAAACAAAGGCCTTACCTCCCAAGGGGCTGGCAAGCAAGACGCAACTGAAGTTTGTAATTAATTTAAATCTTGGACTCTAATTTGAACGCACATTCTACACCTTTGTATCACATTTTCCTTGCAAGTTCTGAAAAAATTGAAAGTGTGTTACGTCCTATTTCATGCCATGATTCTATAACATTGATTGCATATTGAAAGATGTCCTTTATTTCTCAAAACAAAAAAAAATTCTGCTGATCTTCTTTATTACTAAATATCCTCGATATCAAATTCCTAGATGTTGGATTGAAACTGTTGATTGACTAATATTCTGAGTAAACAAAGGACAACTTTTGAACTATTTTAATGAGAAATTAAAAGAACGGTTGTCCTCTATAGGGAAATGCATTTGAGACTTGCAGAACGCCAAGAGGATGATAAGAGGCCTGCCGACTTGACTGGAAACAAGAAACCTAGCCGAACAAATTAACATTTTTCACGAAACCAAATGTTTGCTGGTTATTTTCCTTAAGACAACGTTTTCAAAACATGAGAAAATGATATCCAGACTTGACATTACTCTCCATGGTTAGCACCAAATCAATCTACCAAATTATGTTGCTATCATACTGTAGATATTTTAACGTTTTCGTGCATGTCGAGTTTGTAAAATGCGTGATGCCTTGGATACAAAAACTCCATACATAGGGTTTTTAAATACCCGAATTAGTTCCAATTTACATAATGTTCCAAGACTGATTCTCTGTTTTTTCACGCCATGTTGTCTCATGAATATGGTATGCCATGCATTTAACGAATTCCAGGTTTCTTTATAAAAATTACATTGTATTGGTTCATATGTTGATATTATTAAAAAGGTAAAAACATCAAAGGGTTAAGGGCACAACTCTAAAAACAGAACTATACTATACGATAATTTGCTAAATATATAAGTGTTCAACGTGCTGTGTATTCACTAGCCGATATGTAAACACAGTGCCGAATTAACATAGTCGCTCTACTTTCAATATGAATTTATTTATCAAATGGAGTGAATATACAGACATGAGTAAGTGACTGGTCGTGGCATGATAAAATATAAAAAAAGAACCTACCATTGGATGTAGGGCATTTTATCCTTAATTGTAAGCTTAATGCTGTTTTTAGGCTTGAAAAAGTCAAACATAGTTTTGAAAAGCCTTTTTCCTGGCCCAGCCTACTTCACCACTATTTGGCTTCGACTGTGCTGATGGCTCAATATGGACACTAACTATTAAAATGTCTCGTCCATGAAAAATAAAACAACAACATGAATCTCAAAAGATTTGCACAAAAGCCATTTTTGGGAGAAAATCATTTCAACTCTGATTAAAACACCTACTTTAAATGATTTTGCGGACACCGATGTATAATTTGTTTTGACTTTTTTGACAGTTTATGGATAGTGAAGTCCAAATGGTTCTATACTGATATGACTTGTAGGTAAAACATATTTGATGTTTATATTTTCACTCAGTACTATGAACTACTGCAGTCTAACAATGTAAGACAATCTTGAAAGGCTGAAAACATCATTGTTGTTCCTCATAAGTTAATTACATTCAACCTGGACAAAGTATTAACTCGTAGACTACATCGCCTTAATCATTTTGCTTTGAATAAATTTCGAAACGCATGTTAAGGTGAGAATTCTTATTTTCATTATAAGATTAGGGTGTTATAGGCATGTATGCTGCATGTTTTGTTGCATCTGTTCGTGTAAGTATTTTCCTTTACACTTGTTTCGAACCTTTAAATGTTTCCCAATACTGGAGCTTTTTTAAACATTGGCTTTAAACACCTCTCGAGATTTTCTGACATTGTTAAACTCCAGTATTAATTTCATGGAAAACTGCAGTAATTTATTGCAGGTTTGTTGTGGATCGTTGGTAGAAGTAGCCCCTTTGATAAATCTTAGCAAAAAAAAAATCCTATACTTTTTCAGGTAATATGACACAAAAACAGGAGTTTATTCTTGTCACAGACAACTAGTTAATTACTCGAAGTCCGGTTTAACCCCGATCTTTAAGAACCAGTTTATGGCAGTAAAACAAATAGTTTTTGATAGAAAACGGATGCATTCGTGTTTATTATCGTGTGGTAACTTTTGGTTTTAGGTACATTTATATATTGAAATAAGACCATATGAATGTTGTTGATTATACGACCATTTTGAACATTTAAACTAAACATCAAGAATCTGGCAACACCAGTGATATTATTTTGTTTTACAATCTCTTACTAAGAAACTGATATCCATCTTAAAACTTTCTTGGCACGCATCCGTTGTTTGGCAATGGTTTCGTATGAATAATGGCGGTTGCAGTGTTTAAGCTGAATGTTTATTTGCACAGAGGGAATTGAATTATCGGTCTAAAAAAGTACTTCATTGCAATATGTCATACAAGTACGGGTGTATGTTTGTTTTAACTTATGCCAGACTCGTTAGTGTTGTTGCCAAACGTTTATGTCATTCCGAATGAATGGAATACATTGATCGTAATTCATTAAGAAGTGAAATTGGATTTCATTTGTTACAATTGTCTGAGAAAAGAACATTAATCAGTAGCAACCATCGAATAATACGACTTTATACAATGTATGTTAATTGAAAGATCACTTAATGTGTTAATCTATTTACACAAATACAATGAATATTGTAATGTGTAGCAATTTACAGTTCAACATTGGGGAAGTGCTACTCATATAATATTAAAAGGGGATACATTTTACGGATGGATGTGTAATCATAAACACTTACTACCAATGTTAATTTGGACTTAATATATGTTTGTCAATATCATCCCTTCAACCTTAATTAATTAACCATATTTAGTTTTTCCATAGCATGGTATGATACTATGAAAAGTGTAAACTTGGCATGTTGGTACACCAAAGCTTAATTGTAACACTGACGTATCACTGAGGAACGTAGCATGAATTATCATACTGCCGATTTTTTAAACGTATTCTCTAGTTCCCACAGCGTGCATTATGTTCCATATGGAAATTAAAAATCGCCATAGCTTAAATACAACTATTGCCAAACAGCGCTGGCTGTGTTAGTAAAACGTAACTTAAAAGAAACATTATCATATTTAGTTATATTAACGTTTAGATAATTCAATGCCTTACAGTGCATTTAATTATCCAAAGTATAACCCATGTTTTCGCTCATCATTTATTTATGCACATAAACAATGCTACCAAGGTAAGGACAGAATGAGCGCGTACGAATTTGGTATAACTTGCAAAATAAAGAAATATTCGGAAGTCCAGGCGAGATATGATAATGGGTAAATGTGTCATTTTTAACTCGGCTTTGTCCGACTGAAAATACATGAAATACGCACCAAGTTTCTGTTGACATACTTATGACGTTTAAACCACAATGTATCACATTGTTCACTAAAGTAGGCTTTGACTCTGGAGTCTTTGTAGTTGTAAATCATAGTGATCAGTTCGTCTGACGTTCCATTCGTGTTGCAAAGGCTCTGTCCATGATTTCGTTTTTACAACGGTATTGCGTCGAATCTTACTTTGAGATTGTTTGAAGTGGCACTGAGTTTTAAACAATTCTGGAAATCTGTGTTATTATGTTTTTGTTCCTATGCAGAACAAAACAGAATCATTTTTGGTTTGCCCTCACTAAATAGTTTATAGTTTATAACAGATTGAAGAAAGGGAATGCCGTGAATGCCAGGTATATGTTCAATGTTGGCAACCTACAGAAAATAGTAAGGGCGTAGCAAGGTCATAGATTTTGTAAACTTGGGTATTATTTTGTTCCAATAATCTAGAGACACAAACGTCTTATCAACACCCCCACACATATAATCTGACAATCAATTCTCATTCAAATAATAACAAGTTATTTTTATTCTGATTACAAATTCCGACACTTACAACAATCGAAAAGAAATTAAAATAATACATGAATATCTCTGAAGTTGATATATTCATTTCTTCAAGTGATGTCAATTTATGAATCTGTGTGCAATTCATTTTGTAACGAAGTTTCCATTCATGTTATCAATGTAGCCATGACTAACCCGTGATGTGAAAATGCAAATTATTAGACGTTTAACAACATCGTGGCACTTTATATTGTTTGAAACCCAACATAAAAAGTTAATGTAGTCCATAGCAACAGAATTGTTAAACGAAAGGTAGTGTTTATATAACTTAATGTTTTCTTGAAAACCATGGACGTACATTGGTGAAATATAATTCAATTTTAGTAAATAATATATGTGTTATTTAATACAACAAAAATGTGACAAGCTTTGTTAACAGAATCATCTGCCTTTTAATGCCTCTAACATTCTTGTTTCTTTGGAAAATACCTTTTCAATGATTAGGTTATAAGACTACTTAATTTGGCAAAACTAATTCCAATTATGTTTTTGATTTACATTTCACATAATCCATTTGTGATTTATGTCAAAAAGGTTACGTCAAAAGGCAATATTTTACTTCAAATGAAGACTTAAAACAAAGAAAACTTTTCGTTTGTTCACCCTTTTAAATGAAAAAGGGCAGTAAAATAAGAAAATATTGAAAACAAAACAGGAACACATTTTTGTCATGCACCTAGATAAGAATAATCTACTTATATATATATCAAGTAAAACGGCATTACAAATTAATCACTAAGCAGTTTTTTATAATGCCGTTATAACGATTTGCACGTGCTGAATGTGGCAAGTGGTATTGTACTCTACACATACAGAATTTTGAAAAATCCGTAAAATTGAGACATAAAAAAGAAAAACACAACAAAAACCAAAACACATAATTTAAGATCTTTAATGCTGGCCGATTTATTGCAACAGAAGAGTTTTGGGTAAGTCATACGCTTCGTTCATTGCCTAATGACATTATGGCACTATTTTAAGGTTAATATTTGCAGCTATCATTTGGAATGGATTAACATTAAAATGTTGATTTATTTGAAAATATAAATGCAAAGATAAAAAGGTAAAAAGTATTCCACCAATTACCTATTTTGAACATAATATAAGAAAGACGTTTCTAACGTTTTGTTTTGAGACGAAACAATTCGTATAATTATAAGATATTATAAGCAAAATTACTGCCTATGTGGATGTTGTGTTTTCAGATGATTAAAAGAATATTGATATCGAAATTGAGCGTTTAAAAAGGTTAAGCCTAACAACGAAATAGAATATAAAATATAAATTAAAAACGATAATGAAAACGCAAAAGACTTCTTATGAGAGCTAATATTTAACACAATAAGCACATTAAAAAAGAGATCAATTGTACGGCTTCAAAATACGCTACAAAATCTGGCGATGTGTTACTTAGCAAATGATTTGACAGTTGATAGCCAGAGAATCGAAATCCACCGAGGAAAGTAACATCAATTGGCACATAGCAAATGTTTTCAACTTATTATCAATCCCACTGGGCACATAAAGTTCTATATTAACGTTAACGATAATATTGCCATTATCTTCAATACAGCCATTGCCAAACAGTGCTGCAATGCTCGAGCAAAATGACTTTTAAGTTACATAATGGTCTTTTATTATGTGTATTTAAAGATAATTAAACGTCTAACCGGACATTTAACATCATAATTATAAGCCACGTATTCACTGATCATCGATCTGTACACAAAGCTACAAATCTAAGGGCAGAATGAGTACGTACACATTCGGTATGCGTTTGAATCAGTTAAGAATTATTCGGTAGCCCAGACGAGAAATTTATATCAGCAAATGCTTCTTTTTGTACCTCGTTCTTGTCTGACTGAAAAAAAGAATGAAATGCATGAACTACGTACCAGGTTCCTGTTAACATAATTATGACGTTAAACCCTCAATGTATGTTCGACACAGTGTCCGTTTTCGAATACTTTGACTTTGCGTCCCTTGTTGTTAAAATATAGGGTCCCATTGTACAGTTTGGCCAAACACATTAGAATGAGTTCGTCTGACAATCCATTATTGTGCTATATGCTTAGTCCATGATGTCCTTTTTCTTTGTTCTTCTTATTCATAAACTCATGAAATTGGGTTCATTCCCTTTTAACAACTGCAGTTTCTTTCAGAGTTTCTGTTTATTTTTAAACTGCATTACAAGTTCATATTTATTTACCGAATGTAAATAAAACAAGTTTTACTGCGATTTATATGAGTATAAAATCATTTGGACTTCACTATCCATAAACTGACCATAGTTTCCGCAATACCCGCTAAAGTATGTTTTTCAATTAGAGTTGATATGCTTTTAAAACAGTTTTCTCCCAAATAACTTTTGTACAGTTCCTTTTCAAGATTCATGTTGTTATATTTAGATTTCCATGGACGAGACAGTTTAATGGTTAGTATCCATATTTGGCCATCAGAACAGTCGAAGCCAAATAGTGGTGAAGCATGCTTTCCCAAACTATATTTGACTATTTACAGACAAAATGGAAACCAGACTTAAAATAAAGGAGAAAGACTCTAAATTAAAAGGCAGGTTCTTATCTTGTTTTGTTTATTCATGCCCCGAACAGTCACGTAGTCGTGTCCAGATCGTTTACATATACGAACGTGAAATCACAGGACGTTAAACACATCTATATAAAGCAAATGCCGTAATAGCATAGTTCTGTCTTTAAAGTTGTGCCTTTTACACTCTAATGTTTTTACGTTTGTACGATATTTACATATGAACCAATATCATGTCATTTTTAATAAGAAATTTTAAATTCGTTAAATGCATGCCAAACCATACTCATGAGACAACGTTGCGTGAAAATTCAGCTCTACCCAGACACAGAATAAGCTCTTTCAACATTTTGTAAATTGGAACAAAATCGGGGGTTTTCTTTAACGTTAGAATGCCTACTGTATGATAGGAACATTGATTGGTAGGTTGATTTGGTGCTAACTATGGGGAGTAATCGTCACGTCTTGACATCATTTTATATGTTTTAAAGACGCGGTCTTACGCAAATTAACCGGCAAACATCTGGTTTCATGAGCAATTGTATTTTGTTCGGCTAGGATTTCTTGTTTCCAGCCAAGTCGGCAAGCCTCTAATGATCGGTGTTCCGCAATTTCTAAATATTTTTTCCATATTGAAGACAAATGTCTCATTTAAATTGCTCAAAGATATTTAAGACGAGTCAATTTAGTAACTTATTAAGCACAAATTATCATGTTGTCATGATGTAGATGTTTAATTATTCAGCAAGTGTATGCCATAGCCCAGCATCTACATATCAATTTGATATTATTGTACCACAGGGCATTTATAAATATAAATATGAATAAATAAATAAATATAAAGTTGTGATCGCCGATGTTAATTTCAAATGTAATTCTGTCTACCAATTAATGTGCCAAATGTTTGTGTTTCTATACCACTTCTTCAAGCTTTCGTCAGCAGTGTGCCTATCAACGGGAGCAGAAAAATCGTTAAGCAACAACAATTATTTTGGCATAAGAAAGAAAAACGTTCGTTCGTTTTAAGTGTTAAACATATACACGATTCATTGATATTGATTTTAAATTCTATATCAGTTTTGAAGAATTCAGGTACGAGTAATTGTCACATGTAAGATTGAAATCAGATTATGACTTATGTGAAAGGATTTTAATTCTAAGAAATCATGTATGTATGCAAAGTGCAGCAATTTTCCATTTATGTAAATTTAGATTCCTTTGTTGTAATTGTTTATTTATTGTGTCTAACTATGATAACTCGTCCTTGTTCTGTCCTATGACGGAAACATGGGAGCATTCAATCAAAATGCCTTTGGTTACAGAGAAAATCGATCAATCAAACGTTTCAATTCTTCACTTAGGAATTCAATCGAGAAAAATAAAGAATTTTTTTTAATATCCAACCATTTTAATTATAGCATGAAATAGGACAAAACAAATTTTCATTTATTTCACAACTTGCAAGGAAAATTTACTACAAAGGTGTAGAATGTGCGTTTAATTTAGAGTCCAAAATAATTACAATATTTATGTGAAAAACTACAGAAACAAGCTCAGCGGTCAAAAGTTTAAATATGAACACTGTTTTATAGCACAGGTTAAACGCCAAAGACATAGAACACAAAAACAAAAAATCTCGAACAAGGAAAATGGAACAACAGCACAAAACTCTACAAACAGCAGAGTGCACATAATTATACTTTATATAAAACTAGGTATGTTTATCAAGGATTGTTAGCTACCGCCTTGGAACTGTCAGTAAAATGCAAATTTACTGAATGTTTAAACCAGTTTTTGTGCACAACCTCACTCCCACAAACCTCAGTTGCCCGTTGCTTGTCAGCTCCTTCAGAGGATTTGCAGTCGTTGTTCTAAAGACAGGTCGCAATATAATGAGTCACAATGCATAATTGCGTGTGTTGAGAGTTGTACTGTTTATTGACAATAGGAAAAAATAATCCAAAATTGTTGTTTCGACCTCAATGACATAATCAGGCAGAGGATATCAGGAGTTGTGTGAATAGCAGTCTTTAAATCATTGTAATTTTTATTTGACATTAATCTGCGACTCCATTAACTTTTAAATATCACGATGCACTTTCGGATAAAATATTTCTCAATGTCAAGTTGTTAAGAAAGCTACAACGTTAATGAACTTGTTCATTAAGGAATGTTTTGTTTCATTGTTGTTGTTTTTTGTTGCCGTATTTTCTTCGATTTTATATTGACGCAATTGACATCCTACTTTACAATATGATAATGATAAATCGCTAGGTATAGAAAGTTTTGTTTTATCACTGTTGCCATCACTACGTTATTTTTAAGTTTATAAAACATTGAAGAAAGAAAAGACATGAATTCCAAGCATATACTAGTGTTCAATTTTGGCGACCTACAGAAAATAGTACGGGCGAAGCAATGTAGATATTGCAAACATAGGTGTTTTACTGATTCGGGAGTGTTGTAAAATGAATTTGTTGTCATAGGATGCATTTGCCCTTTATGATATTCCGTTGGATGTCATTTAAAGCTTTAGTTTTGACAAATTCGAAATGTATAAAATAAGATCCATATATTGCCCAATCCAGGTTACTTATGTAAACTAAGATGTTTGGTAGGCAAAATTATACAAAAAAAGTTATAAGAGTTCAGAAAACCGTATAAAATACTCCCCATGTTGCGTTCGCTTTAACTGTCATGAATAATTATTTCAATGAAATCATTTGAGGAACTAATCATTTTATAAAATGGTACACTTGGCACCACTACCACATTACTAAATACACGGATTAAGTTACAAGGAGTGTTAACATGGCATGATAATTGATCGTAACAGAACAAAAATCATTTGATTAATTTCAAATTGTCTTCTATCTTGAACATCACCGTTAGGTATTTTCCAACTGGGTATTTTAATAAAAGTCATACATTATGCAAACTCTCAAAACTATTCAAAGACGAACCATAGAACCCACTGTGGAACGTAACACCATTTTGCAGGAGGCATTCCTTTTTAGGCGTATTATCTAATTGCCTCTGCGCACGTAAGGTTCCATATGCATCATACAATGAAAACCACAGGGACAGCTTAACTGCCGTCATCATCCAAAATAAGCCGTTTTCAGACAGACAGTCTTATATCTGCCGAGAAGATGTAAAGATGGATAACCACTTTCCAAAACCTTATGATAAAAACAAAAGATCCCCTTGCATATCGTTAAACTTAATACTTTTGCTGTTGTTATTCAAAACCTTCGGCTGCGATTATTTATTTAACAGTAAATTTCATCGTCTTGTCTTCTGCTAGTAAATCTATCTCATAATAAAAAATATTACCACTTTCCAAACTTTGCCTATATTGAAAACATCATCGAAAATCGGTGTACGTGATGTAACTTAGATACCCATTAAATTACTATACAGTTTAAGATTAATCATTTCTTGAACAATCTAGTTTTATGTTTTGTGTTTTCTTGGGGTCAAGCTATTTATGTTACGAATCGGATAAGTCTTAAAACAACCGTAGCGATACTGTGATACGGCACCTGGGTTACTGGCCTGTGTGATATAAATAACTAGACATTCAATGAGGCAATGATGTTTAACCGTAAGATTGACTTTAGTTGCAAATTGAAAACCACCCCTGACCATGATTTTGATTTCTATGTAGAGCAAATATACGATTAGTTAGTGTTAAGGATATTCAAATAATTGCTATGATGGTCCAATCAATCATAATTAGATAGACAGTGAGGAAAAGAGTCTTTGGAAGTATACCTTACATCTTGATTACAATTGTGTTGAAACCGTGACTGCCACGACTATCTCTTCAAAAATGTGGTTTATTTGTCTACATTTTGTACATGCTAGTTATCATTTTTTGTGAAGCTCTATTAAGAATTTATACAGATGGGGTCTTACATAGCTAACACTCAATATATGTCAATCAAAATCTTTGGTTTCACGTCTGCCAGTTAATCGGGAATATTCAGTTCATTCGAAGTGCGACTGATTTGGTTACTCGGAATATCAAAGACATTTTCCATATCAATCATTTTAATACCATGCAACAGTCTGCAATACGTGTTTATTTCTTAAAGAAAATTCAAGGAAACATGCTGCAAAGGATTGGATTTGCGTAATTTGGGAGTCCTAGATTAAAATTGATTATAAACGACAAATAACGTTTTTTATTATTACTTGTCAGCACCTTGGGATATTAATACGTCGTTTTCCGGAAGGCACTAGATACAATATATTTAGAAGGCTCTTTATTTATAGTCCGGTATATAATAACAAAAGAACATTAGCCCAATAAGCTATATTGCGACGGTAATAACACACATACATTGCATAACAATACATAACAACGTCACAATAGCATGGTCTAACCCATTATCGTGTGCTGTGAAAGTTACCCTGGTTATTGACACTAAGGAAAAATGGAGTCTAAGATTGTTATTACACCATTAATCAATGTCGTGATGAGACATGAGATATCACCATTTTTATGAATAACAGTTATTCAATAATCATTAATACTCAATGTACTGACATTATCTGCGACCACCAATTTCGTATCTGTTAACAAATGAAACGGCTGAGTGTCTTCATGCAATATCAGTTAAAATATTTCTCATTTGTCATAAAAGCTATCACGTTAATGAACACTTAAATGGTTAATTCTGTTGCTGTGTTTTTGCCGATATCATTTTTGCACTCTAGCCATTTTTTCTCACAGAATTTAGTTTTCGGATCAGAAATCAGAACAATTTCACTGGCGGTATAACATGGTTATTAAATACGAGATTGTAGTAAACCTTGTTTGCAATATTTATTAAGTGTGTTTTTACATCCTGAAATATTCTAGCAGAATAATGTTTAAGTGGATACTACATATATACGTAACTATATGAAAGATGTTTTTATCTTTCTACAAACGCTGCAATTTCTAAAATTACCATATAAAATGCATGCAATATATTCAAAGAAAATAAGTATGTACCAATCGCTGTTGGTAATGCATGAACTATATAAGTACCTCATACTTATACCGCTGTTGCCCTCCAATTTAAAATTGTGTTAATAGCCTTGTGAAAAGAGCTATTGTTGACGCAAATGTGTTGGCTGCATATTGATAGAAAAAAATGTATCATTTACATTTTGATGTTTTTACGCTTTACGATATTTACATTTGAGCAAATATCCTGCCATTTTTAATAAAGAAACCTGGAATTCGGTAATTGCATTTCATACCATACTCAAGAGACGACTTGGCGCAAATCCCCTTGCTCTACCAAGATACAGAATCAGCTCTTGGAACATTTTGTAAATTGGAACAAAATCGGGTATTATCTAAACCCTATGTATGAAGTATTGGTGTCTATAGCACTTCGCATTTTACAAACTCCACATGTACTAAAATTATACAATGTCTACATTATGATATCAACATTAGTTGGAAAGTTGATTTGGTGCTTACTATGGGAGTAGGTGTCACGTTTTGATATCATTTTCTTATGTTTTGAAGACGTTGTCTAAAGCAAAATAACTAGCAAACATCTGGTTTATGAACCTTGTTATTTTGTTCGGCTAGGATTTCTTGTTTCCAGCCAAGTCGGCGAGCCTTTTATCATCGTTGATTGGTATTCCGCAGCTCCTAAATACTTTTTCCCTATCGTGGAAAAACGTCCTTCGTCCAATTTGAATTGTTGAAAAGTTGTCAAGACGAGAAATGTATGTCACTTTTCTAGCACAAAATATAATGTTCTCATATTGCATATATTTTACTTACAACTATTCAGCAATCGGATGGAATATTGCAGCTTGTACAGACCCATTTATTATTGATGTTCCATATGACATGTATATAAAGTTCTAATCATCGTCCATAAATTCAAATGTTTTTTTTTTCTACCGATTGATTTGCCAAACTAGTTCCCATGCCACTTTTTCAAGCACTTCGTGAGCTGTATGCCTATCATCGGGAACAACATAAGCGTTTGGAAACTACAATGACGTTAGTTTAGCATCAGCGGAGAGCAAACGTTCACTCAAACGTGTACGACTCTTTAATATAGGCCTATCAATTTCCTTTTTCATATCCAACAGTGAAAATACAGCACGCCGTATTGAAAAATCACCATAATGTCGTTTTCTAATTCCGTATCATGCGAGTACCGTGTGTAGTCTCAGAACTACTTTCGTGTTGCTATAATAACGTGACAAAAAAAACGGTACAATCTGTCAACGGTTATATAAAAACCAAACTATATAAAATTGTCTAACCTCACTCAGGATCCAGAAGCATGTGCATATTAAGGAACATTGTTCTTCAATAGTAACATGATGATAAGCACGAAGGTCGAAGCAGAGAACACTTCCAACCTATCTAGACAACTAGATTTTTGCCATTTCCTGGGACCAACAACTCCCAGCCATTTCGAAGTTCATAGATTAGAATTACCATAAACATGAGCAGCTCACCAATACAAAGAAAACGGCGAATTCGCAACATTGAAAGAAAAAGCGATTGACTCACCAACTTCCCTGAATTATGTATATAATGATGGTCAAAAATTTACACGAATATTCACTTAAAAATGGCAGCGTTAACGTCAACAGGAAATGATGATTAGTGTATTTTCGTAAAATGAGTACCGATTTTTGGTGTTGTTTTTTGTACTGTGACATTTTGTCATTGTTTTCGTATTAACAATCTGTTAATTTTGCTAAGATACATTTTCTTATTTATTTTTCTTATTTTCCTCAATCAAGTGAATTCTGTAGCTTCTGATTTGTGTCGCTGTAGTAGCCTCCCTTGACTTCAATACACAAAATTCCGTTACATATTCATATTCGCTAGCCATTCCTTATTTTGACATTTGACAGATGGCGGTAAATTTAAATCAAATTAAAATCGAATAATATATTAATATAAAATAAAAATGTATTTAATAAATGGAATACTACGATAAAACGCCTTTCTTGTCACCTGCATCACGTCTCGTTCGGTGAGTAAACATGTATCCGTCTCGACCTGCGGTCTCGGTGGATATGTGTTACACTGTTTACACACCGAACTTGAAGTGATACAGGTCACCAGAAAAGCGTCCTATTATAGTATATTCTATATACAAACGTTCAACATGAACGCGAGTCATTTATATTGATTTTGAATGCTAGACCCGTTTTGAATATTATATGAAGAAAGCGAGTATGTAAGATTGAAAACAGATTATGAGTAATGTGAAAGGATTTAAATTCCATGTGTGTATGCAAAGTGTACCAATTATCCATATATGTTTATTTAGGTTTCTAGTTTGATGTCGTTTATTTATTGCATCTTATTGCGATAACAAAGGGCAGACATTCAAAAGTCTTTGTTTACACAGAAAATCATTCAATCAAACGTTTCAATCCTACATCTGAGAATGTAATCGAAACTGTTTAGTTCAGCAGATTTAATTTTTAAAGAAATTAAACACATCTTTCAATATGCAATCAAAGAAATTAAATCACGGCATACAATAGGACATACCCCATTCTCATTTTTTTCACAACTTGCAAGGCAAAGCGCTATAACGGCGTAGAATGTGCTTTTTTTAAGAGTCCAAGATTTAAATGAAATACAAACCTCAGTCGCCTGTTATTGTCAGCCCTCTTGGGAGAATAAGTCGTCGTTTTACAGAATGTCACAATATAATGGTTAACAAGGCACAATTGCGTTTGTTGACAGTTTCACTGCTTTTTGACAATGGGAAGAAATAATAAAAAAGTGTTGTTTCGCCCTCAATGTCATAATCAGGCAAAGGATATAAACAGTTGTGTGAATAGCATTAATTAAATCATTGTAATCTTTAATTGACATTATTCTGCGATTGTAACCGCTATGGTGAGAGGAATCTTCTCAGTATAATCGATGTACTCTCGAAAACAATACTTCTCATTGTCAAGTTCTTCAGAACGCGTTCATTAACTGCTACACTAAGGATTATTTTGTTGTTGTTTTGTTGCCATCTTTTCTTCGATTTCATGTTGACACTATTGCCATACTACCTCACAATATGATAATAAATGATTGCTAAGACGCTTCTTTAAATTTAAAATCAAAAGCAGCCCCTTTTGCGCACACGCACGCAAAGTATGAAAGTATGACCTTAGAATACATAATTATATCATATACTTTACATAACCAAGTTAATCTTAAAACCACTATATGCTTGAGGTCAATAATATTGCTTTTTTATAACCAAAAAGTTGCACGTTGTAAAGTTCAGTAATTGTATGCTTTATTTGTGCGTTCGATGCATTTCTCTTTCAGAATGTTCTCACATGGTAACTCAACTTTATTCATAACATACTCAGCTAAAGAGATAGTTCGACCAAATGCGTTTCAATGAAGCTCACCTTTAATACAACGAAAACAACACGAAACTCCAAACTACGGTGTCTGGCCAAACTCCATAGCTACTTTTCAAGTTAAGTTTTTTGTTCTAGACAAATTGGATTTATGCTTTTAAACGCTGAATTTGTCTTCCAGAATGTATGTATTATATGTCTTCCAATATAACACTGGAAATGACAATGCTTAATTACCTAAAACCTAACAAAGATTCTACACTATAACACACACACACTTCATAACAATACATAACAATGTCGCAATAGCAAGGCTTAGTGCATAATCGTGTGCTGTGAAAGTTGCCATTGTTATTGACAGTAAAGGAGAATAGAAACTTAGATTATTATTACACCATTCAACAATGCCATGATCAAACATAATATATCAGCAGTTTAATGAATAGCAGTTATTAAATAATCATCAATACTTAATTTATAGACATTAATCTGCGAAAACCAATTTCGCATTCGTAAACAAATAAAACGTTTGAGTATCCACATGCAATATCAGGTAAAACATTTCTCATTGTTATAATAGCTTTCACGTTAATAAACACTTAAATATTTTGTGTTGTCGTTGCTTTTTTGTTATCGTGTTTTTGCCGATTTCATTTTTGGCACTATAGCCATTTTACCTCGCAGTGTTTTTTTTCGAATTCGAAATCAGAACTATTTTCACTGACGGTATAACATGGTGATTCAACATATTTATTTTAATGAGAATCTACATATAATGAACACAATGAATTCATACTTTTTTGATGTGCAATTTTTTATGACAAATTGATCATTTCTGTAGAAAATTCCTGATACTATTATACAAATAATAGCAAACAAAAAATGGTTTTACATGATTAATATTTATTTGAATAGCTATAAAAAGAGTTGCTCATAGATTAAAACATAATAATGCACATTGTCTATGCAAAACATAACTAAAGTACAAGGTCATATAAAAATATTAAGTTATATATATATTTATATTATCATTGAACTGTCCAATAAACAATAACTGTCTATCCAACAGTTATTCAAACAACACAAGTTGTCCATCACACATTCTGTCTAGCAAGCAGTCCAAACATTACTGGTGGTCCACCCAACACTTCCGATCCGTCCATTTATAATTGTTCAACCAACACGTATGTCCATCCAATATAGTTGTCTAATATTCATTCGCTGCCAAACCAACAATAGCATGTCAACAGGCACTTGCTGTCCACCATGTTGCTACCAATCTAGCACCCCAACCAATTTTAGTGATGTTCTTAATGGAAAGTAATGATCTCAAAAGATAGCACCAGCATATTCTAATCATATATGTAAAGAAAGGAATGGAACATAAAAAGCTTAAGTATATATTTTTACAAAAAAATAAGTAACTCTCAGGCTTATTTATGGATGGGTTTCTAGACAATCTTGACCCGATTTAATTGGTGTATGCGACTAGTTCTGTGGTCATCATAATATTTAAACATAACTATCAAGTAACAAATCATTAAGAAAACTACACAGGTGACATAATTACTTTTTCTAAGTTAAATGTCTTTTACATAGTAATAAAATATACACAGCAGTATAAATTATATAATTTATATTGATGATGATTTATATATGTTCATTCATAAGACTATTAGTTAAACCTGGTAATGTACATACAGATTCCTTATTAGATTATGACTGTCAGACAGTAAAACAGATTAATGTATTATTTGAGTTAATTTTCAAAACAATTGCCTTAGAATAAATGAGAATTATTTGTTGTTAATAGAAATCCAATAAGAATAGTTACCGCAGTCTTTTCCAAACCATCTACCCCACCGACCAGAACAAACTGACTAGGTAAACATTCAAGCGATTTATAGCTCATGACATTCAAATAAAATCACTACAATGTAATATAAACTCATTAAAATGACAAATCTTATCAAAATAAATAAACTAGAACAAACCTGGAAAGATTAATAGTCCGTATTTATCGCTATTATAATACTTCGTTATAACCCGGAAGTCATAATGCCGCAAAAGATATGGATATTGGAAAGTCTAGAATCAGCTGGATGAGGTCAAAATCAGCACTACTACAGTGTTAGGCAAGATCCGTAGTTTAGTCACCAAAAATATCTGGACATCTGGATGGGTCCAGCTATACGGGCAGGTCTTGATGACATTCAAGACGTCGGATGTAGGTTGTTTTGTTATCCATGGTGGCAAAGGTATATTAAACAGTTTATAAAGGCGATACTTGTTTGTTTTAGTATAATATGCTAATATATTTCACCGAGTTAGCACCAAAAGCTATAAAGATGTATGTTGACAGTTGCACTAATTATTGACAGTAAGAAAAATAAACATAGTTTACGATTGATATTACACCATTCATCAATGCCATGATCAGACATAAGATATCATCAATTTTATTGAATATCATTGATCAAATAATCATCAATACTCAATTTATTGACATTCATCTGCGATAACCAATTTTGTATTCGTAAACAAATCAAACGTCTGAGTATCCCCATGTAATATCAGGTAAAATATTTCTCATGGTCATAGAAGCTTTCACGCATATGAACACTTAAATGTTTGTGTTGCTGTTTTGTTACCGTGTTTTCGTCGGTTGCATTGGTGTGTTTTTTATGCAATGTTTTTGGGGCGAATTTAAAAACGAACCTATTTTCATTGAAAGGTATTAGACGGCTTTTACAATTCTTGATCAAAGGAAAACGATGTTTGCAAATGTGTAAATTTATTCACACAAATACAAGAAATATGATATGTAGCCATTTACATTTCAACATTGTCGAAGTGCTACTCATATCCTAAAATAATACATTCGACGCCATGATATCACAAGGGAAACATTCGTGTTTACTTGTACGATCTTAAACGTTTACTACTAATGTTAATATTGCATGAAGATATTGTGATTATCATCCCACAAACCAATATCAATAATTCGTTGTGAACAGCTTGGTTAGGTACTATAAAAAGCGTAAACTAAGCACGTTGAAAAACAAAGGCATACTCTTAATTGAATAACAAATTACACTGAGGTATCATAGATCCCACTGAGGGAGGTATTATCAATTTGAACATTGCAGACTTTGTTAAACGTATTATCTATTTCCCAATGGGCACAAAAAGTTATGTGTAAGTTAACAATCGCCATTATCCACAATACAACCATTGCAAAACAGTGCTGCAGTTCATGCAAAGAAGCTTTTAATATACATAATATCATTTAGTAGTGTTTAGATAAAAATAATGAAACGCCTTACAGAGAAATAAATATCCAAAGTATCACGCATGTTTTCACTCATCATCAATCTATGCACATGAAAAAAGTTACATAACTAAAAGCAGAAAGCGTTTGCAAAATCAGTCAAGAAATTTTCAGTAACCAAGGCAAGAAATTGATCGGTGTTATTTTATTTTTGCTGCTTTACAAAGAAAAACAGATACATTTTTATTTGTCATTTCCACATAGTTTGCATATATATTGAGGAAGAAGGAGGCCATGAACGTGATATGTATCACCAAGATAGAAACTTTTTTTAAATTTTGGCGAACTACAGAAAATAGAGGCGGAGCGAGTTCGCAAATCGTCAATATTTTATACTAATTGTTAGCTAAATCATGTTCAGATTTTTTGACAAACTGACACCGCCACTTTTATCAGATTTTTTGCCGCAAAACTTTTACCGTCAGTCCACTCGCATCATTATATATGTATGGGTGATAGCCGATTATTTCAATTATTGAGCCATGTATTCCTATGTACTATACCATTCATCGTAAATTTCACCAACAATTTGTATTGGAATTATGTTTCTCCATGTTTAAGAAGTGTGTTAAAATGTTTTTTCTTAGTTAAGATAACCTCATCGTTAGTTTTAGGCTTGTGTTTTGACAATTTCGAAATGTATCAAACTCATTTAGATCTAATTTCAGGTTATTTTTGCAAACTCATATTTTTGGGTGGCAAAGCTATAAATGGCATAGAAATTGCAATTAGAAAGTAAAAAAGATGAATATCCCAGAGTTTGATATATTCATTTCTACAAGTGATGTCAATTGGAGAAGCTGTGCACATTTTTGTAATCAATGAAACCATGACCACCTAGTTGTCTTTGAAAATGAAGTAAAAATGAAATCATGAGACGTTTTACAATCCAAAATCCAAAAATCCAAACATATAAAGTCCAAAGCAACAGCAGAGTAAAACGAAAGCAGATGTTTTTACAATATTATGTTTTCTTGAAAACCATGGACTTAAACGGGTGAAATATAATTCGATCTTAGTAAACAATAGATTTGTTATCTAATACAGCCCATATGTAAAAGACAGAAACAATTGTCTTTATCTGAATGCCGTATAGATATCCATACATTGTTTTCTGTTTGCAAAATTCCTATTTAATTATCAACGGAAAATAGGCTACCTAATTAAGCAAAACTAATTTCAATTAGTTTTTGATTTACGTGTACGGCTTAATCATTTGTGAATACAAGAATGACAATTGTTCTCTGGAGAATCTAAAGTCCGACCGTTTATTTCTATACCGCTTTGCGCTTATGCTCACTGCCTCAACAGTATTACGTGTCACAAAATCCTGTTGATACAAGTGTCTAATTGATCAGTGTTTCCGTAACTGTCAATGTGTCGTCATTTATGGTTTGCAAGTTGAATATATAGGGGGTTACCGTTTGAACCCTGTTTTCAGTATGTGCACACTGGTCAATTTTCATTAAATAACTACTTGAAAGCCAAATAGTGTAATATAATGTTGAGCTCACCTGACTATATTTAAGCAACACTGAAAGTGAATCTATAACATAGAATTAATATGTGGTTCTGAAAGAGGTTACATTGTACTTGAAGACTTAGTGTGTTCTTCAATAATAATTTGATATGATTTCAGTATTTGCAATAGTTTGCATATGTAACCATGACACAATGACATTGAACACAAAAACAAACAATCACAAACCAGAAACTGGGACAAAAATCGCAAAATTTTACAAACAGCACATTTATTTAAGGAATGAATTGCGGGGTTGATGTCATTATCGGGGTATGAACGCAATTGGGTTGGTCAATGTGTGTGGAGTCCGAAGGTAGGTTTTTTTTGTTTGTTTTTTCAAAATCTGTCGTAAGTTCAGAGTGTTTTCTTGCACATGGCAGTCTTTCCTACATTACTGTCATTGCCTGACTTTGTTTTATCATATAAACAATAATTTTGATTAAAATCTGCATTTATCCGCCCTTCGTCAATCTCTATTCGTTAACGAATATTTTTTTTGCTCAGAAACAGAAAAAAATAGTAAGGGTCGGCGCATTTTTATAGGTAGGGTCGGGTTACCCGAAACGGACATTTTTTTTCAGGCCTAAGTTATATAAAATTCACTTTAAATACCTCACTTTACCAATGTGTGTATACCATGTCGTAAAGAATGACATAAATTCTACGTCGGAATGCAATATATTGCTTCCAATGAAGACTTAAAACAAAGAAAACTGTTCTTTTTCTTCACCATTTTAAATGAAACAAAGGGCAGTATGGGAATAATAGATTTTACAAAAAAAACTTTTAAAAAGAAACTTTTATTAATATAAAGTAAAACACCATTACAGTTTATAAACAGTTACATGCACAATTTTTTCACAAGGAGTGTCCAAAAAATCAAAAAGTAAAGAATAAGCATTTTGAAAACGTTGCATTATAAAACATTTGTGTTCCTGCTTTCATTTTCTTTTCATATATTGAATGACCCTTGGAATCGAAAACGATAAGGGTAACGCACTTGCAAACATCCCCTCCCAATGAATTGTCAATGCATCCATTGCCTAAGCTTTTTGATGTAAAATCCAAGAAAAAACATTGGGACTTGCTTATTCAAATGAAAGGCAAATATATGTATCATGGAATTGATCCCCTTTCCAGAATATCTGGTGACTGTTTGACCCGTCTAGTGTTCAATCTGTTTGAAGTATTATTGTCCTTGATAATTGGTCTGGCAAACAGTTTTGAGCCACTCAAAATAAGCTCGACATGTGCGAAGAAAAATAATGTCTACAGTGTGACAGCAACATTAGTTGATAAGTTGATCTGGCGCTAATATAGTAAGCGTATGTATAGCGTCATGTTCTGGAATTACGAAAACGTATGCTCGAGTAAAATCACTTGTAAACATCTGGTCTTAGGAACAAAGTTTGTTTTTGGTCTGCAAGGATTCTTGTTTCCAGCTACAACGGTTGAGGGATGGCCAGGCCTCATGTATCATCGACTGGTGTTCCATCGCTCAGAAGTATGCTTTTCACTTGAAGAAACGTCCTCCTACACATTAACATTTTCAGCGAATAATGTCAGGACGTCATACTAACGTCACAAATTTTAGCACATTTTCATATATACCAGAACTGTAGAAATGGCGTTAGATAAAATATATATCATTTCCATAATGCAGGTGCATTGCATTTGTATTTCATCTGTACCAATATTTACACATTGGGATTTTTTGCTTCAACAGTAGCATTTTTACTGACAAATACAGTTTTAAAAGTAGAACATTGTCAATATGAGTAGGTTTCCTGTCGGTATCTCATAAGTCATGATACCACACTGTAAGTGAAGGTTGTGAATGATGTTTTAAATTATTTACAAGAAATCTCATACATGGTTATGACACAGTTTTGAATTGAAAAGCAACAGCAGTATCAGTATGAGTTGCATATTGTGTTCATATATTACCAATAGTGATTTTTATATATTTGAGAGCATTGAATTGAACGCATATATTGTATGTAAAAGCTTTTGAATCTTTCTTGCCAGCAGCGTTTGAAGAAAGAGGAGTACGGCTTACATGATAGTTCCGGGTTGGATGGGCAAATGCTACAGTTACATTCTATTTTATATCCGCTGAAACATAATTCTGAAAGAATATATCAGGATGTACAAACACATTTAATATATTTTCTACAAACAGCGTTTTGGTAATGTTGTAACCAAATTACACCGTCAGTAAAAATAATGCTGATTTCTGTCTCGAAAACAAACCATTGTGAGGTAAAATGGCAAGAGTGCTAAAATGAAATCGGTGAAAACACAGTAATAAAACAGCAACAAAACCAACATTTAAGTGTTCATTAACGTGATAGTAATTATGACAATGATAAATATTGTACCTGATATCGCATAGGGATACTCAGACGCTTCATTTGTTTACGAATACGAAATTGGTTATCGCAGATTAATGTCAATAAATTGAGTATTGGTGATTATTTAATAACTGCTATTCATAAAACTGCTGATATATTACGTCTGATCATGGCATGGATGCATGGTGTAATAACAATATAAGTTTCTATTCCCCCTTATTGTCAATAACCAGGACAACTTTCACAGTACACGATTATGCATTTAACCATGCCATTGCGACAGTGGTGTGTATTGTTATGTAATGTATGTGCGTATTTAACGTCTGAATATAGCTCATGTTCTTGTGTAATCATATACCCGACTATAAATAAAAAGCCTTCTTAATTTATCTTGTATCTCTTGCCTTTAGGAAAACGACGTCTTCACCTCCCAATGTGTTGACAAGTAACCATAACATGTCGTTTGTGATTTATTTAAATCTAGGACTCAAATCCTTTTGAGCATGCTTTCTTGAATTTTCTTTAAGAAATAAAAACGTGCTGCGGCCTGTTTCATGACATTAAACTGATTGATATTGAAAATGTCTTTGATTTTCCGAGTAACCAAATCAGTTGCACTTCAAATGAACTTAATATTCCCGATGAAACTGCCAGACCTGAAACCGAAGCTTTTGATTAATTTAATTTGAGTGATAGCAATAAAAATAAAAAAAATTAATTGTTATAAAGCTTCACAAAATTAGCATTAGTATGAATAGAATAAAGACAAAATAGACCACATCAGTGTTTAACGTGTTGATACATTTTGAACGAGATAACCTTGGCAGTCACGATTTCAAGAAAATTGTAATCCAGATGCAAGTTATACTTCCAAAGACTCTCTTATTGACAATCTATCTGATTAAGATTGGTTAGACATTGGCAGCAATTATGTCAATGTCCTTAGTACTAGCCAATCATGTGTTTGCTCTACATCGAAAACAAACTCACTGGTCATTCAATATGCAACTTAAGTCAATCTTACGGTAATACATCATTGACTCAATTTAGTGTATAGTTCCGTTATTTATATCACGCAGTCCGTATACCCAGAGGCCGAATCACAGAAGCACGTTGATTGTTTTTAAAATATTTCAACTGAGGAATAAAATGCACTGTGTGTGTTATCAGAATCGTAACATGAATAGCTTTGATAAAAGAAAAAAATATAACATAAAACTAGAGCTAGTTCAAAAAATGTATAATCTTAAACAGTATGGTAATGTATGACGTATCTAAGTTACATCACGTACCGTCGATTTTCGATGAGGCAATATGTTCCATATATATATATATATATATATATATATATATGCAAAGTTTGGAAAATGGTACCATGGACTTTAACATTTTCTTTCTTATTAGTACCATTAGATTAGAGTTATAATATTGATATAAACAAAACACTGTTGAATAATAAATAGCAGCCAAGGGTTTTTACCAACCACCGCAAAAGTATTTAGTTGCACATTGTGTAAGGGGATTATCTTTTGTATACATCATTAGGTACTGGAAAGTGGTTATCCATTTTAATATCTTGTCGGCAAATATCAGACTGTCTGTTTTGAATGATGTCGGCAGTAAAGCTGTCCCTGTAGTTTTCGTTTTATTATGCATATGGAACCTTACGTGCGCAGTGGTAATCACATAATACGTCTAACAAAGCATGCCTCTTACAAACAGGTGTTACACTCCACAGTGGGTTATATGATTCGTCAATGTAATTTGTAAATCTATTATGTTTAACGCTGTTAATAATACCTCACGGTCCCATTTAAGATGAAAGACAATCGGCAATTAATCAAAGTTATTCGGAATGGGTTTTTTTTCTGTTACGATTTATTGTCATGCCTTATAAACTTTCATAGTTAAGATTATAGACTTACATTTTCCGAGATTAATTAATGTGATAGTTGTGCCGAATGTACCGTTTTATTATATGTGTAGCTCCGTACTTAGTTCGTTTTGAATGCCTACACATAACGATTATGACGCGAACGCAACATGGTTAGTTTTTAACTTAATTTGTACTGACATGGTTACCACAACATTAAAGATATGTCAATATTTGTCTAGCGTGTGTGTTGTCTAATGAAGTAGCGTATCTCGTTAAGTGTGTGTTCGGCAATGATCCTTTGGCCAGAATCTTGGTAAGATTTTTAGGTAATTGAGCATGTCACTGTCATTTCCATTATTTCATTGAAAGACGTATAATTCATACAATCTTGAAGACACCCCCTTTAGAAGCACACAATCAATTCCGCGTATAAACATGAAGCCAATTTGTCTAAAAAAAACTTACACGTTAACGTGAAAACTAGCTATGGAGTATAGTCAGCCACGGTGACCGTAGATTGGATTTTCGTGTTATTTTTGTTGTATCGGAGGTGAGCTTCATTAAAATGCAATTGGTCAGAATGTATCTTTAGTTGAGTATTTTATGAAATATGTTGAGTTGCTATATGATAACAACCTAGAAGAGAAATCTATCGAAAGCACAAATATTAAATATAAATTATAGATCAATTTGCAACTCTTTCCGAAATATAGTGAAGGGAATAACAGTAAAGTTGATCTCAAACATATAGGGATGTTGAGATGAACATGACCATTGGATATCTTTATTTTGTAAAAGCACTAATGAAAAGTATATATGTAATATCAGAGAATACATGCGAAAAATCATTTTTATCGAAATGTCCATGCGTGCGTGCGTGAGTTTGTGCGTGAAAAATAAATGATAGAACGAAAAGGTTCTGCATTTATTTTTTTATTATTAAAACCTTCAGCCGATTTTCATTATCATATTGTGACGTAAGATGAAAATAGTGACAACATGAAATTGAAGAAAAGACGACAACAACAAAACAACATCAACACGACTCCATAGTGAACTATTTCATTAACGTCATAGCTATCTTAAGAACTTGACAATGAGAAATATTTTATCCGAGAGTGCATCGTGATTCTGTGAAGTTAACGTAATTGACAATCGCAGAATGATATCAATTAGAAATTACAATGATTTAATGACTGCCATTCACACAACTCCTGATATCCTCTGCCTGATTATGACATTAAGGGCGATGCAACAATTTTTTGATTATTTAATTCCATTGTCAATAAACAGTGCAACTGTCTACACATGCAATTGTGCATTGTAAACCATTATATTGCGACAGGTCTTCAGAAAAACGACGGTTTATCCTCCCAGGGGCTGACAAGCAAAGGGCAACTGAGGTTTGTAATAAATTTAAATCTTGGACTCTTAATTAAACGCACATTCTACACCTTTGTAGAACATTTTCCTTGCAATTGTCAAATAATTGATTATGTGTTACGTCCTATTGTAAGCCATGATTCAATTACTTTGATTGTGTATTGAAAGGTGTCTTTAATTTCTTGAAAAATCAAACCTGCTGAACTTCATTATATCTAAATATTCTCAATATTTATGCAAAAAGCTACAGAAACATGCTCAGAAGCAAAATGTTTAAACATAAACCCGGTTTAGTGGCAATGGACAAACGCCAAAGACATAGAACACAAAATCACAAACAAGAAACATAGAACAGCACAAAACTACAAAAAGCACAGTGCATAAATACTATATATATATATATATATATATATATATATATATATATATATAATAATTGGTATGTTTATCAAGAATTGTTAGGTACCGCCTTGGAACGGTCAGTAAAATGTAAATTTACTGGGGGTTTAAACCAGTTTATGTGCACAAAACTCACTCTTATCCCAACAATCCTTAATAAAGATAAACGCAAAAGGTACATCTTCTCAAAGTATGCATTAACTTGAGGAAACTTATCAATAAAACGAAAAGGTAAACCCCAAGTACTTCTATGATTAGAGATCCCAACTCTATCTGCAGACGGAGGGAATCAATTCAGAGCATCTAATGCAAATACTTTTCAAAGATACGATGCAGTCATCAGCAACATCACACACAATCTGCCTTATAAAATAAAAGGTTTAAAACTGTGTGATCATAGAGTTTCATAATAAAAAGCATCATTGTACTTAAACTGGAAACAAATAAAGAAAAACATTATTAAAAATAAAAGCGACTTGTATATGCTATTCTCTCCTTCCAAATGATTTGAAAACGTAAAATATTTGAAAAAAACTAAGTCACAGTCAAAACACTCGGGAGTCAGTCAACACGTGTTCGCCAAAAACGGTTTTAAAGATAACATGAATTAGCAAATTCTTCACAAAAATCAAAGCACTGAAAGTTCAGTTATGAAAGGATGCTATATTCCACCCAATATTTTGTTTCAGGTATTCATCTTCAAAAACAAGAAGGCAAGTGCTCTTCAAAATATTGCCTTTATATCCACGGTTTAAATAAAATCCAAGTAATTCAGTCTATCTGCCCAACTACCTGCTGGAAACATTTTAATTTTACGAATTTTCTTTAAAACATCACAATAAAAATCGGGATGAGCAACACTATCAGCAATGAGTGATTTAAGACTACTTTTGTACTTTGATATGAGATTATAATGACCATTAACAAATTTTGAAAAAGTTTTCCTTAATTTAAAATATCTGAAACCCTAAAGACTGATTTTCTCTGTTGGCAACGGAATTTTGAATGTCTGCACTTCGTTACCATAGTTATGCTCAATGAATAAACGTTACAACACAAACTTCTAAATATAATTATATGGATAATTGGTGCACTTTGCAAACATATATATTATCTAGAAATTAAAATCCTTTCCCCTAACTCCTAATCTGATTTAAATCTAATATACCTGCATTTTCCATATAATATTAAAAACGGATTTTCATTCAAATTCAATAATAATGAATCGCGTATATGTTAAACGTATGTATACACTTTTGAAATGATATCCTTCGATATTCATACAAATATCAAAATAGCAGTGTCTGTTTCAGGAATGCTGTTTTCAACTATATATGGTATAAGATTAGATTGGCAATTGACAGCAGCAGACGGTACAGCACTGTCATCGTCCCTAGAACTAGTTACTTTGTTCTTCATAGGAAACAGAGTCACTGGTCTCTGTGTGATATCCGATTTATTATAAAAATAACAAGGTCAGTTGAACAGTGGATTGCAAACACAAGCATCTAACCGTAATAATAGTTTATGTTATAATTTGTAACGTGTGTTTCAAGTTTATTACAAAATATAATTATATATATCATAAAATCTTCTTGCCACATATACGACCTGTGAGACAATCGTGTATTTTGAATGATCACGGATGTAATGTTTTCGATATTGAAGTTTACGTGCACAGAGGAACTCAAACTATAGGTCTTACACACTCTGCTGTTCAAATAAATGGTCTGTACAGTAATTGGTATCACCATATGTTAGTTCAACTTGTCATACAAGTTTTAGTGCCAAACGATTATGTAGTTCGCGATGATAGGCATAGTGCTAACGAAATGTTTGGAGAAGTGGTAGGTCAACTCGATAAGCACATCACATAAATGCGCTCGTACATGCCCAAATATGGCATACACTTCCTGAATAGTTATAAGTAAATACATATACAATATGAGAACATAATATTTTGTTATTTTAATTTTCGTCAAATTCGTGGTGCTAAGGATAGCACAACTCCATACATTGGGGTTAAAAAGTACCTGATTTTATCCCAATTTACAAAAGGTTCCAAAAGCTGATACTGTATCTGAGTAGTGCTGTTTTAAGCCATGTCGTCTCATAATTATGGTCACATTCAAGCATTAAACGAATTCAAGATGTTTTTATAAAATGACATGTTATAAGTTTATATGTAAATATTGTAAAAACGTAATAAAAAATCAGAGTAAAAAGGACATAACTCTAAACACCGAGCTGCGCTTATACGGGATCGAAAAATATGTTGCTAAATTAAGATATATTTTTATCGAAAAATGAGGGCCTTCTTCTTTATTGAGTCATTTTATGAACTTGATGGTTTCCTTTTCGTCTGGAAATGTATCTTTTTGGAGAGCCATTTGTTGGCCCAGCCTGCTTCACTATTATCTGGCCCCGACTGTGCGTATCGCTAAATATGGACACTAGCCATTAATGATACGAAAATAATATATGGGGGAATACTTTTTTGGCAATTCCGAAATGTATCAAATCCATTTATATCTAATATCAGATTATTTGTGCAAACTCATATGTTTGGGTGGCAAAGCTAGAAATGGCATAGAAATTGATTTTTATACCAAACACAACTTGCAACTTGTAATTGTGACAATCAAGTCTTATGAAAATTATTAGCAGTATCATATATTTTGAATAAAGTCCAATCCCTGCAATTTGAAAGTAAAAAAAGATGAATATCTCAGAGTTTGATAAATTCATTTCTTCAAGTGATGTCAATTGAAGAAGCTGTGTACATTTCATTTTGAAATGAAGTTTGCATTTATGTAATCAATGAAGCCATGACCACCTAGTTTTCTTTGAAAATGATGTGAAAATGAAAATCATTAGACGTTTTACAGCAAGGCAACTTCGTATCACTTATCATTGTTTGAAATCCAAACATATAAAGTGATTGTAGTCCAAAGCAACAGAATTGTAAAACGAAAGCAGATGTTTATACAACTTGGTGTTTTCTAGAGAACCATGGACGTACATGAGTGAATATAATTCGATTTTAGTAACCAATGGATTTGTTATCTTATACAACAAACATGTAAAAGGCTATGTTCAGAAAAAATGACTTTATTTTAATGACTTACATAATTGTCTGTTTGCAAAATAGCTTTTCAATTATCAACGGAAAATAGGCTACCTAATTAAGCAACACTAATTCCAATTTTTTTTTTTATTTACGCGTACGGTTTAATTATTTGTCAACACAAAGATGACAATTGTTCTCCGAAAAATCTAAACACGGTGCGTTTATTTCTATACAGGATACAGGGTTATACTAACTGCCTCAACAGTATTTGATGTCACAAAATCCTGCTGATACAAGTGTTTAATTGATCAGTGTTACCTTCGCTGTCAATTTGTTGTTCTTTAATGCTTTGCAAGTTAAATATCTCGGAGGTTCAATTTGAAATCGTATTTTAAGTATGTGCACAGTGTTCAATTGTCGTAACATAATTACATCAAGCATAATAGTGTAATATAATTGTGAGTTAACGTGATTACATTGACGCAACACTGAAGGAGAAACTAGAACAAAGAATTATGTTATCACGACACAAAAGTTATGCACCAGTCAATTGTAACACCAGTTTACCTTTCAGGTGGCCCGCAGTGCCGGGTGAATGCGGTGGTTCTGTCTTCGCGTAAACTATAGCATGGAATGGGCCTTACTTTTGGTCCCGTGGGTGCGGGGGCATTTGGCGCGGATTTAACCATCAGTTCGTCTCCGCAGTGCGAGAATTTTACCAGGGGTTGGCTGGACAGTAAGTCAAAGTCCCAGCTATTCCCCGGACCTGAGGGCCGTGGTTACAATTGACTGGTGCATTACAGACCTCACAACAACTGGAGACGGATAGATGGGAGAAAAATAGGTTGGATTGATAAATGGCATGATTTGTTTCATAGATGTTTCGCTGATATGACTTATTGACAAGGAGATCAGGTAGTACCTCACAAACGCAGAGGTAAGTTAGAGCATTCGGTACAAATCGGCCATTTTCAATCGAAACAACCTCGGATGTATATGAACGGTTAATAATGTCCAGATTTTTAATATTTAACAACGCTGCAAGTACATCGTGTGAAATATCAATATTGCAGCTAAACCAAAGGACTTTACTCTCGGTAATCTAATGTTTTCATGCAATATAATTCTATTGACAATAAATTTGAACTTAGAATTTTTTTAAAATACACGTTGAAACACTTCGTGAAATCCGTTTGTGTATACGGCGTGGTAAATTACGTCATAAATGTTACGTCGGGAGGCAATATTTTGCTAAAAATGACGACTTTAAATAGAGATTTTTTTTCTTTTTCTTCACCATTTTAAATGAAACAAAGGGTATTATGAGTAGAACAGATTATACAAGACAAGAACATTTTTTTCGTCATATTCCCACGTAGCGGAGTCGGCAACTTCTATGTTAATAAAGTAAAACGACATTACAATTTATAAACAGTTACAAGCAGGCTCGATATTTTAGCACGGTGTGTCAATAAAATGAAATAGTAAAACGTTGGTTTATAACATCTTTGTGTTCCTGGATTCATACTTCGACTCAAATGTTTAGAACAAGCCGTCTACACATACACTTATTTATACTCACCCGAAAAAAACTAGATCATACTTTGTTCTTAAAATAAATCATCGTCTATTCATGTACATTATGTTTTATTGCGAAAACGATAAAGCTGTTTTCGATAGAGCCGTACTCACAATTTGCACGTGCTTAATAGTGCAAAATTAACTCACATACAGAATGTTGATGAATCCGCAAATAGCAAAGAGAAAAACGTAACTTAATTATGAAATATAAGATTTGATGCTGTCCGATTTATTGCAACAGAGGAGTTAAGGGGAAAATCCTCCTTTATTGCCTCATGACAATATGGCACTCTTTGATGTTAAATTTGTGTCGCTATCATTGGGAACGACTACATTTTGCATTTTGTTTAATATTAATGCAAACACTAAAATATTAAGTATGCCACCAATTATTTTGAAGATAAGTATAGGAAAGATGTTTTCCATGTTTTATTTTGAGATAACAGGGCAAGGATTAATGGTGTTATAAACAAATATATCTAGCAAAACATTGCCCATGTCGATATATATATATATATATATATATATATATATATATATATAAACCAAATTGTGTTTGCAGATGATTTGATTAATATACCAATTTCAAAATTGAGTGTTCAAAAAAGGGAAGGATAAAATTGATTTAGCATATACAGCAACAAAATAAATTAAGTTATTAAGCATGTATATGCTATAAAACATATAGAATAAATGTAACAATAAATATATAACTATAAGATAAGAGGCAGTATAAATTTTTATATGAAAAAATACAGAAACAAGCTCACTAGCCAAGAGTTAAACATAAACCCCGTTTAAAGGACAGAGTAAAGGTGAAAGACAAAGAGCACAAACACAGAAAATCACAAACAAGAATCATGGATACAAATATAAGTGCTAAACTGATATAAGTAATGTAATACAATCTCAAAAATGATCTCATAGGATAAAGAAAACAAAAAAAACATCTTAGGAGAGCACATCCTTCTAACAAATACTCTAAAAAAACTGGCGATGTGTGACTTAGGAAATGATTTGACAGTTTTTAGCCAGACAGGATCTATGTTGGTGGATTTACTGCTGAACTGTCTCCACAAATATTATATCCATACGATTCGTTAGTGCTATTGAAAACTATATTTTTCCTGTGTATATGCAATACACGTATCATACACCTTTAGCTAGTATTCGTATTGTAAGGTTGTGAAGGTATCTGCAAATGCATTCTCTAATATTTATCTCCAGAAGTCAATGAACATATTTACAGTCCCATATATGTAATATTACTCCTTTTTCCAAAATACATTTCATGAAATTTAAGCAACATATATATTTTATAAATGGATTTAAACTTGCTTAGTGCATAAGGATAATATCTCCTTTTAACTTTAAACTATCCGCTATACACAAAGATCACGTGACTAAACATGGCCATGTCATTAAAGCGCATTATATAACCTCCAGCTAATTCCGTATCGTCAATTTTATTTTGGAGAAAAAGGGGAGGTGGAGGAACCTCGTCAGGCAAGTATAAAGTCATTCATCAAATCTTAATTTTCTTAAATGTTTATGAATTTCAATCATGATTTATACTTGCCTGATGAAATGTGTATTAGGAGTATTACCAAGTAGTATTACCATATGGTTGAAGATGTTTTTTCTTTGTTCTTTACATCCCGTTGTTCAATACTGTACAACACAAGTATTTTTCCCCGCACATTCTGTACCAATGATCTTATATCTTTAAGACTTAAACTATAATCTTAATATCACATGCAAAAAATCCCGCTTGAAATACCAAAAGGAATCTGTCGGGAATTAAAAACCTTCACTAATTAGAGAGTCTTATACACATTGTAAAATTTCATATTTATGTCAATAATAATAATAATATGGGTGTTCAATATTCCTCAGATAACATATGACAAATTTAGTACTTTTTGGCCAATCTGCAGCTTCTAACACAGGGAACATAGATGAACCTTTGTAAACGGCCCAAGAAGGTCTCAATAACCTTGTCGATTGTGTTTTCACTTTGTTAGATATGTCATCATTAGCTTTACTAAATGTCTGCATTAACACTTTTCTATGTTGCCAGCTTATTGCTATGTAAAACCTATTTTCAGACTTCCCAATACATCTTCTATATTGATCAGCCTTTCTTTCAGATACCAATACAAAGCCTGTTTTGAGTCCATGAGTTTGTTTTTCTTAAATGCTTGCACAATTTTTTTTCCACAAATATTACTAGACGTCTCGTTTACTTAAACATTGTCTAAGGCATGTCACTCTTTTCGCCTGAACTGATACCGCTTCCTCGCCTTTCCTCCCACCTTGGGGTCCCATACCTTCCAAAACGTAGTGATGTCTGTAGGAAAAACAGTTTGTAAGTTGTGAACTTCAAACTTGTTTTTGAGAAAGATTCAAATGGGTACTTTACGAGTAAAGACACATCTAAAGGCGAAGTCCATTCAGGGAATAATTTTGTCTTTGGTTGTCTTTCATTGAAACCCCCTTTTAGTTTTTAGTTTTTCACCTAAATATTCGAATGAAATGGAGGTTTTGACCAACTGGTATCACCGCGATTACTAGACAGATAACATAGACCTGTAACGTGCTATTGTATTGTGGTAGACCCAATTTCCATAATAACTGGTGACCTGATTGACCTAACTAGTGTACATTCTGTTGGAAATATCATTGTCCTTGATAATTGGTATGGCACACAGTTTGGTGCCACTTAAAATTAGCTCGACATGTGAGGAGAAGAAAACACGTCTAGTTTCAAAGACTTATGCTTGAGAAAAAAATCACTTATAAACTTTTGGTTTCAGAAACAAAGTTTGTTTTGGTCCGCTCGGACTCATGTTTCAAGCCACAACAGTATATGGTTGACCTGGCTTCTCGTCATCGTCGACTGGTATTCCACCGTTCATGAACATTTTACCACATACGACCTCCCAATACATTAACATTTTCAGCGAATAAAGTCAAGACGTCACACTAACGACACACAGTTTACCACATTATTTTCTGTCATAGTATGGTGCAATTATTTTGTAGAAAATTTACATATGCCAATATTCAGCAAACACATGGGTCCTCTTTGTGTCAACAATAGCATTTTCACTAACCAATCCAGTTTCAAAAGTAGAACGTTTTAAAAAATATTGGGTTTTCTTGTCCGTTTCTCGTAAGCCATATGAGTACACAATTAAGTCAAAGTTGTGAAAGATACAACTTTCATAATTGTTACGGTTTGTATGGGCACATGCTACAGTTACATTCTGTTATATCCGCTAAAACATTATTCGGATAGAATATATCAGGATGCACAAGCACATTTTATATATATTCTGCAAACAGCGTTTTCCCACGAGCACGTATTGTTATAACCATGTTATACCGTCAGTAAAACTAATTCTGATATCGGATTCAAAAACTAACAACTGTGATGTTAAATTGCTAGATTGCCAAATGAAATCGGCGAAACACGGTAACAAAACAGCAACAAAACAAACATTTAAGTGTTCATTAACGTGATAGCTATTATAGCAATGAGAAATATTGTACCTGATAATGCATGGGGATACTACGACGTTTCATTTGTTTACGAATGTGAAACTGGTTATCGCAGATTAATGTCAATAAATTGAGTATTAATGATTATTTAATAACTGCTATTCATAAAACTAGTGATATGTCTGGTCATGACATTGATGAATGGTGTAATAATAATCTAAGTTTCTATTCTCTCTTATCGTCAATAACAAGGGCAACTTTCACTGCACACGATTATGCATTCAACCATGCTATTGCGACATTGTTATGCATTATTAAGCAATGTATGTTCGTTATTCATGACGGATTATAGCTCATTAAGATAATGTTCTTTTGTAATCATATTTCCCGACTATGAATACAGAGTTATCTTATTTTACCTTGTATCTCTTGCCTTCAGAAAACGACGTCCCAAGGTAATCCCAAGGTGCTGAAAAGTAACGAAAATCTATCTTTGTGATTGATTCAAGTGTAGGAATCCCAATAAAACGCATCGACATAACGAAAGTGTTTCGGTTTTTACGAGTAACCGATTCAGATGCTCTTCGAATGAACTGAATGTTCCCGCTTTAACTGCCATACGTGAAATCTTTTGATTTTGATTGATATATTTTGTGTGTTAGCAATGTTCAACCCCTTTTGAATGCATTTTTTATATTTATAAAGCTTAACGAAAAAGGATCACTAGCATATAAAAAATAAAAGGAACTACATACGTGTAATACGTTTCCATACAAAGATATCTTAGGAAGCCACATCATTGACTCCATTTAGAGAATAAATCCGTTATTATATCGCGTAGTCCGAATATATATTTATATTTATTTATTTCCTCCAATTATGAAGAGCACGTATTTACAATTGATAAACATATACAGTGATATCACATAATATATATATAAAGTACATGTTTCATCTGTTCACATTTACAAAATGTGGTTGATAATCAAGCAATTCATAACAATAAATAATACAAAATACAGTAATGCATAATTAATATCGGATATTGTAGATCACATACTAGTTTACATGCACACGAGCAGTACATTCAGATAAGGTGCTATAGTTTAAGCATAACACCTAACACATGCAACCATTACATCATAATTAGTTAAGCAATCGTTACTACTTGCCGAAGCAACACTTAACAAATACTGGCACTGATCAGCATAGGGCATTGACATAAACAAGCTAAACTTGCGAATACCATACGCTTTAATGATAGAGTTCCATACTTCGTTCTGCCATTTGTCTCTTATATGACAAAAACCAAGAACATGTTCAGTCATGTTTTCAGTCAATAAACTGCACAAGTTACATCGCTGTGGATATGGGCGTGAAACAACGTTTCCGATAGCATTTAAAAATTTTACACATAGTGGACGATCTTTTGGACTGTTTCTGGCGATTCTCCAAAGAGGGGAGCATTTATTTTCTTGCACAACATTTTCAAGTGCTAGGTTACCCCCTACGCTCGTTATATCCACAAACAATTTATGTTTTACTGGTCGAGTTACGTTAATGTCAAGTAGCTTCTTCCATGCAAACTTCGATGGAAATATGGCATCATTTACATATGTATTTAAATAGTACAACAGGTTATATTTTGTTAATAGTCTGTAAACGTCGGGTATAAATCCAAACTGTTTATTTAATTTCAGAAATCGCACAAGCCTATTCACAAATAACTCATTGGCTAAAAACTTGCATGGGAGCCGACATAACTGGCCATTGTTTCGATATCTGTCATATTCAATGTGCACAGTGAAAAGTTTGATGACATAATTTTGCGGAAGCCTTGCATGTGCTTAATACAATGACGATGGGCAACTTCTAACTTTCTCATGTCATTTGCCGAGTACTGATTCCACATTTCACATCCATATAATGCCTTTGGAAGGATTTCACACTGGTAAATTGTCCTCAATGTTATAGCACTGATCTTTTCAGGACATATGCCACTACTACAAATGCTAAAGTAAGCCCCTCTTAGTTTAATACACGCTTCGCGCATTGATTCTGTGGCAGATAGATGTTCATCACATACAACACCCAGGTGCATGTATTTACCAACGGTGGCAACTAAATTCTGACCAAGTGAAAATGTTTGCTGTGGTCTGGTAATGCTACTTGAGAAATTACACACAACGACTGAGCATTTACCTGGGTTGTAAAAATACCGCCACCGTCTAGAATAATCCCAACAGATGTCTAGCATGTTATCTAGTCCCGTTTTAGAAAAAGACACCAATACCATGTCGTCCGCCACTGTCGGGGAGCACATCCTCAGGTCATGGATACAAAGACCATTGCCACTATTTTCCAGTTCTTTGATTAATCCGTCTATGAAAAGGAGGTACATTAACGGTGAACTTTTCCCGCCCTGTCTGGTGCCTTGTAAAACTGGAAATTCCTTCGAGTGGAGTCCTTGATGTCTTACACGGCTAGTCACATTTAAATACATATTTTGAAACGCAACCAAGGTATTACTGTCAATAACTGTGGATGAGGTATCTTTGTCACGCTCCTTGTTTAGCTGAATAAGCTTGAATAAAAGACCGTCGGTCCAGACACGGTCAAAGGCCTGTCTAATGTCCAAAAAACAAAGGTACACTGTTGACATGTTTTCTTTAGCAAAGTGCAGACATTCCCGGAGTGAAAATGACGTCATGATACAACCAAGATGATCCTGAAATCCACCTTGCTGTCTGTCCAGCTTATGAGTAATAGAGTCCTTACATCGACTTAGCAGTACTAATTCGTAAAGTTTGAGCAGTGTAGAAGACAACGTGATAGCGCGAAAGTTATTGGTGTCGTCTTTTGACTTTTTCCCGCCCTTATGGAGTGTAATTATTTCACCACGCTTCATCAAATCAGGAATATATCCTAGACGCAACATACTAGTGTACAAGTTTGCAAGAGTATTGGACACAACGTTTCGCCCATAAATCAAATGTTCATGCCTAACACTATCTGGCCCACACGCCTTTCCCTTTGGTAATGTCTTTATCGCGTTTTTCACAACTTCTGGTGACACGACAACTTTTGGATCAAGGGTAATTTCCGCAAATGACTGCTCCACCGCCTCTGTTATATGTTCTCTCCAATTCTCGTCGAACTCGGGTGATTCTGATGGGGAATAAAGTGACTGAAAATACAAGCCCCACTGCTCTGTAATTTTCTCCCGGCCTCTGCACATCTCCCCGTTAAACTTAATTCCATCACCAATTCACTGATTTCCAGAAATAATCGGAATCTGTTTCAGCCGCCCTTTCAATCGTATGGTCCAGATTTTGCAGAAATTCTTCAACTGTTCTTCTGTGTTTACGTCTAAATGCACACTTCGCTTTTTTGTACTCAACATATTCAGAATAATTTTCGCCTCTTGGCCTACCAGCCCGGCACCAGCTATCACAAATATCTTACATCCAAATAGGATCAATATTGAATATTAACCCAGGGGCCGTATTACAGAAGCACCTTGATTGTTTTTTTTTTTAAATATACTAAGTAAGGTAAAAGGCACTGTATTTTGTCCGATTCATAACATGAATAGCTTGGACACAAGAAAAAAACATAACATAAAACCAGGGCTAGTTCAAGATATGTTTAATCTTAAACAGCATGGTTATTTAATGGGTATGTACCATGTGTGAATTTCGATGAGATAATGTTTCAAATATAAGCAAAGTTTGGAAAGTGGTACCATGGACTTCAACATTTTCTTTCTTATTAGTGTAATAAGATAGATGTACTGGCAGAAGAGACGACAAAACAATCTAATGCTGACAAATAAATCGCAGCCAAAGGGCTTTTACCAAAAACCGCAAAAGTAATAAGTTGAACAATGTGTAAAAGGGGATTATCTTTCTTATAGCTCATTAGGAAGTGGAAAGTGGTTATCCATCTTTACATCTTCTCGACAAAAATAAGACTGTCTGTCTGGAAACGGTTTATTTTGGAAGATGATGGCAGTTAAGCTGTCACTGTAGTGTTCATTGTATTATGCATATGTAACGTTACGTGCGTAGTGGCAATTACATCATACGTCTATAACGGAATACTTCGTGCGAATTTATGTTACGTTTCACAGTGGGTTCTTTAGTTTGTCGGTGTATAGTTTTGAGCAGTATGTATTTGTTTTAATATTATTTCCTGTTTACGATGTTAATATTACCTAACGGTGCTGTTCAAGATGAAAGACAATTGGCAATTAATAAAATGTTTTTGTTCTGTTACGATCAATTGTCGTGCCATATTAACATTCCTAGTTAATGTTTAACATAAGGAATTTATCCGTGTATTAAGTAATGTGTTAGTGGAGCCAAATATACCCTTTTGTGATATGAGTAGCTCCTCAACTTAGTTATTTAAATTTCTACACATGACAGTTAAAGCGAGCGCAACATCGCGAGGTTTTATACGTTTTTCTAAACTCTGTTTATAATTTTGCCACCCAAACATGTTAGTGTGCACAAGTAACCTGAATTTAGTTAAACATGGATCATATACATTTCGGAATTGTCAAAACTCAAGCCTTAAATGACATCCAACGGAATATCATAAAGCTCAAATGCATCCTATGACAACAAACGCATTCTACCACACTCCTGAAACAAGACAATACCTAGTAAGTATGCTATATCTACGACATCGCTTCGCCTGTACTATTTTATGTAGGTCGCCAAAATTGAACACTAGTATATGCTTGGCATCCATGGTGTTTTCTATATTCAATATCTTATAAACTTAAAAACTACGTATTGATGGCAACAATGATAAAACAAAACTTTTTTTATAACTTTAGCGATTTCTCATTATCATATTGTAAAGTAGGATGACAATAGCGTCAATATGAAATCGAATGAAAGACGGCAACAAAACAACAACAAAACAATCCTAAAGTTAGTGAACAGGTTCAATAACGTTTTAGCATTCTTAACACCTTGACTATGAGAAATAGTTTATCCGAGAGTGCATCGAGATAATGTGAAGTTTCCCCTCACAGTTACTGAATTTATAATCGCAGAATAATGTAAAAAAAAAAAAAGATTAATTTAATGCTATTCACACAACTGCTGATATCCTTTGCCTGATTATGACATTGAGGGCAAAACAACAAGTTTAGATTATTGGTTGCTATTGTCAATAAACAGTGCAACTGTCAACACACGCGATGGTGCCTTGTAAACCAATATATTGCAACATGTCTTCATGAAAACGACGGCTTATCCTCCCAAGGGGCTGGCAAGCAACAGGCAACCGAGGTTTGTAACTAATTTAAATCTTGGTCTCTTAATTAAACGAATATTCTACACCTTTGTAGCACATTTTTTTGTTAAGTTCTGAAATAATTGAAAATGTGTTACGTCCTATTCCGTGCCATGATTTCGTTAAATTAATTGCCTATTGAAAGATGTCTTTAATTTCTAGAAAAACCAAATCTGATGAACTTCTACATAACTTGAAATCCTCGATAAGATTACCAGATTTAGGATTGAAACTATTAATTGACTAACTTTCTGTGTAAACAAAGACATTTTGAATGTCTCCACTTAGTTATCATAGTAAGGCTCAATGAATAAACGATAACAACAAAGAAATCTAAATCTACATCAAATGGATAATTGGTGCACTTTGCATACATACATGCTATTTAGGAATTAAAATCCTTTCATATAACTCATAATCTGTTTCCAATCTGGCATACCTGCATTCTCCATTTAACATTCAAAACGGATCTAGCATTCAAAATCAATATCAATGAATCGCGAACATGTTAAAAGTTTGCGTACAGTCATACAAGCCTGAGTGAACGTTTGTTTTCAGCTGACTCCAAACGTATTTTATTGTAGTTGCTAAACGATTATGTAGTTCCAGTTGATAGGTATACTGCTAGTGGAATGCTTGAAGAAGTGGTATGGAAACTCGTGCTTATTGCACATCAATTGGCAGACAGAAATAACATTGGAAATTATCGTCGACGATTACAACTTTATATACATGTCATGTGGACCATCAACATTAAATGGGTCTGTACATGCTGAACTATAGCAAACATTTGTAAGTAAAAAGATTCTAAAATATATGTACATAATATTTTGAGCTAACATAAGTGACATTCATGTCTCGTCTTGACAACTTCTGTACAATTTAAATAAGCCAAAAGACGTTTGTCTACAATGGGGAGAAAGTATTCGGGAACTGCGGAAATACAACTTGAAAATGACAACACATGTGCCGTTTGGGCTGGAAACAAGACACCCAGCCGAACAAAATTGTTCATGAAACCTGCCTTTTGCTAGTTATTTTGCTTAAGACAACGTTTTCAAAACTTTAGAAAATTATATCAAGACACTTAATCCTCATAGTAAGCACTAAATCAACCTAACAACTAATGTTGCTATTATGCTGTAGCCATTTTGTCGTTTCCGTACATGACGTGTTCGAAAATGCGTGGTGCCATGGAAACCAAATCTCCATACATATGGTTAACAAAAAACACGATTTTCTACCAATTAACAAAATGTTCCATGACCTGATTCTGTATCTTGGCAGTACTGTTTTTTACATCACGTTGTCTTATAAGTACGGTCACATTCATGCACTGTATTTTCACTATCGGATATGATAAAGGATGTGGATGGGAATTAAAATAAAATGCCGATTTCGCAAAGTCGCTATAACGTTTAAATATTAATGTATTCATCCAATGGAGTAATCATACCAGCAATGAGTATGTGACCGGTCGGGGCATGATTAAATATAACAAGATAAGAACCTGCCTTACGATTTAGGGCCTTTTCTCCTTAATTTTAAGCTTAGTGATTTTCTTTATGTCTGGAAATAGATATGTATAGTTTTGAAAAGCCATTTTATTGGCCAACCCTGCTTTACAACTATCAGGCTCCGACAGTGCTGATGGCCAATTATGGTCACTAGCCACTAGAATGTCTCGTCCTTGGAAAAATATACATCGCATGCATTTCCAAAAGGACACTAAAGCGATACGTGGGAAGAAACCTTTTGGAGAACATTTCGGCTCTCATTGAAAATAAACTACTTGAAAGGGTATTGCGGTATCGGTGTATAACTATTTTGGTCATTTCATGTACATATGGTTTTGTACTAATATAAATCGAAGTAAAATCAAGTTGATGTTTTATTTACACTCAGCTCTATGCATTACTGCAGTTTAACAATGTCAGAAAATCTCGGAAGGCCTAAACACTACAGTTCATTGAAGGGAATGAATTACCCTGGGTATGAACAACGTTCATTGTAATGTACCATTTAAGTACGAGTTTAATGTTGTTGCCAAACGATTATGCCATTTCGAATAAATGGAATACATTTAACGCAATGCTTTATGAAGCGGAATGGAAACTCATGCGTTTGATACAATTGTCAGATAGAATTAACAATAGTAAAACGACTTTTTCGTATTATATTTATGCAAAAAGCTACAGAAACATGCTCAGAAGCAAAAGGTTTAAACATAAACCGAATTATATATATATATATATATATATAGATATATATTCGAACGTTGTGTGGAAAATAAGCATTAAATGTATTATACATCCTCAAATATTATAGTTTATTAGTATAAATATAGACAAAATGTATCGCGATTATCATGATGTCAGTAAAGTTAGACGGATATTACAAAGAATGTTACTGACGCATTCTCCATTCCAAATCGTAGCTGTTATGAAAGGTGTATCAAACTTTGTACAAACGCTGCTGACAAGAATATTTCTAAAGCTAATATATACGATGTATGCATTAGGTTAAATGATATGAAATATTTACCAACCGCTATTGGTGATACATGAACTATATATGTAACTCATATTGATACTGCTGTTGTTATATAATATAAAATTATGTAATAACCCTATATGATTTCTTTTAAAGAATTTAGAACATCATTCATAACTGTGACTTACCGAGAGCTCACATGGTGTATGAGATACGACACTAACTCATATTGAATTATCCTGCTTTTGAAACTGTATTGGTAAGTAAAAAGCTATAATTGACACAATAACAACATATGTGTTTAATGAATATTGATACAAAAAAAGAAAAATGCAATGAACATGCATTATAGAAACATTATGCTTTTCATCTTACGCTATTACTAGTGATTTGGTATACTTGATAACACACATATAACGATTAGGGCAAATCTATCTCCATATTTTCGAAACAGGTAATTTTTTAATAACATGATTGCAACATATTTTGACAGGATAATTTGGTGCTAAAATGTGTTAAGTAAGTGTGACGTCTTGCTTTTATTCGCTGAAAATGTTATTACGTGGGAGGACGTTTGTCTTTGTATTTATGAACGGTTGAACACTAGTCGATGATGGCAAGAGTCCTGGTCAATCATCTACTGTTGTGAATGTAAAAAAGAATTTCTTGCCGGTCAAACATCTTGGTTCCTTAATCCATATTTTATTAGTTATCTCACTCAATATTACTTCTATGAATTTTCAAAAATGAAGGGAAACATACGCAACATAAATAAGCGCAAAATCAACTTACCAACTCATGTTATTATCATACATTAGACAGTGTATCTTCTTTGCACATGTCTAGCTTATATTGGAGTGCTCATACAAAATTAAGTATGTGACTATTCGGGGCAGGATTTAAAATAACAAGATGAGAACCTGCCTTTGGACTTTAGGTCTTTTCTCATTTTTTAGGCTTAATGATTTCCTTTTCGTCTGAAAATAGCCATATATAGTTTTGGAGAGCTATTTTATTGGACCAGACTGCTTCAACACTATTAGACTCCGACTGTGCTGGTGGCCAAATATGGACACTAACGATTAAAATGTCTCGTCCATAGAAAAATATATACAACAATATGATACAAAAATGGAACAAATATTATTTTTTGAAAGCATATCGGCTTTAATTGAAACACCTACTTTTAAGGGTATTGAGGCCAACTGTGTATAAACATTTTGGTCAGTCCCTGGATAGTAAAGTCCAAATAGTTGTATATAAATTTGAACTGTAGTTAAAACAACTTTGATTTTTTTAAATAACATTCATTACTATGAACGAATGCAGTGTAACGATGTCAGAAAGTCTCGAAAGGCTTAAAACACCACCCTCATTTGAAAGGAATGAACTCCAAATCATGAGTTTATTCCTTCTAACTGTACATAATGCATAATGCACGTCAAATTCGTGGTGCTAAGGATAGCACAACTCCATACATTGGGGTTAAAAAGTACCTGATTTCATCCCAATTTACAAAAGGTTCCAAAAGCTGATACTGTATCTGAGTAGCGCTGTTTTAAGCCATGTCGACTCATAATTATGGTCACATTCAAGCATTAAACGAATTCCAGATGTTTTTATAAAATGACATGTTATAAGTTTATATGTAAATATTGTAAAAACGTAATAAAAAATCACAGTTAAAAGGACATAACTCTAAACACCGAGCTGCGCTTATACGGGATCGAAAAATAAGTTGCTAAACTAAGATATATTTTTATCGAAAAATGAGGGCCTTCTTCTTTATTGAGTCATTTTATGAACTTGATGGTTTCCTTTTCGTCTGGAAATGTATCTTTTTGGAGAGCCATTTGTTGGCCCAGCCTGCTTCACTATTATCTGGCCCTGACTGTGCGTATCGCTAAATATGGACACTAGCCATTAATGATACGAAAGTAATATATGGGGGAATACTTTTTTGGCAATTCCGAAATGTATCAAATCCATTTATATCTAATATCAGATTATTTGTGCAAACTCATATGTTTGGGTGGCAAAGCTAGAAATGGCATAGAAATTGATTTTTATACCAAACACAACTTGCAACTTGTAATTATGACAATCAAGTCTTATGCAAATTATTAGCGGTATTATATATTTTGAATTAAGTCCAATCCCTGCAATTTGAAAGTAAAAAAAAAGATGAATATCTCAGAGTTTGATAAATTCATTTCTTCAAGTGATGTCAATTGAAGAAGCTGTGTACATTTTATTTTGAAATGAGGTTTCCATTTATGTAATCAATGAAGCCATGACCACCTAGTTTTCTTTGAAAATGATGTGAAAATGATAATCATTAGACGTTTTACAGCAAGGCAACTTCGTATCACTTATCATTGTTTGAAATCCAAACATATAAAGTGATTGTAGTCCAAAGCAACAGAATTGTAAAACGAAAGCAGATGTTTATACAACTTGGTGTTTTCTAGAGAACCATGGACGTACATGAGTGAATATAATTCGATTTTAGTAACCAATGGATTTGTTATCTTATACAACAAAAATGTAAAAGGCTATGTTAAGAAAAAATGACTTTATTTTAATGACTTTTACATAATTGTCTGTTTGCAAAATAGCTTTTCAATTATCAACGGAAAATAGGTTACCTAATTAAGCAACACTAATTCTAATTTTTTTTTTTATTTACGCGTACTGTTTAATTATTTGTCAATACAAAGATGACAATTGTTCTCCGAAAAATCTAAACACGGAGCGTTTATTTCTATACAGGATACAGGGCTTATACTAACTGCCTCAACAGTATTTGATGTCACAAAATCCTGCTGATACAAATGTTTAATTGATCAGTGTTACCTTCGCTGTCAATTTGTTGTTCTTTAATGCTTTGCAAGTTAAATATATCGGAGGTTCCATTTGAAATCGTATTTTAAGTATGTGCACAGTGTTCAATTGTCGTAACATAATTACATCAAGCATAATAGTGTAATATAATTGTGAGTTATCGTGATTACATTGACGCAACACTGAAGGAGAAACTAGAACAAAGAATTATGTTATCACGACACAAAAGTTATGCACCAGTCAATTGTAACCCCAGTTTACCTTTCAGGTGGCCCGCAGTGCCGAGTGAATGCGGTGGTTTTGTCTTCGCGTAAACTATAGCATGGAATGGGCCTTACCTTTGGTACCGTGGGTGCGGGGGCATTTGGCGCGGATTTAACCATCAGTTCGTCTCCGCAGTGCGGGGATTTTACCAGGGGTTGGCTGGACAGAAAGTCAAAGTCCCAGCTATTCCCCGGACCTGGGGGCCGTGGTTACAATTGACTGGTGCATTACAGACCTCACAACAACTGGAGACGGATAGATGGGAGAAAAATAGGTTGGATTGATAAATGGCATGATTTGTTTCATAAATGTTTCGCTGATATGACTTATTGACAAGGAGATCAGGTAGTACCTTACAAACGCAGAGGTAATTTAGAGCATTCGGTACAAATCGGCCATTTTCAATCGAAACAACCTCGGATGTATATGAACGGTTTATAATGTCAAGATTTTCAATATTTAACAACGCTGCAAGTACATCGTGTGAAATATTAATATTGCAGCTAAACCAAAGGACTTTACTCTCGGTAATCTTATGTTTTCATGCAATATAATTCTATTGACAATAAATTTGAACTTAGAAATTTTTTAAAATACACGTTGAAACACTTCGTGAAATCCGTTTGTGTATACGGCGTGGTAAATTACGTCATAAATGTTACGTCGGGAGGCAATATTTTGCTAAAAATGACGACTTTAAATAGATATTTTTTTTTCTTTTTCTTCACCATTTTAAATGAAACAAAGGGTATTATAAGTAGAACAGATTATACAAAACAAGAACATTTTTTTCATCATATACCCACGTAGCGGAGTAGGCAACTTCTATGTTAATAAAGTAAAACGACATTACAATTTATAAACAGTTACAAGCAGGCTCGATATTTTAGCACGGTGTGTCAATAAAATGAAATAGTAAAACGTTGGTTTATAACATCTTTGTGTTCCTGGTTTCATACTTCGACTCAAATGTTTAGAACAAGCCGTCTACACATACACTTATTTATACTCACCCGAAAAAAACTAGATCATACTTTGTTCTTAAAATAAATCATCGTCTATTCATGTACATTATGTATTATTGCGAAAACGATAAAGCTGTTTTCGATAGAGGAGTACTCACAATTTGCACGTGCTTAATAGTGCACGTGAAAATTCACTCTACACATACAGAATGTTGATGAATCCGCAAATAGCAAAGAGAAAAACGTAACTTAATTATGAAATATTAGGTTTGATGCTGTCCGATTTATTGCAACAGAGGAGTTAAGGGGTAAATCCTCCTTTATTGCCTCATGACAATATGGCACTCTTTGATGTTAAATATGTGTCGCTATCATTGGGAACGACTACACTTTGCATTTTGTTTAATATTAATGCAAACACTAAAATATTAAGTATTCCACCAATTATTTTGAAGATAAGTATTGGAAAGACGTTTTCCATGTTTTATTTTGAGATAACAGGGCAAAGATTAATGGTGTTATAAACAAATATATCTAGCAAGACATTGCCCATGTCGATATATATATATATAAACCAAATTGTGTTTGCAGATGATTTGATTAATATACCAATTTCAAAATTGAGTGTTCAAAAAAAGGGAAGGATAAAATTGATTTAGTATATACAGCAACAAAATAAATTAAGTTATTAAGCATGTATATGCTATAAAACATATAGAATAAATGTAACAATAAATATATAACTATAAGATAAGAGGCAGTATAAATTTTTATATGAAAAAATACAGAAACAAGCTCACTAGCCAAGAGTTAAACATAAACCCCGTTTAAAGGACAGAGTAAAGGTGAAAGACAAAGAACACAAACACAGAAAATCACAAACAAGAATCATGGATACAAATATAAGTGTAAAACTGATATAAGTAATGTAATACAATCTCAAAAATGATCTCATAGGATAAAGAAAACAAGAAAAAAAACATATTATGAGAGCACATCCTTCTAACAAATACTCTAAAAAAACTGGCGATGTGTGACTTAGGAAAAGATTTGACAGTTTTTAGCCAGACAGGATCTAAGTTGGTGGATTTACTGCTGAACTGTCTCCACAAATATTATATCCATACGATTCGTTAGTGCTCTTGAAAACTATATTTTTCCTGTGTATATGCAATACACGTACCATACACCTTTAGCTAGTATTCGTATTGTAAGGTTGTGAAGGTATCTGCAAATGCATTCTCTAATATTTATCTCCAGAAGTCAATGAACATATTTACAGTCCCATATATGCAATATAACTCCTTTTTCCAAAATACATTTCATGAAATTTAAGCAACATATATATTTTATAAATGGATTTAAACTTGCTTGGTGCATAAGGATAATATCTCCTTTTAACTTTAAACTATCCGCTATACACAAAGATCACGTGACTAAACATGGCCATGTCATTAAAGCGCATTATATAACCTCCAGCTAATTCCGTATCGTCAATTTTATTTTGGAGAAAAAGGGGAGGTGGAGGAACCTCATCAGGCAAGTATAAAGTCATTCATCAAATCTTAATTTTCTTAAATGTTTATGAATTTCAATCATGATTTATACTTGCCTGATGAAATGTGTATAAGGAGTATTACCAAGTAGTATTACCATATGGTTGAAGATGTTTTTCTTTGTTCTTTACATCCCGCTGTTCAATACTGTACAACACAAGTATTTTTTCCTCGCACATTCTGTACCAATGTTCTTATATCTTTAAGACTTAAACTATAGTCTTAATATCACATGCAAAAAATCCCGCTTGAAATACCAAAAGGAATCTGTCGGGAATTAAAAACCTTCACTAATCAGAGAGTCTTATACACATTGTAAAATTTCATATTTATGTCAATACTGGGTGTTCAATATTCCTCAGATAACATATGACAAATTTAGTGTTTTTTGGCCAATCTGCAGCTTCCAACACAGGGAACATAGATTAGCCTTTGTAAACGGCCCAAGAAGGTCTCAATGACCTTGTCGATTGTGTTTTCACTTTGTTAGATATGTCATCATTGGCTTTACTAAATGTCTGCATTAACACTTTTCTATGTTGCCAGCTTATTGCTATGTAACACCTATTTTCAGACTTCCCAATACATCTTCTATATTGATCAGCCTTTCTTTCAGATACCAATACAAAGCCTGTTTTGAGTACATGAGTTTGTTTTTCTTAAATGCATGCACAATTTTTTTTCCAGAAATATTACTAGACGTCTCGTTTACTTTAACATTGTCCAAGGCATGTCACTCTTTTCGCCTGAACTGATACCGCTTCCTCGCCTTTCCTCCCACCTTGGGGTCCCATACCTTCCAAAACGTAGTGATGTCTGTAGGAAAATCAGTTTTGTAAGTTGTGAACTTCAAACTTGTTTTTGAGAAAGATTCAAATGGGTACTTTACGAGTAAAGACACATCTAAAGGCGAAGTCCATTCAGGGAATAATTTTGTCTTTGGTTGTCTTTCATTGTAACCCCTTTTAGTTTTTCACCTAAATATTCGAATGAAATGGAGGTTTTGACCAACTGGTATCACCGCGATTACTAGACAGATAACATAGACCTGTAACGTGCTATTGTATTGTGGTAGACCCAATTTCCATAATAACTGGTGACCTGATTGACCTAACTAGTGTACATTCTGTTGGAAATATCATTGTCCTTGATAATTGGTATGGCACACAGTTTGGTGCCACTTAAAATTAGCTCGACATGTGAGGAGAAGAAAACACGTCTAGTTTCAAAGACTTATGCTTGAGAAAAAATCACTTATAAACTTTTGGTTTCAGAAACAAAGTTTGTTTTGGTCCGCTCGGACTCATGTTTCAAGCCACAACAGTATATGGTTGACCTGGCTTCTCGTCATCGTCGACTGGTATTCCACCGTTCATGAACATTTTACCACATACGACCTCCCAATACATTAACATTTTCAGCGAATAAAGTCAAAACGTCACACTAACGACACACGGTTTACCACATTATTTTCTGTCATAGTATGGTGCAATTATTTTGTAGAAAATTTACATATGCCAATATTCAGCAAACACATGGGTCCTCTTTGCGTCAACAATAGCATTTTCACTAACCAATACAGTTTCAAAAGTAGAACGTTTTAAAAAATATTGGGTTTTCTTGTCCGTTTCTCGTAAGCCATATGAGTACACAATTAAGTCAAAGTTGTGAAAGATACAACTTTCATAATTGTTACGGTTTGTATGGGCACATGCTACAGTTACATTCTGTTATATCCGCTAAAACATTATTCGGATAGAATATATCAGGATGCACAAACACATTTTATATATATTCTGCAAACAGCGTTTTCCCACGAGCACGTATTGTTATAACCATGTTATACCGTCAGTAAAACTAATTCTGATATCGGATTCAAAAACTAACCACTGTGATGTTAAATTGCTAGATTGCCAAATGAAATCGGCGAAACACGGTAACAAAACAGCAACAAAACAAACATTTAAGTGTTCATTAACGTGATAGCTATTATAACAATGAGAAATGTTGGGGATAATGCATGGGGATACTACGACGTTTCATTTGTTTACGAATGTGAAACTGGTTATCGCAGATTAATGTCAATAAATTGAGTATTAATGATTATTTAATAACTGCTATTCATAAAACTGGTGATATGTCTGGTCATGACTTTGATGAATGGTGTAATAATAATCTTAGTTTCTATTCTCTCTTATCTTCAATAACAAGGGCAACTTTCACTGCACACGATTATGCATTCAACCATGCTATTGCGACATTGTTATGCATTGTTAAGAAATGTATGTTCGTTATTCATGTCGGATTATAGCTCATTAAGATAATGTTCTTTTGTAATCATATTTCCCGACTATGAATACAGAGTTATCTTATTTTACCTTGTATCTCTTGCCTTCAGAAAACGACGTCCCAAGGTAATCCCAAGGTGCTGAAAAGTAACGAAAATCTATCTTTGTGATTGATTCAAGTGTAGGACTCCCAATAAAACGCATCGACATAACGAAAGTGTTTCGGTTTTTACGAGTAACCAATTCAGATGCTCTTCGAATGAACTGAATTTTCCCGCTTTAACTGCCATACGTGAAATCTTTTGATTTTGATTGATATATTTTGTGTGTTAGCAATGTTCAACCCCTTTTGAATGCATTTTTTTATATTTATAAAGCTTAACGAAAAAGGATCACTAGCATATAAAAAATAAGAGGAACTACATACGTGTAATACGTTTCCATACAAAGATATCTTTGGAAGCCACATCATTGACTCCATTTAGAGAATAAATCCGTTATTATATCGCGTAGTCCGAATAGCTTAATTGTTCTTACATCCAAATAGGATCAATATTGAATATTAACCCAGGGGCCGTATTACAGAAGCACCTTGATTGTTGTTTTTTAAATATACTAAGTAAGGTAAAAGGCACTGTATTTTGTCCGATTCATAACATGAATAGCTTGGACACAAGAAAAAAAACATAACATAAAACCAGGGCTAGTTCATGATATGATTAATCTTAAACAGCATGGTTATTTAATGGGTATGTACCATGTGTGAATTTCGATGAGATAATGTTTCAAATATAAGCAAAGTTTGGAAAGTGATACCATGGACTTCAACATTTTCTTTCTTATTAGTGTAATAAGATAGATGTACTGGCTTAAGAGACGACAAAACAATCTAATGCTGAAAAATAAATCGCAGCCAAAGGGCTTTTACCAAAAACCGCAAAAGTAATAAGTTGAACAATGTGTAAAAGGGGATTATCTTTCTTATAGCTCATTAGGAAGTGGAAAGTGGTTATCCATCTTTACATCTTCTCGACAAAAATAAGACTGTCTGTCTGGAAACGGTTTATTTTGGAAGATGATGGCAGTAAAGCTGTCACTGTAGTGTTCATTGTATTATGCATATGTAACCTTACGTGCGTAGTGGCAATTACATCATACGTCTATAACGGAATACTTCGTGCGAATTTATGTTACGTTTCACAGTGGGTTCTTTAGTTTGTCGGTGTATAGTTTTGAGCAGTATGTATTTGTTTTAATATTATTTCCTGTTTACGATGTTAATATTACCTAACGGTGCTGTTCAAGATGAAAGACAATTGGCAATTAATAAAATGTTTTTGTTCTGTTACGATCAATTGTCGTGCCATATTAACATTCCTAGTTAATGTTTAACATAAGGAATTTATCCGTGTATTAAGTAATGTGTTAGTGGAGCCAAATATACCCTTTTGTGATATGAGTAGCTCCTCAACTTAGTTATTTAAATTTCTACACATGACAGTTAAAGCGAGCGCAACATCGCGAGGTTTTATACGTTTTTCTAAACTCTGTTTATAATTTTGCCACCCAAACATGGTAGTGTGCACAAGTAACCTGAATTTAGTTAAACATGGATCATATACATTTCGGAATTGTCAAAACTCAAGCCTTAAAGGACATCCAACGGAATATCATAAAGCTCAAATGCATCCTATGACAACAAACGCATTCTACCACACTCCTGAAACAAGACAATACCTAGTAAGTATGCTATATCTACGACATCGCTTCGCCTGTACTATTTTATGTAGGTCGCCAAAATTGAACACTAGTATATGCTTGGCATCCATGGTGTTTTCAATATCTTATAAACTTAAAAACTACGTATTGATGGCAACAATGATAAAACAAAACTTTTTTTATAACTTTAGCGATTTCTCATTATCATATTGTAAAGTAGGATGACAATAGCGTCAATATGAAATCGAATGAAAGACGGCAACAAAACAACAACAAAACAATCCTAAAGTTAGTGAACAGGTTCAATAACGTTTTAGCATTCTTAACACCTTGACTATGAGAAATAGTTTATCCGAGAGTGCATCGAGATAATGTGAAGTTTCCCCTCACAGTTACTGAATTTATAATCGCAGAATAATGTAAAAAAAAAAAAAATGATTAATTTAATGCTATTCACACAACTGCTGATATCCTTTGCCTGATTATGACATTGAGGGCAAAACAACAAGTTTAGATTATTGGTTGCTATTGTCAATAAACAGTGCAACTGTCAACACACGCGATGGTGCCTTGTAAACCAATATATTGCAACATGTCTTCATGAAAACGACGGCTTATCCTCCCAAGGGGCTGGCAAGCAACAGGCAACCGAGGTTTGTAACTAATTTAAATCTTGGTCTCTTAATTAAACGAATATTCTACACCTTTGTAGCACATTTTTTTGTTAAGTTCTGAAATAATTGAAAATGTGTTACGTCCTATTCCGTGCCATGATTTCGTTAAATTAATTGCCTATTGAAAGATGTCTTTAATTTCTAGAAAAACCAAATCTGATGAACTTCTACATAACTTGAAATCCTCGATAAGATTACCAGATTTAGGATTGAAACTTTTAATTGACTAACTTTCTGTGTAAACAAAGACATTTTGAATGTCTCCACTTAGTTATCATAGTAAGGCTCAATGAATAAACGATAACAACAAAGAAATCTAAATCTACATCAAATGGATAATTGGTGCACTTTGCATACATACATGCTATTTAGGAATTAAAATCCTTTCATATAACTCATAATCTGTTTCCAATCTGGCATACCTGCATTCTCCATTTAACATTCAAAACGGATCTAGCATTCAAAATCAATATCAATGAATCGCGAACATGTTAAAAGTTTGCGTACAGTCATACAAGCCTGAGTGAACGTTTGTTTTCAGCTGACTCCAAACGTATTTTATTGTAGTTGCTAAACGATTATGTAGTTCCAGTTGATAGGTATACTGCTAGTGGAATGCTTGAAGAAGTGGTATGGAAACTCGTGCTTATTGCACATCAATTGGCAGACAGAAATAACATTGGAAATTATCGTCGACGATTACAACTTTATATACATGTCATGTGGACCATCAACATTAAATGGGTCTGTACATGCTGAACTATAGCAAACATTTGTAAGTAAAAAGATTCTAAAATATATGTACATAATATTTTGAGCTAACATAAGTGACATTCATGTCTCGTCTTGACAACTTCTGTACAATTTAAATGAGCCAAAAGACGTTTGTCTACAATGGGGAGAAAGTATTCGGGAACTGCGGAAATACAACTTGAAAATGACAACACATGTGCCGTTTGGGCTGGAAACAAGACACCCAGCCGAACAAAATTGTTCATGAAACCTGCCTTTTGCTAGTTATTTTGCTTAAGACAACGTTTTCAAAACTTTAGAAAATTATATCAAGACACTTAATCCTCATAGTAAGCACTAAATCAACCTAACAACTAATGTTGCTATTATGCTGTAGCCATTTTGTCGTTTCCGTACATGACGTGTTCGAAAATGCGTGGTGCCATGGAAACCAAATCTCCATACATATGGTTAACAAAAAACACGATTTTCTACCAATTAACAAAATGTTCCATGACCTGATTCTGTATCTTGGCAGTACTGTTTTTTACATCACGTTGTCTTATAAGTACGGTCACATTCATGCACTGTATTTTCACTATCGGATATGACAAAGGATGTGGATGGGAATTAAAATAAAATGCCGATTTCGCAAAGTCGCTATAACGTTTAAATATTAATGTATTCATCCAATGGAGTAATCATACCAGCAATGAGTATGTGACCGGTCGGGGCATGATTAAATATAACAAGATAAGAACCTGCCTTACGATTTAGGGCCTTTTCTCCTTAATTTTAAGCTTAGTGATTTTCTTTATGTCTGGAAATAGATATGTATAGTTTTGAAAAGCCATTTTATTGGCCAACCCTGCTTTACAACTATCAGGCTCCGACAGTGCTGATGGCCAATTATGGTCACTAGCCACTAGAATGTCTCGTCCTTGGAAAAATATACATCGCATGCATTTCCAAAAGGACACTAAAGCGATACGTGGGAAGAAACCTTTTGGAGAACATTTCGGCTCTCATTGAAAATAAACTACTTGAAAGGGTATTGCGGTATCGGTGTATAACTATTTTGGTCATTTCAAGTACATATGGTTTTGTACTAATATAAATCGTAGTAAAATCAAGTTGATGTTTTATTTACACTCAGCTCTATGCATTACTGCAGTTTAACAATGTCAGAAAATCTCGGAAGGCCTAAACACTACAGTTCATTGAAGGGAATGAATTACCCTGGGTATGAACAACGTTCATTGTAATGTACCATTTAAGTACGAGTTTAATGTTGTTGCCAAACGATTATGCCATTTCGAATAAATGGAATACATTTAACGCAATGCTTTATGAAGCGGAATGGAAACTCATGCGTTTGATACAATTGTCAGATAGAATTAACAATAGTAAAACGACTTTTTCGTATTATATTTATGCAAAAAGCTACAGAAACATGCTCAGAAGCAAAAGGTTTAAACATAAACCGAATTATATATATATATATATATTCGAACGTTGTGTGGAAAATAAGCATTAAATGTATTATACATCCTCAAATATTATAGTTTGTTAGTATAAATATAGACAAAATGTATCGCGATTATCATGATGTCAGTAAAGTTAGACGGATATTACAAAGAATGTTACTGACGCATTCTCCATTCCAAATCGTAGCCGTTATGAAAGGTGTATCAAACTTTGTACAAACGCTGCTGACAAGAATATTTCTAAAGCTAATATATACGATGTATGCATTAGGTTAAATGATATGAAATATTTACCAACCGCTATTGGTGATACATGAACTATATATGTAACTCATATTGATACTGCTGTTGTTATATAATATAAAATTATGTAATAACCCTATATGATTTCTTTTAAAGAATTTAGAACATCATTCATAACTGTGACTTACCGAGAGCTCACATGGTGTATGAGATACGACCCTAACTCATATTGAATTATCCTGCTTTTGAAACTGTATTGGTAAGTAAAAAGCTATTATTGACACAATAACAACATATGTGTTTAATGAATATTGATACAAAAAAAGAAAAATGCAATGAACATGCATTATAGAAACATTATGCTTTTCATCTTACGCTATTACTAGTGATTTGGTATACTTGATAACACACATATAACGATTAGGGCAAATCTATCTCCATATTTTCGAAACAGGTAATTTTTTAATAACATGATTGCAACATATTTTGACAGGATAATTTGGTGCTAAAATGTGTTAAGTAAGTGTGACGTCTTGCTTTTATTCGCTGAAAATGTTATTACGTGGGAGGACGTTTGTCTTTGTATTTATGAACGGTTGAACACTAGTCGATGATGGCAAGAGTCCTGGTCAATCATCTACTGTTGTGAATGTAAAAAAGAATTTCTTGCCGGTCAAACATCTTGGTTCCTTAATCCATATTTTATTAGTTATCTCACTCAATATTACTTCTATGAATTTTCAAAAATGAAGGGAAACATACGCAACATAAATAAGCGCAAAATCAACTTACCAACTCATGTTATTATCATACATTAGACAGTGTATCTTCTTTGCACATGTCTAGCTTATATTGGAGTGCTCATACAAAATTAAGTATGTGACTATTCGGGGCAGGATTTAAAATAAGAAGATGAGAACCTGCCTTTGGACTTTAGGTCTTTTCTCATTTTTTAGGCTTAATGATTTCCTTTTCGTCTGAAAATAGCCATATATAGTTTTGGAGAGCTATTTTATTGGACCAGACTGCTTCAACACTATTAGACTCCGACTGTGCTGGTGGCCAAATATGGACACTAACGATTAAAATGTCTCGTCCATAGAAAAATATATACAACAATATGATACAAAAATGGAACAAATATTATTTTTTGAAAGCATATCGGCTTTAATTGAAACACCTACTTTTAAGGGTATTGCGGCCAACTGTGTATAAACATTTTGGTCAGTCCCTGGATAGTAAAGTCCAAATAGTTGTATATAAATTTGAACTGTAGTTAAAACAACTTTGATTTTTTTAAATAACATTCATTACTATGAACGAATGCAGTGTAACGATGTCAGAAAGTCTCGAAAGGCTTAAAACACCACCCTCATTTGAAAGGAATGAACTCCAAATCATGAGTTTATTCCTTCTAACTGTACATAATGCATAATGCACGTCAAATTCGTGGTGCTAAGGATAGCACAACTCCATACATTGGGGTTAAAAAGTACCTGATTTTATCCCAATTTACAAAAGGTTCCAAAAGCTGATACTGTATCTGAGTAGCGCTGTTTTAAGCCATGTCGTCTCATAATTATGGTCACATTCAAGCATTAAACGAATTCCAGATGTTTTTATAAAATGACATGTTATAAGTTTATATGTAAATATTGTAAAAACGTAATAAAAAATCACAGTAAAAAGGACATAACTCTAAACACCGAGCTGCGCTTATACGGGATCGAAAAATAAGTTGCTAAACTAAGATATATTTTTATCGAAAAATGAGGGCCTTCTTCTTTATTGAGTCATTTTATGAACTTGATGGTTTCCTTTTCGTCTGGAAATGTATCTTTTTGGAGAGCCATTTGTTGGCCCAGCCTGCTTCACTATTATCTGGCCCTGACTGTGCGTATCGCTAAATATGGACACTAGCCATTAATGATACGAAAGTAATATATGGGGGAATACTTTTTTGGCAATTCCGAAATGTATCAAATCCATTTATATCTAATATCAGATTATTTGTGCAAACTCATATGTTTGGGTGGCAAAGCTAGAAATGGCATAGAAATTGATTTTTATACCAAACACAACTTGCAACTTGTAATTATGACAATCAAGTCTTATGCAAATTATTAGCGGTATTATATATTTTGAATTAAGTCCAATCCCTGCAATTTGAAAGTAAAAAAAAAGATGAATATCTCAGAGTTTGATAAATTCATTTCTTCAAGTGATGTCAATTGAAGAAGCTGTGTACATTTTATTTTGAAATGAGGTTTCCATTTATGTAATCAATGAAGCCATGACCACCTAGTTTTCTTTGAAAATGATGTGAAAATGATAATCATTAGACGTTTTACAGCAAGGCAACTTCGTATCACTTATCATTGTTTGAAATCCAAACATATAAAGTGATTGTAGTCCAAAGCAACAGAATTGTAAAACGAAAGCAGATGTTTATACAACTTGGTGTTTTCTAGAGAACCATGGACGTACATGAGTGAATATAATTCGATTTTAGTAACCAATGGATTTGTTATCTTATACAACAAAAATGTAAAAGGCTATGTTAAGAAAAAATGACTTTATTTTAATGACTTTTACATAATTGTCTGTTTGCAAAATAGCTTTTCAATTATCAACGGAAAATAGGCTACCTAATTAAGCAACACTAATTCTAATTATTTTTTTTATTTACGCGTACTGTTTAATTATTTGTCAATACAAAGATGACAATTGTTCTCCGAAAAATCTAAACACGGAGCGTTTATTTCTATACAGGATACAGGGCTTATACTAACTGCCTCAACAGTATTTGATGTCACAAAATCCTGCTGATACAAATGTTTAATTGATCAGTGTTACCTTCGCTGTCAATTTGTTGTTCTTTAATGCTTTGCAAGTTAAATATATCGGAGGTTCCATTTGAAATCGTATTTTAAGTATGTGCACAGTGTTCAATTGTCGTAACATAATTACATCAAGCATAATAGTGTAATATAATTGTGAGTTATCGTGATTACATTGACGCAACACTGAAGGAGAAACTAGAACAAAGAATTATGTTATCACGACACAAAAGTTATGCACCAGTCAATTGTAACCCCAGTTTACCTTTCAGGTGGCCCGCAGTGCCGAGTGAATGCGGTGGTTTTGTCTTCGCGTAAACTATAGCATGGAATGGGCCTTACCTTTGGTACCGTGGGTGCGGGGGCATTTGGCGCGGATTTAACCATCAGTTCGTCTCCGCAGTGCGGGGATTTTACCAGGGGTTGGCTGGACAGAAAGTCAAAGTCCCAGCTATTCCCCGGACCTGGGGGCCGTGGTTACAATTGACTGGTGCATTACAGACCTCACAACAACTGGAGACGGATAGATGGGAGAAAAATAGGTTGGATTGATAAATGGCATGATTTGTTTCATAAATGTTTCGCTGATATGACTTATTAACAAGGAGATCAGGTAGTACCTTACAAACGCAGAGGTAATTTAGAGCATTCGGTACAAATCGGCCATTTTCAATCGAAACAACCTCGGATGTATATGAACGGTTTATAATGTCAAGATTTTCAATATTTAACAACGCTGCAAGTACATCGTGTGAAATATTAATATTGCAGCTAAACCAAAGGACTTTACTCTCGGTAATCTTATGTTTTCATGCAATATAATTCTATTGACAATAAATTTGAACTTAGAAATTTTTTAAAATACACGTTGAAACACTTCGTGAAATCCGTTTGTGTATACGGCGTGGTAAATTACGTCATAAATGTTACGTCGGGAGGCAATATTTTGCTAAAAATGACGACTTTAAATAGAGATTTTTTTTCTTTTTCTTCACCATTTTAAATGAAACAAAGGGTATTATAAGTAGAACAGATTATACAAAACAAGAACATTTTTTTCATCATATACCCACGTAGCGGAGTAGGCAACTTCTATGTTAATAAAGTAAAACGACATTACAATTTATAAACAGTTACAAGCAGGCTCGATATTTTAGCACGGTGTGTCAATAAAATGAAATAGTAAAACGTTGGTTTATAACATCTTTGTGTTCCTGGTTTCATACTTCGACTCAAATGTTTAGAACAAGCCGTCTACACATACACTTATTTATACTCACCCGAAAAAAACTAGATCATACTTTGTTCTTAAAATAAATCATCGTCTATTCATGTACATTATGTATTATTGCGAAAACGATAAAGCTGTTTTCGATAGAGGAGTACTCACAATTTGCACGTGCTTAATAGTGCACGTGAAAATTCACTCTACACATACAGAATGTTGATGAATCCGCAAATAGCAAAGAGAAAAACGTAACTTAATTATGAAATATTAGGTTTGATGCTGTCCGATTTATTGCAACAGAGGAGTTAATGGGTAAATCCTCCTTTATTGCCTCATGACAATATGGCACTCTTTGATGTTAAATATGTGTCGCTATCATTGGGAACGACTACACTTTGCATTTTGTTTAATATTAATGCAAACACTAAAATATTAAGTATTCCACCAATTATTTTGAAGATAAGTATTGGAAAGACGTTTTCCATGTTTTATTTTGAGAAAACAGGGCAAAGATTAATGGTGTTATAAACAAATATATCTAGCAAGACATTGCCCATGTCGATATATATATATAAACCAAATTGTGTTTGCAGATGATTTGATTAATATACCAATTTCAAAATTGAGTGTTCAAAAAAAGGGAAGGATAAAATTGATTTAGCATATACAGCAACAAAATAAATTAAGTTATTAAGCATGTATATGCTATAAAACATATAGAATAAATGTAACAATAAATATATAACTATAAGATAAGAGGCAGTATAAATTTTTATATGAAAAAATACAGAAACAAGCTCACTAGCCAAGAGTTAAACATAAACCCCGTTTAAAGGACAGAGTAAAGGTGAAAGACAAAGAACACAAACACAGAAAATCACAAACAAGAATCATGGATACAAATATAAGTGTAAAACTGATATAAGTAATGTAATACAATCTCAAAAATGATCTCATAGGATAAAGAAAACAAGAAAAAAAACATATTATGAGAGCACATCCTTCTAACAAATACTCTAAAAAAACTGGCGATGTGTGACTTAGGAAAAGATTTGACAGTTTTTAGCCAGACAGGATCTATGTTGGTGGATTTACTGCTGAACTGTCTCCACAAATATTATATCCATACGATTCGTTAGTGCTCTTGAAAACTATATTTTTCCTGTGTATATGCAATACACATACCATACACCTTTAGCTAGTATTCGTATTGTAAGGTTGTGAAGGTATCTGCAAATGCATTCTCTAATATTTATCTCCAGAAGTCAATGAACATATTTACAGTCCCATATATGCAATATAACTCCTTTTTCCAAAATACATTTCATGAAATTTAAGCAACATATATATTTTATAAATGGATTTAAACTTGCTTGGTGCATAAGGATAATATCTCCTTTTAACTTTAAACTATCCGCTATACACAAAGATCACGTGACTAAACATGGCCATGTCATTAAAGCGCATTATATAACCTCCAGCTAATTCCGTATCGTCAATTTTATTTTGGAGAAAAAGGGGAGGTGGAGGAACCTCATCAGGCAAGTATAAAGTCATTCATCAAATCTTAATTTTCTTAAATGTTTATGAATTTCAATCATGATTTATACTTGCCTGATGAAATGTGTATAAGGAGTATTACCAAGTAGTATTACCATATGGTTGAAGATGTTTTTCTTTGTTCTTTACATCCCGCTGTTCAATACTGTACAACACAAGTATTTTTTCCTCGCACATTCTGTACCAATGTTCTTATATCTTTAAGACTTAAACTATAGTCTTAATATCACATGCAAAAAATCCCGCTTGAAATACCAAAAGGAATCTGTCGGGAATTAAAAACCTTCACTAATCAGAGAGTCTTATACACATTGTAAAATTTCATATTTATGTCAATACTGGGTGTTCAATATTCCTCAGATAACATATGACAAATTTAGTGTTTTTTGGCCAATCTGCAGCTTCCAACACAGGGAACATAGATTAGCCTTTGTAAACGGCCCAAGAAGGTCTCAATGACCTTGTCGATTGTGTTTTCACTTTGTTAGATATGTCATCATTGGCTTTACTAAATGTCTGCATTAACACTTTTCTATGTTGCCAGCTTATTGCTATGTAACACCTATTTTCAGACTTCCCAATACATCTTCTATATTGATCAGCCTTTCTTTCAGATACCAATACAAAGCCTGTTTTGAGTACATGAGTTTGTTTTTCTTAAATGCATGCACAATTTTTTTTCCAGAAATATTACTAGACGTCTCGTTTACTTTAACATTGTCTAAGGCATGTCACTCTTTTCGCCTGAACTGATACCGCTTCCTCGCCTTTCCTCCCACCTTGGGGTCCCATACCTTCCAAAACGTAGTGATGTCTGTAGGAAAATCAGTTTTGTAAGTTGTGAACTTCAAACTTGTTTTTGAGAAAGATTCAAATGGGTACTTTACGAGTAAAGACACATCTAAAGGCGAAGTCCATTCAGGGAATAATTTTGTCTTTGGTTGTCTTTCATTGTAACCCCCTTTTAGTTTTTCACCTAAATATTCGAATGAAATGGAGGTTTTGACCAACTGGTATCACCGCGATTACTAGACAGATAACATAGACCTGTAACGTGCTATTGTATTGTGGTAGACCCAATTTCCATAATAACTGGTGACCTGATTGACCTAACTAGTGTACATTCTGTTGGAAATATCATTGTCCTTGATAATTGGTATGGCACACAGTTTGGTGCCACTTAAAATTAGCTCGACATGTGAGGAGAAGAAAACACGTCTAGTTTCAAAGACTTATGCTTGAGAAAAAATCACTTATAAACTTTTGGTTTCAGAAACAAAGTTTGTTTTGGTCCGCTCGGACTCATGTTTCAAGCCACAACAGTATATGGTTGACCTGGCTTCTCGTCATCGTCGACTGGTATTCCACCGTTCATGAACATTTTACCACATACGACCTCCCAATACATTAACATTTTCAGCGAATAAAGTCAAAACGTCACACTAACGACACACGGTTTACCACATTATTTTCTGTCATAGTATGGTGCAATTATTTTGTAGAAAATTTACATATGCCAATATTCAGCAAACACATGGGTCCTCTTTGCGTCAACAATAGCATTTTCACTAACCAATACAGTTTCAAAAGTAGAACGTTTTAAAAAATATTGGGTTTTCTTGTCCGTTTCTCGTAAGCCATATGAGTACACAATTAAGTCAAAGTTGTGAAAGATACAACTTTCATAATTGTTACGGTTTGTATGGGCACATGCTACAGTTACATTCTGTTATATCCGCTAAAACATTATTCGGATAGAATATATCAGGATGCACAAACACATTTTATATATATTCTGCAAACAGCGTTTTCCCACGAGCACGTATTGTTATAACCATGTTATACCGTCAGTAAAACTAATTCTGATATCGGATTCAAAAACTAACCACTGTGATGTTAAATTGCTAGATTGCCAAATGAAATCGGCGAAACACGGTAACAAAACAGCAACAAAACAAACATTTAAGTGTTCATTAACGTGATAGCTATTATAACAATGAGAAATGTTGGGGATAATGCATGGGGATACTACGACGTTTCATTTGTTTACGAATGTGAAACTGGTTATCGCAGATTAATGTCAATAAATTGAGTATTAATGATTATTTAATAACTGCTATTCATAAAACTGGTGATATGTCTGGTCATGACTTTGATGAATGGTGTAATAATAATCTAAGTTTCTATTCTCTCTTATCTTCAATAACAAGGGCAACTTTCACTGCACACGATTATGCATTCAACCATGCTATTGCGACATTGTTATGCATTGTTAAGAAATGTATGTTCGTTATTCATGTCGGATTATAGCTCATTAAGATAATGTTCTTTTGTAATCATATTTCCCGACTATGAATACAGAGTTATCTTATTTTACCTTGTATCTCTTGCCTTCAGAAAACGACGTCCCAAGGTAATCCCAAGGTGCTGAAAAGTAACGAAAATCTATCTTTGTGATTGATTCAAGTGTAGGACTCCCAATAAAACGCATCGACATAACGAAAGTGTTTCGGTTTTTACGAGTAACCAATTCAGATGCTCTTCGAATGAACTGAATTTTCCCGCTTTAACTGCCATACGTGAAATCTTTTGATTTTGATTGATATATTTTGTGTGTTAGCAATGTTCAACCCCTTTTGAATGCATTTTTTTATATTTATAAAGCTTAACGAAAAAGGATCACTAGCATATAAAAAAATAAGAGGAACTACATACGTGTAATACGTTTCCATACAAAGATATCTTTGGAAGCCACATCATTGACTCCATTTAGAGAATAAATCCGTTATTATATCGCGTAGTCCGAATAGCTTAATTGTTCTTACATCCAAATAGGATCAATATTGAATATTAACCCAGGGGCCGTATTACAGAAGCACCTTGATTGTTGTTTTTTAAATATACTAAGTAAGGTAAAAGGCACTGTATTTTGTCCGATTCATAACATGAATAGCTTGGACACAAGAAAAAAAACATAACATAAAACCAGGGCTAGTTCATGATATGATTAATCTTAAACAGCATGGTTATTTAATGGGTATGTACCATGTGTGAATTTCGATGAGATAATGTTTCAAATATAAGCAAAGTTTGGAAAGTGATACCATGGACTTCAACATTTTCTTTCTTATTAGTGTAATAAGATAGATGTACTGGCTTAAGAGACGACAAAACAATCTAATGCTGAAAAATAAATCGCAGCCAAAGGGCTTTTACCAAAAACCGCAAAAGTAATAAGTTGAACAATGTGTAAAAGGGGATTATCTTTCTTATAGCTCATTAGGAAGTGGAAAGTGGTTATCCATCTTTACATCTTCTCGACAAAAATAAGACTGTCTGTCTGGAAACGGTTTATTTTGGAAGATGATGGCAGTAAAGCTGTCACTGTAGTGTTCATTGTATTATGCATATGTAACCTTACGTGCGTAGTGGCAATTACATCATACGTCTATAACGGAATACTTCGTGCGAATTTATGTTACGTTTCACAGTGGGTTCTTTAGTTTGTCGGTGTATAGTTTTGAGCAGTATGTATTTGTTTTAATATTATTTCCTGTTTACGATGTTAATATTACCTAACGGTGCTGTTCAAGATGAAAGACAATTGGCAATTAATAAAATGTTTTTGTTCTGTTACGATCAATTGTCGTGCCATATTAACATTCCTAGTTAATGTTTAACATAAGGAATTTATCCGTGTATTAAGTAATGTGTTAGTGGAGCCAAATATACCCTTTTGTGATATGAGTAGCTCCTCAACTTAGTTATTTAAATTTCTACACATGACAGTTAAAGCGAGCGCAACATCGCGAGGTTTTATACGTTTTTCTAAACTCTGTTTATAATTTTGCCACCCAAACATGGTAGTGTGCACAAGTAACCTGAATTTAGTTAAACATGGATCATATACATTTCGGAATTGTCAAAACTCAAGCCTTAAATGACATCCAACGGAATATCATAAAGCTCAAATGCATCCTATGACAACAAACGCATTCTACCACACTCCTGAAACAAGACAATACCTAGTAAGTATGCTATATCTACGACATCACTTCGCCTGTACTATTTTATGTAGGTCGCCAAAATTGAACACTAGTATATGCTTGGCATCCATGGTGTTTTCTATATTCAATATCTTATAAACTTAAAAACTACGTATTGATGGCAACAATGATAAAACAAAACTTTTTTTATAACTTTAGCGATTTCTCATTATCATATTGTAAAGTAGGATGACAATAGCGTCAATATGAAATCGAATGAAAGACGGCAACAAAACAACAACAAAACAATCCTAAAGTTAGTGAACAGGTTCAATAACGTTTTAGCATTCTTAACACCTTGACTATGAGAAATAGTTTATCCGAGAGTGCATCGAGATAATGTGAAGTTTCCCCTCACAGTTACTGAATTTATAATCGCAGAATAATGTAAAAAAAAAAAATGATTAATTTAATGCTATTCACACAACTGCTGATATCCTTTGCCTGATTATGACATTGAGGGCAAAACAACAAGTTTAGATTATTGGTTGCTATTGTCAATAAACAGTGCAACTGTCAACACACGCGATGGTGCCTTGTAAACCAATATATTGCAACATGTCTTCATGAAAACGACGGCTTATCCTCCCAAGGGGCTGGCAAGCAACAGGCAACCGAGGTTTGTAACTAATTTAAATCTTGGTCTCTTAATTAAACGAATATTCTACACCTTTGTAGCACATTTTTTTGTTAAGTTCTGAAATAATTGAAAATGTGTTACGTCCTATTCCGTGCCATGATTTCGTTAAATTAATTGCCTATTGAAAGATGTCTTTAATTTCTAGAAAAACCAAATCTGATGAACTTCTACATAACTTGAAATCCTCGATAAGATTACCAGATTTAGGATTGAAACTTTTAATTGACTAACTTTCTGTGTAAACAAAGACATTTTGAATGTCTCCACTTAGTTATCATAGTAAGGCTCAATGAATAAACGATAACAACAAAGAAATCTAAATCTACATCAAATGGATAATTGGTGCACTTTGCATACATACATGCTATTTAGGAATTAAAATCCTTTCATATAACTCATAATCTGTTTCCAATCTGGCATACCTGCATTCTCCATTTAACATTCAAAACGGATCTAGCATTCAAAATCAATATCAATGAATCGCGAACATGTTAAAAGTTTGCGTACAGTCATACAAGCCTGAGTGAACGTTTGTTTTCAGCTGATTCCAAACGTATTTTATTGTAGTTGCTAAACGATTATGTAGTTCCAGTTGATAGGTATACTGCTAGTGGAATGCTTGAAGAAGTGGTATGGAAACTCGTGCTTATTGCACATCAATTGGCAGACAGAAATAACATTGGAAATTATCGTCGACGATTACAACTTTATATACATGTCATGTGGACCATCAACATTAAATGGGTCTGTACATGCTGAACTATAGCAAACATTTGTAAGTAAAAAGATTCTAAAATATATGTACATAATATTTTGAGCTAACATAAGTGACATTCATGTCTCGTCTTGACAACTTCTGTACAATTTAAATGAGCCAAAAGACGTTTGTCTACAATGGGGAGAAAGTATTCGGGAACTGCGGAAATACAACTTGAAAATGACAACACATGTGCCGTTTGGGCTGGAAACAAGACACCCAGCCGAACAAAATTGTTCATGAAACCTGCCTTTTGCTAGTTATTTTGCTTAAGACAACGTTTTCAAAACTTTAGAAAATTATATCAAGACACTTAATCCTCAAAGTAAGCACTAAATCAACCTAACAACTAATGTTGCTATTATGCTGTAGCCATTTTGTCGTTTCCGTACATGACGTGTTCGAAAATGCGTGGTGCCATGGAAACCAAATCTCCATACATATGGTTAACAAAAAACACGATTTTCTACCAATTAACAAAATGTTCCATGACCTGATTCTGTATCTTGGCAGTACTGTTTTTTACATCACGTTGTCTTATAAGTACGGTCACATTCATGCACTGTATTTTCACTATCGGATATGATAAAGGATGTGGATGGGAATTAAAATAAAATGCCGATTTCGCAAAGTCGCTATAACGTTTAAATATTAATGTATTCATCCAATGGAGTAATCATACCAGCAATGAGTATGTGACCGGTCGGGGCATGATTAAATATAACAAGATAAGAACCTGCCTTACGATTTAGGGCCTTTTCTCCTTAATTTTAAGCTTAGTGATTTTCTTTATGTCTGGAAATAGATATGTATAATTTTGAAAAGCCATTTTATTGGCCAACCCTGCTTTACAACTATCAGGCTCCGACAGTGCTGATGGCCAATTATGGTCACTAGCCACTAGAATGTCTCGTCCTTGGAAAAATATACATCGCATGCATTTCCAAAAGGACACTAAAGCGATACGTGGGAAGAAACCTTTTGGAGAACATTTCGGCTCTCATTGAAAATAAACTACTTGAAAGGGTATTGCGGTATCGGTGTATAACTATTTTGGTCATTTCATGTACATATGGTTTTGTACTAATATAAATCGTAGTAAAATCAAGTTGATGTTTTATTTACACTCAGCTCTATGCATTACTGCAGTTTAACAATGTCAGAAAATCTCGGAAGGCCTAAACACTACAGTTCATTGAAGGGAATGAATTACCCTGGGTATGAACAACGTTCATTGTAATGTACCATTTAAGTACGAGTTTAATGTTGTTGCCAAACGATTATGCCATTTCGAATAAATGGAATACATTTAACGCAATGCTTTATGAAGCGGAATGGAAACTCATGCGTTTGATACAATTGTCAGATAGAATTAACAATAGTAAAACGACTTTTTCGTATTATATTTATGCAAAAAGCTACAGAAACATGCTCAGAAGCAAAAGGTTTAAACATAAACCGAATTATATATATATATATATATATATATTCGAACGTTGTGTGGAAAATAAGCATTAAATGTATTATACATCCTCAAATATTATAGTTTATTAGTATAAATATAGACAAAATGTATCGCGATTATCATGATGTCAGTAAAGTTAGACGGATATTACAAAGAATGTTACTGACGCATTCTCCATTCCAAATCGTAGCCGTTATGAAAGGTGTATCAAACTTTGTACAAACGCTGCTGACAAGAATATTTCTAAAGCTAATATATACGATGTATGCATTAGGTTAAATGATATGAAATATTAACCAACCGCTATTGGTGATACATGAACTATATATGTAACTCATATTGATACTGCTGTTGTTATATAATATAAAATTATGTAATAACCCTATATGATTTCTTTTAAAGAATTTAGAACATCATTCATAACTGTGACTTACCGAGAGCTCACATGGTGTATGAGATACGACACTAACTCATATTGAATTATCCTGCTTTTGAAACTGTATTGGTAAGTAAAAAGCTATTATTGACACAATAACAACATATGTGTTTAATGAATATTGATACAAAAAAAGAAAAATGCAATGAACATGCATTATAGAAACATTATGCTTTTCATCTTACGCTATTACTAGTGATTTGGTATACTTGATAACACACATATAACGATTAGGGCAAATCTATCTCCATATTTTCGAAACAGGTAATTTTTTAATAACATGATTGCAACATATTTTGACAGGATAATTTGGTGCTAAAATGTGTTAAGTAAGTGTGACGTCTTGCTTTTATTCGCTGAAAATGTTATTACGTGGGAGGACGTTTGTCTTTGTATTTATGAACGGTTGAACACTAGTCGATGATGGCAAGAGTCCTGGTCAATCATCTACTGTTGTGAATGTAAAAAAGAATTTCTTGCCGGTCAAACATCTTGGTTCCTTAATCCATATTTTATTAGTTATCTCACTCAATATTACTTCTATGAATTTTCAAAAATGAAGGGAAACATACGCAACATAAATAAGCGCAAAATCAACTTACCAACTCATGTTATTATCATACATTAGACAGTGTATCTTCTTTGCACATGTCTAGCTTATATTGGAGTGCTCATACAAAATTAAGTATGTGACTATTCGGGGCAGGATTTAAAATAACAAGATGAGAACCTGCCTTTGGACTTTAGGTCTTTTCTCATTTTTTAGGCTTAATGATTTCCTTTTCGTCTGAAAATAGCCATATATAGTTTTGGAGAGCTATTTTATTGGACCAGACTGCTTCAACACTATTAGACTCCGACTGTGCTGGTGGCCAAATATGGACACTAACGATTAAAATGTCTCGTCCATAGAAAAATATATACAACAATATGATACAAAAATGGAACAAATATTATTTTTTGAAAGCATATCGGCTTTAATTGAAACACCTACTTTTAAGGGTATTGCGGCCAACTGTGTATAAACATTTTGGTCAGTCCCTGGATAGTAAAGTCCAAATAGTTGTATATAAATTTGAACTGTAGTTAAAACAACTTTGATTTTTTTAAATAACATTCATTACTATGAACGAATGCAGTGTAACGATGTCAGAAAGTCTCGAAAGGCTTAAAACACCACCCTCATTTGAAAGGAATGAACTCCAAATCATGAGTTTATTCCTTCTAACTGTACATAATGCATAATGCACGTCAAATTCGTGGTGCTAAGGATAGCACAACTCCATACATTGGGGTTAAAAAGTACCTGATTTTATCCCAATTTACAAAAGGTTCCAAAAGCTGATACTGTATCTGAGTAGCGCTGTTTTAAGCCATGTCGTCTCATAATTATGGTCACATTCAAGCATTAAACGAATTCCAGATGTTTTTATAAAATGACATGTTATAAGTTTATATGTAAATATTGTAAAAACGTAATAAAAAATCACAGTTAAAAGGACATAACTCTAAACACCGAGCTGCGCTTATACGGGATCGAAAAATAAGTTGCTAAACTAAGATATATTTTTATCGAAAAATGAGGGCCTTCTTCTTTATTGAGTCATTTTATGAACTTGATGGTTTCCTTTACGTCTGGAAATGTATCTTTTTGGAGAGCCATTTGTTGGCCCAGCCTGCTTCACTATTATCTGGCCCTGACTGTGCGTATCGCTAAATATGGACACTAGCCATTAATGATACGAAAGTAATATATGGGGGAATACTTTTTTGGCAATTCCGAAATGTATCAAATCCATTTATATCTAATATCAGATTATTTGTGCAAACTCATATGTTTGGGTGGCAAAGCTAGAAATGGCATAGAAATTGATTTTTATACCAAACACAACTTGCAACTTGTAATTATGACAATCAAGTCTTATGCAAATTATTAGCGGTATTATATATTTTGAATTAAGTCCAATCCCTGCAATTTGAAAGTAAAAAAAAAGATGAATATCTCAGAGTTTGATAAATTCATTTCTTCAAGTGATGTCAATTGAAGAAGCTGTGTACATTTTATTTTGAAATGAGGTTTCCATTTATGTAATCAATGAAGCCATGACCACCTAGTTTTCTTTGAAAATGATGTGAAAATGATAATCATTAGACGTTTTACAGCAAGGCAACTTCGTATCACTTATCATTGTTTGAAATCCAAACATATAAAGTGATTGTAGTCCAAAGCAACAGAATTGTAAAACGAAAGCAGATGTTTATACAACTTGGTGTTTTCTAGAGAACCATGGACGTACATGAGTGAATATAATTCGATTTTAGTAACCAATGGATTTGTTATCTTATACAACAAAAATGTAAAAGGCTATGTTAAGAAAAAATGACTTTATTTTAATGACTTTTACATAATTGTCTGTTTGCAAAATAGCTTTTCAATTATCAACGGAAAATAGGCTACCTAATTAAGCAACACTAATTCTAATTATTTTTTTTTATTTACGCGTACTGTTTAATTATTTGTCAATACAAAGATGACAATTGTTCTCCGAAAAATCTAAACACGGAGCGTTTATTTCTATACAGGATACAGGGCTTATACTAACTGCCTCAACAGTATTTGATGTCACAAAATCCTGCTGATACAAATGTTTAATTGATCAGTGTTACCTTCGCTGTCAATTTGTTGTTCTTTAATGCTTTGCAAGTTAAATATATCGGAGGTTCCATTTGAAATCGTATTTTAAGTATGTGCACAGTGTTCAATTGTCGTAACATAATTACATCAAGCATAATAGTGTAATATAATTGTGAGTTATCGTGATTACATTGACGCAACACTGAAGGAGAAACTAGAACAAAGAATTATGTTATCACGACACAAAAGTTATGCACCAGTCAATTGTAACCCCAGTTTACCTTTCAGGTGGCCCGCAGTGCCGAGTGAATGCGGTGGTTTTGTCTTCGCGTAAACTATAGCATGGAATGGGCCTTACCTTTGGTACCGTGGGTGCGGGGGCATTTGGCGCGGATTTAACCATCAGTTCGTCTCCGCAGTGCGGGGATTTTACCAGGGGTTGGCTGGACAGAAAGTCAAAGTCCCAGCTATTCCCCGGACCTGGGGGCCGTGGTTACAATTGACTGGTGCATTACAGACCTCACAACAACTGGAGACGGATAGATGGGAGAAAAATAGGTTGGATTGATAAATGGCATGATTTGTTTCATAAATGTTTCGCTGATATGACTTATTGACAAGGAGATCAGGTAGTACCTTACAAACGCAGAGGTAATTTAGAGCATTCGGTACAAATCGGCCATTTTCAATCGAAACAACCTCGGATGTATATGAACGGTTTATAATGTCAAGATTTTCAATATTTAACAACGCTGCAAGTACATCGTGTGAAATATTAATATTGCAGCTAAACCAAAGGACTTTACTCTCGGTAATCTTATGTTTTCATGCAATATAATTCTATTGACAATAAATTTGAACTTAGAAATTTTTTAAAATACACGTTGAAACACTTCGTGAAATCCGTTTGTGTATACGGCGTGGTAAATTACGTCATAAATGTTACGTCGGGAGGCAATATTTTGCTAAAAATGACGACTTTAAATAGATATTTTTTTTCTTTTTCTTCACCATTTTAAATGAAACAAAGGGTATTATAAGTAGAACAGATTATACAAAACAAGAACATTTTTTTCATCATATACCCACGTAGCGGAGTAGGCAACTTCTATGTTAATAAAGTAAAACGACATTACAATTTATAAACAGTTACAAGCAGGCTCGATATTTTAGCACGGTGTGTCAATAAAATGAAATAGTAAAACGTTGGTTTATAACATCTTTGTGTTCCTGGTTTCATACTTCGACTCAAATGTTTAGAACAAGCCGTCTACACATACACTTATTTATACTCACCCGAAAAAAACTAGATCATACTTTGTTCTTAAAATAAATCATCGTCTATTCATGTACATTATGTATTATTGCGAAAACGATAAAGCTGTTTTCGATAGAGGAGTACTCACAATTTGCACGTGCTTAATAGTGCACGTGAAAATTCACTCTACACATACAGAATGTTGATGAATCCGCAAATAGCAAAGAGAAAAACGTAACTTAATTATGAAATATTAGGTTTGATGCTGTCCGATTTATTGCAACAGAGGAGTTAAGGGGTAAATCCTCCTTTATTGCCTCATGACAATATGGCACTCTTTGATGTTAAATATGTGTCGCTATCATTGGGAACGACTACACTTTGCATTTTGTTTAATATTAATGCAAACACTAAAATATTAAGTATTCCACCAATTATTTTGAAGATAAGTATTGGAAAGACGTTTTCCATGTTTTATTTTGAGATAACAGGGCAAAGATTAATGGTGTTATAAACAAATATATCTAGCAAGACATTGCCCATGTCGATATATATATATATAAACCAAATTGTGTTTGCAGATGATTTGATTAATATACCAATTTCAAAATTGAGTGTTCAAAAAAGGGAAGGATAAAATTGATTTAGTATATACAGCAACAAAATAAATTAAGTTATTAAGCATGTATATGCTATAAAACATATAGAATAAATGTAACAATAAATATATAACTATAAGATAAGAGGCAGTATAAATTTTTATATGAAAAAATACAGAAACAAGCTCACTAGCCAAGAGTTAAACATAAACCCCGTTTAAAGGACAGAGTAAAGGTGAAAGACAAAGAACACAAACACAGAAAATCACAAACAAGAATCATGGATACAAATATAAGTGTAAAACTGATATAAGTAATGTAATACAATCTCAAAAATGATCTCATAGGATAAAGAAAACAAGAAAAAAAACATATTATGAGAGCACATCCTTCTAACAAATACTCTAAAAAAACTGGCGATGTGTGACTTAGGAAAAGATTTGACAGTTTTTAGCCAGACAGGATCTAAGTTGGTGGATTTACTGCTGAACTGTCTCCACAAATATTATATCCATACGATTCGTTAGTGCTCTTGAAAACTATATTTTTCCTGTGTATATGCAATACACGTACCATACACCTTTAGCTAGTATTCGTATTGTAAGGTTGTGAAGGTATCTGCAAATGCATTCTCTAATATTTATCTCCAGAAGTCAATGAACATATTTACAGTCCCATATATGCAATATAACTCCTTTTTCCAAAATACATTTCATGAAATTTAAGCAACATATATATTTTATAAATGGATTTAAACTTGCTTGGTGCATAAGGATAATATCTCCTTTTAACTTTAAACTATCCGCTATACACAAAGATCACGTGACTAAACATGGCCATGTCATTAAAGCGCATTATATAACCTCCAGCTAATTCCGTATCGTCAATTTTATTTTGGAGAAAAAGGGGAGGTGGAGGAACCTCATCAGGCAAGTATAAAGTCATTCATCAAATCTTAATTTTCTTAAATGTTTATGAATTTCAATCATGATTTATACTTGCCTGATGAAATGTGTATAAGGAGTATTACCAAGTAGTATTACCATATGGTTGAAGATGTTTTTCTTTGTTCTTTACATCCCGCTGTTCAATACTGTACAACACAAGTATTTTTTCCTCGCACATTCTGTACCAATGTTCTTATATCTTTAAGACTTAAACTATAGTCTTAATATCACATGCAAAAAATCCCGCTTGAAATACCAAAAGGAATCTGTCGGGAATTAAAAACCTTCACTAATCAGAGAGTCTTATACACATTGTAAAATTTCATATTTATGTCAATACTGGGTGTTCAATATTCCTCAGATAACATATGACAAATTTAGTGTTTTTTGGCCAATCTGCAGCTTCCAACACAGGGAACATAGATTAGCCTTTGTAAACGGCCCAAGAAGGTCTCAATGACCTTGTCGATTGTGTTTTCACTTTGTTAGATATGTCATCATTGGCTTTACTAAATGTCTGCATTAACACTTTTCTATGTTGCCAGCTTATTGCTATGTAACACCTATTTTCAGACTTCCCAATACATCTTCTATATTGATCAGCCTTTCTTTCAGATACCAATACAAAGCCTGTTTTGAGTACATGAGTTTGTTTTTCTTAAATGCATGCACAATTTTTTTTTCAGAAATATTACTAGACGTCTCGTTTACTTTAACATTGTCCAAGGCATGTCACTCTTTTCGCCTGAACTGATACCGCTTCCTCGCCTTTCCTCCCACCTTGGGGTCCCATACCTTCCAAAACGTAGTGATGTCTGTAGGAAAATCAGTTTTGTAAGTTGTGAACTTCAAACTTGTTTTTGAGAAAGATTCAAATGGGTACTTTACGAGTAAAGACACATCTAAAGGCGAAGTCCATTCAGGGAATAATTTTGTCTTTGGTTGTCTTTCATTGTAACCCCCTTTTAGTTTTTCACCTAAATATTCGAATGAAATGGAGGTTTTGACCAACTGGTATCACCGCGATTACTAGACAGATAACATAGACCTGTAACGTGCTATTGTATTGTGGTAGACCCAATTTCCATAATAACTGGTGACCTGATTGACCTAACTAGTGTACATTCTGTTGGAAATATCATTGTCCTTGATAATTGGTATGGCACACAGTTTGGTGCCACTTAAAATTAGCTCGACATGTGAGGAGAAGAAAACACGTCTAGTTTCAAAGACTTATGCTTGAGAAAAAATCACTTATAAACTTTTGGTTTCAGAAACAAAGTTTGTTTTGGTCCGCTCGGACTCATGTTTCAAGCCACAACAGTATATGGTTGACCTGGCTTCTCGTCATCGTCGACTGGTATTCCACCGTTCATGAACATTTTACCACATACGACCTCCCAATACATTAACATTTTCAGCGAATAAAGTCAAAACGTCACACTAACGACACACGGTTTACCACATTATTTTCTGTCATAGTATGGTGCAATTATTTTGTAGAAAATTTACATATGCCAATATTCAGCAAACACATGGGTCCTCTTTGCGTCAACAATAGCATTTTCACTAACCAATACAGTTTCAAAAGTAGAACGTTTTAAAAAATATTGGGTTTTCTTGTCCGTTTCTCGTAAGCCATATGAGTACACAATTAAGTCAAAGTTGTGAAAGATACAACTTTCATAATTGTTACGGTTTGTATGGGCACATGCTACAGTTACATTCTGTTATATCCGCTAAAACATTATTCGGATAGAATATATCAGGATGCACAAACACATTTTATATATATTCTGCAAACAGCGTTTTCCCACGAGCACGTATTGTTATAACCATGTTATACCGTCAGTAAAACTAATTCTGATATCGGATTCAAAAACTAACCACTGTGATGTTAAATTGCTAGATTGCCAAATGAAATCGGCGAAACACGGTAACAAAACAGCAACAAAACAAACATTTAAGTGTTCATTAACGTGATAGCTATTATAACAATGAGAAATGTTGGGGATAATGCATGGGGATACTACGACGTTTCATTTGTTTACGAATGTGAAACTGGTTATCGCAGATTAATGTCAATAAATTGAGTATTAATGATTATTTAATAACTGCTATTCATAAAACTGGTGATATGTCTGGTCATGACTTTGATGAATGGTGTAATAATAATCTTAGTTTCTATTCTCTCTTATCTTCAATAACAAGGGCAACTTTCACTGCACACGATTATGCATTCAACCATGCTATTGCGACATTGTTATGCATTGTTAAGAAATGTATGTTCGTTATTCATGTCGGATTATAGCTCATTAAGATAATGTTCTTTTGTAATCATATTTCCCGACTATGAATACAGAGTTATCTTATTTTACCTTGTATCTCTTGCCTTCAGAAAACGACGTCCCAAGGTAATCCCAAGGTGCTGAAAAGTAACGAAAATCTATCTTTGTGATTGATTCAAGTGTAGGACTCCCAATAAAACGCATCGACATAACGAAAGTGTTTCGGTTTTTACGAGTAACCAATTCAGATGCTCTTCGAATGAACTGAATTTTCCCGCTTTAACTGCCATACGTGAAATCTTTTGATTTTGATTGATATATTTTGTGTGTTAGCAATGTTCAACCCCTTTTGAATGCATTTTTTTATATTTATAAAGCTTAACGAAAAAGGATCACTAGCATATAAAAAAATAAGAGGAACTACATACGTGTAATACGTTTCCATACAAAGATATCTTTGGAAGCCACATCATTGACTCCATTTAGAGAATAAATCCGTTATTATATCGCGTAGTCCGAATAGCTTAATTGTTCTTACATCCAAATAGGATCAATATTGAATATTAACCCAGGGGCCGTATTACAGAAGCACCTTGATTGTTGTTTTTTAAATATACTAAGTAAGGTAAAAGGCACTGTATTTTGTCCGATTCATAACATGAATAGCTTGGACACAAGAAAAAAAACATAACATAAAACCAGGGCTAGTTCATGATATGATTAATCTTAAACAGCATGGTTATTTAATGGGTATGTACCATGTGTGAATTTCGATGAGATAATGTTTCAAATATAAGCAAAGTTTGGAAAGTGATACCATGGACTTCAACATTTTCTTTCTTATTAGTGTAATAAGATAGATGTACTGGCTTATGAGACGACAAAACAATCTAATGCTGAAAAATAAATCGCAGCCAAAGGGCTTTTACCAAAAACCGCAAAAGTAATAAGTTGAACAATGTGTAAAAGGGGATTATCTTTCTTATAGCTCATTAGGAAGTGGAAAGTGGTTATCCATCTTTACATCTTCTCGACAAAAATAAGACTGTCTGTCTGGAAACGGTTTATTTTGGAAGATGATGGCAGTAAAGCTGTCACTGTAGTGTTCATTGTATTATGCATATGTAACCTTAAGTGCGTAGTGGCAATTACATCATACGTCTATAACGGAATACTTCGTGCGAATTTATGTTACGTTTCACAGTGGGTTCTTTAGTTTGTCGGTGTATAGTTTTGAGCAGTATGTATTTGTTTTAATATTATTTCCTGTTTACGATGTTAATATTACCTAACGGTGCTGTTCAAGATGAAAGACAATTGGCAATTAATAAAATGTTTTTGTTCTGTTACGATCAATTGTCGTGCCATATTAACATTCCTAGTTAATGTTTAACATTAGGACTTTATCCGTGTATTAAGTAATGTGTTAGTGGAGCCAAATATACCCTTTTGTGATATTAGTAGCTCCTCAACTTAGTTATTTAAATTTCTACACATGACAGTTAAAGCGAGCGCAACATCGCGAGGTTTTATACGTTTTTCTAAACTCTGTTTTATAATTTTGCCACCCAAACATGTTAGTGTGCACAAGTAACCTGAATTTAGTTAAACATGGATCATATACATTTCGGAATTGTCAAAACTCAAGCCTTAAATGACATCCAACGGAATATCATAAAGCTCAAATGCATCCTATGACAACAAACGCATTCTACCACACTCCTGAAACAAGACAATACCTAGTAAGTATGCTATATCTACGACATCGCTTCGCCTGTACTATTTTCTGTAGGTCGCCAAAATTGAACACTAGTATATGCTTGGCATCCATGGTGTTTTCTATATTCAATATCTTATAAACTTAAAAACTACGTATTGATGGCAACAATGATAAAACAAAACTTTTTTTATAACTTTAGCGATTTCTCATTATCATATTGTAAAGTAGGATGACAATACCGTTAATATGAAATTGAATGAAAGACGGCAACAGAACAAAACAAAACAATCCTTAGTGAACAGGTTCAATAACGTTTTAGCATTATTAAAAACTTGACTATGAGAAATATTTTATCCGAGAGTGCATCGAGATAATGTGAAGTTTCCCCTCACAATTACTGAATTTATAATCGCAGAATAATGTAAAAAAATACAATGATTAATTTAATGCTATTCACACAACTGCTGATATCCTTTGCCTGATATTGACATTGAGGGCGAAACAACAAGTTTAGATTATTGCTTGCTATTGTCAATAAACAGTGCAACTGTCAACACACGCGATGGTGCCTTGTAAACGAATATATTGCGACATGTCTTCAGGAAAACGACGGCTTATCCTCCCAAGGGGCTGGCAAGCAACAGGCAACCGAGGTTTGTAACTAATTTAAATCTTGGTCTCTTAATTAAACGCATATTCTACACCTTTGTAGCACATTTTTTTGTTAAGTTCTGAAATAATTGAAAATGTGTTACGTCCTATTCCGTGCCATGATTTCGTTAAATTAATTGCCTATTGAAAGATGTCTTTAATTTCTAGAAAAACCAAATCTGATGAACTTCTACATAACTTGAAATCATCGATAAGATTACCAGATTTAGGATTGAAACTTTTAATTGACTAACTTTCTGTGTAAACAAAGACATTTTGAATGTCTCCACTTAGTTATCATAGTAAAGCTCAATTAATAAACGATAACAAAAAAAATCTAAATCTACATCAAATGGATAATTGGTGCACTTTGCATACATACATGCTATTTAGGAATTAAAATCCTTTCACATAACTCATAACTGTTTCCAATCTGGCATACCTGCATTCTCCATTTAACATTCAAAACGGATCTAGCATTCAAAATCAATATCAATGAATCGCGAACATGTTAAAAGTTTGCGTACAGTCATACAAGCCTGAGTGAACGTTTGTTTTCAGCTGACTCCAAACGTATTTTATTGTAGTTGCTAAACGATTATGTAGTTCCAGTTGATAGGTATACTGCTAGTGGAATGCTTGAAGAAGTGGTATGGAAACTCGTGCTTATGGCACATCAATTGGCAGACAGAAATAACATTTGAAATTATCGTCGACGATTACAACTTTATATACATGTCATGTGGACCATCAACATTAAATGGGTCTGTACATGCTGAACTTTAGCAAACATTTGTAAGTAAAAGGATTCTAAAATATATGTACATAATATTTTGAGCTAACATAAGTGACATTCATGTCTCGTCTTGACAACTTCTGTACAATTTAAATGAGCCAAAAGACGTTTGTCTACAATGGGGAGAAAGTATTCGGGAACTGCGGAAATACAACTTGAAGATGACAACACATGTGCCGTTTGGGCTGGAAACAAGACACCCAGCCGAACAAAATTGTTCATGAAACCTGCCTTTTGCTAGTTATTTTGCTTAAGACAACGTATTCAAAACTTTAGAAAATTATATCAAGACACTTAATCCTCATAGTAAGCACTAAATCAACCTAACAACTAATGTTGCTATTATGCTGTAGACATTTTGTCGTTTCCGTACATGACGTGTTCGAAAATGCGTGGTGCCATGGAAACCAAATCTCCATACATAGGGCTAACAAAAAACACGATTTTCTACGAATTAACAAAATGTTCCATGACCTGATTCTGTATCTTGGCAGTACTGTTTTTTACATCACGTTGTCTTATAAGTACGGTCACATTCATGCACTGTATTTTCACTATCGGATATGATAAAGGATGTGGATGGGAATTAAAATAAAATGCCGATTTCGCAAAGTCGCTATAACGTTTAAATATTCATATTAATATATATATATAAATATTCAGCCAATGGAGTAATCATACCAGCAATGAGTATGTGACCGGTCGGGGCATGATTAAATATAACAAGATAAGAACCTGCCTTACGATTTAGGGCCTTTTCTCCTTAATTTTAAGCTTAGTGATTTTCTTTATGTCAGGAAATAGATATGTATAGTTTTGAAGAGCCATTTTATTGGCCAACCCTGCTTTACAACTATCAGGCTCCGACAGTGCTGATGGCCAATTATGGTCACTAGCCACTAGAATGTCTCGTCCTTGGAAAAATATACATCGCATGCATTTCCAAAAGGACACTACAGCGATACGTGGGAAGAAACCTTTTGGAGAACATTTCGGCTCTCATTGAAAATAAACTACTTGAAAGGGTATTGCGGTATCGGTGTATAACTATTTTGGTCATTTCACGTACATATGGTTTTGTACTAATATAAATCGTAGTAAAATCAAGTTGTTTTATTTACACTCAGCTCTATGCATTACTGCAGTTTAAAAATGTCAAAAAATCTCGGAAGGCCTAAACACTACAGTTCATTGAAGGGAATGAATTACCCTGGGTATGAACAACGTTCATTGTTATGTACCATTTAAGTACGAGTTTAATGTTGTTGCCAAACGATTATGCCATTTCGAATAAATGGAATACATTTAACGCAATGCTTTAAGAAGCGGAATGGAAACTCATGCGTTTGATACAATTGTCAGATAGAATTAACAATAGTAAAACGACTTTTTCTTATTATATTTATGCAAAAAGCTACAGAAACATGCTCAGAAGCAAAAGGTTAAACATAAACCGAATTATATATATATATATAAATTCGAACGTTGTGTGGAAAATAAGCATTAAATGTATTATAAATCCTAAAATATTATAGTTTATTAGTATAAATATAGACAAAATGTATCGCGATTATCACGATGTGAGAAAAGTGAGACGGATATTACAAAGAATATTACTGACGCATTCTCCATTCCAAATCGTAGCCGTTATGAAAGGTGTATCAAACGTTGTACAAATGCTGCTGACAAGAATATTTCTAAAGCTAATATATACGATGTATGCATTAGGTTCAATGATATGAAATATTTACCAACCGCTATTGGTGATACATGAACTATATATGTAACTCATATTGATACTGCTGTTGTTATATAATATAAAATTATGTAATAACCCTATATGATTTCTTTTAAGGAATTTAGAACATCATTTATAACTGTGACTTACCGAGAGCGCACATGGTGTATGAGATACGACACTAACTCATATTGAATTATCCTGCTTTTGAAACTGTATTGGTAAGTAAAAAGCTATTATTGACACAATAACAACATATGTGTTTAATGGATATTGATAAAAAAGAAGAAAAATGCAATGAACATGCATTATAGAAACATTATGCTTTTCATCTTACGCTATTTCTAGTGATTTGGTATTCATGATAACACACATATGACGATTAGGGCAAATCTATCTCCATATTTTCGAAACAGGTAATTTTTTAATAACATGATTGCAACATATTTTGACAGGATAATTTGGTGCTAAAATGTGTTAAGTAAGTGTGACGTCTTGCTTTTATTCGCTGAAAATGTTATTACGTGGGAGGACGTTTGTCTTTGTATTAATGAACGGTTGAACACTAGTCGATGATGGCAAGAGTCCTGGTCAATCATCTACTGTTGTGGATGTAAAAAAGAATTTCTTGCCGATCAAACATCTTGGTTCCTTAATCCATATTTTATTAGTTATCTCACTCAATATTACTTCTATGAATTTTCAAAAATGAAGTGAAACATACGCAACATAAATAAGCGCAAAATCAACTTACCAACTCATGTTATTATCATACATTAGACAGTGTATCTTCTTTGCACATGTCTAGCTTATATTGGAGTGCTCATACAAAATTAAGTATGTGACTATTCGGGGCAGGATTTAAAATAACAAGATGAGAACCTGCCTTTGAACTTTAGGTCTTTTCTCATTTTTTAGGCTTAATGATTTCCTTTTCGTCTGAAAATAGCCATATATAGTTTTGGAGAGCTATTTTATTGGACCAGACTGCTTCAACACTATTAGACTCCGACTGTGCTGGTGGCCAAATATGGACACTAACGATAAAAATGTCTCGTCCATAGAAAAATATATACAACAATATGATACCAATATGGAACAAATATTATTTTTTGAAAGCATATCGGCTTTAATTGAAACACCTACTTTTAAGGGTATTGCGGCCAACTGTGTATAAACTTTTGGTCAGTCCCTGGATAGTAAAGTCCAAATAGTTGTTTATAAATTTGAATTGTAGTTAAAACAACTTTGATTTTTTTTTTTAATAACATTCAGTACTATGAACGAATGCAGTGTAACGATGTCAGAAAGTCTCGAAAGGCTTAAAACACCACCCTCATTTGAAAGGAATGAACTCCAAATCATGAGTTTATTCCTTTTAACTGTACATAATGCATATTCGTGGACTTGATCGCTGTATTGAGATTGAAAAGAAAATCATCTTTCGTCAACTAAACGCATGTTCAGGTGAGAATTATTGAATTCATTGTAAGATTTTATCGTCATCTGCATGTATGCTGATTTTGTTCCATCTGTTCGTTACAGTACTTTTCTTGGCATGTGTTTTGTACCATCAAGTTTTACCAATACCGGCGTTTTTTTTTTTACTTTAGGCTATTTAAACCTTTCGAAATTTTCTGACAATGTTAAATTGCTGTAGTTCATAGTCTGTTGTTCTAATTTGTTGGTAGGAATGACACCATATCATAAATCTGAAGAAATATAAAACATGCTTTTATGTCACTAGATTTTTACAGGTCAAAAAACACTTAAGCAGAAGTTCATTTTTTCCATCAAACGACTGTGCGTAAATCCTAACAACGAGCTATATATTCAGGACGATCTTAACCCGATTGAGTTTCCTTCAGTTTCCAATGTTTGTATAAATATGAGGTTGTTTCGAAGTCCGGTTTCGATCGTTTAAAAACCAGTTTATGGTAGTAACGCAATTATATATTTATAGAAAACGGCTGCATTCGTGTTTATGTTTGAGTGGTATTGTTGGTCTACAGGGTAATGACAGTTATTTTTGTTTAAAGTTGTTTTTTATATATCATCACCATCAGGCCTGGTGATTAAGCACAGCTTTCCTTATTTGCCCTTGTCCTCCTGATCTCTATCGATATATAGACATTTAAAGTAATAAACGATATTTGTATATTGTGCATGAGTTTTGTATAATAAATATTATGGAAATGATTCCAGTAACAAATATTATAACCTGATTATAGTATATCAGTGCATGAGTTTTGTATGATGAATATGATAAAAATGATTCCAGTAACGAATATAATAAGTCAGATCTTCATTTCTCTGATGTACTGATTAAATGTAACATTAGTTCGACTTTTAGTGAGTTCCTTCGTTGGTAAGCTTGGTTAATTCATATATTATTGTATATTGAAAATATATGGTTATCATTGCAACATAAAATAATGTATTGACATGCAATTGGGTTAGACAAAAGGTTATAAACAACACGAGAAAAAGTCCCTCCCGCAATGTGTCTTATAAACGTCTGGGTTGAATAAGTTATCAGATGATCGCTTCTGTGTGCGCATATAAACAATTTATTTAATATTTATGTGAACAACTACAGGAACAAGCTCAGTAGCCAAACGTTTAAACTTTAACCCCGGTACTGGGTAAACGCCAAAGGCATAGAACACAAAAACAAAAAATCACAAACAAGAAATATGGAACAACAGCACAAGACAACATAAAAAGCACAGTACATATATACTTTATAAAAAAAACTAGGTATGTTTATCAAGGTACACTTGGTTTAAGGTGAAGAAATATTCCTTCACAGTTGTCTATTAAGTTAAGAGCTTTAATAATTTCTATTCACACAACTGCTCAAATGTTATGTCTGATATGGCATTGGTAAATGGTGCAACAAGAACCTAAATAAAATAATTGATTGTTGAACAAACAGTGCAACTGTCCACACCGACCGGTATGCCTTAAAGGGACTAGACACCTGATGATACATTTGCAAGAAAAAAAAGAAAATTGCCAAAAAGTTACATAGAATTAATATCGTTGTGTACAACGTATTGAATCTTACATACTGATGTATCACATCGATTACGACACATCTTTCGCAGTTTTTGCGTACTTTTTTCATTTCGAAATTTACTGGGTGGGTTTTTCTACCACTTACATCCCAGTTGATTTTAAAAATAGCGTCGGTATATTTATCTGTACCAATCACGTGACTTTCACATTCTAAATATTTATATTATAAACCTCATTATGCGATGCTTTTAAACGTTAAAAGGTTAGTTAACGGTCTCATACAACAATTATATGTTTGTTTTGTGGAAATAATGCATTTGCCGATTTGGGGACCATCTGCTATATAGCACCATTAAAAACCGTAGTTCAACATTCTTCAGGAATATTACAGCTAACCCCCCCCCCCCCCCCCAGGTGCTGACAAATAATAATAACCTGAAGTTTGTCATTAATTCAAATCTCGGATACCCAATAAAATAAAACTCTTGCATCTTCGGGAAAGTTTGCTTTGAAACTTCTAAAATAAATTCAAATGTGCCGCGTCCTGTTGCATGCCTTCTTTCCATTAAATTGATTGCGTATGGAAATAGTCATTAATTTCTCGATAAACCAAATCTGATGCATTTCCGTTTTTACTAAATATTCTCAATTCAACTCCCAGATGAAAGAGTTTTGATTGATAAATTTTGGGTGTGAGCAAAGGGATTTTGAATGTCATCACCTAGTTATATCAGATAGGCCCAATGAGAATGCGATAACAGGGACGATTTCCGAATACGCATATTTGGAAAATGTTTGTTCTGCATGGGTATGTGCTCTTGTAAACGACTTATGTAACTCCTTACAAACACCTCATAAACTGGTTTGATATTCCTTTGGTATGCATTCTTCATAAAAATATAACTTGCTAAATTGTTTAGCAAGAATGGCATCTAGTATTAAAAATGAAAGCGCTGGATGCGTAGAATGTCTATGCGATAAACGTGATTTTACTGTTTTACAGTGGTGTCCAAAGAGCAATGAAAATCGAATACAAAAACAACGGCCTAAACTGCAAACGATAATTGCCTGTTAAGACCTTGGGTAATGTAAATTGATGATTTAAAAAAAAAAAAATAAGATAGTTTTATATCTGTAACTGATAAACCTGAAACCCGATAATGGCTGAGGATGTTTGGGCTATTTAAAGTAAAAACAAAGTAGGGCAGGAGTCAACACATTTCCATTATCATAATTATCTATATTATCTATTACCCTCGGTCCATCACCAATATGTATTTAGGATTCTTCGGCTAGCTTTCAAATTCACATATACGTTATACATATAATTATATGGACTTATATAATTGAAACACGTTTTAAACCGCGTAACACCAACTATTATGTTTTGTAACGCTGGTTCATTTATTGTTTTAACATATCATGTTTGACGAAACCGGATTTCGATTTGCGTTACGTAGTAGATAGGCCTGCCACAACAAGTCCGAAAATGATCCGCATAAGCGTTGACAGTTTGTTTACATTTTGGAAGATCATAAGCATAGAAAGTAACAAAATAGAAGACTCTGTTTTAAAAAACATTGTTTTTCTCCCATGAAGCATTTGATTCAAATTTGTCCTTCACAGTGATTGTAGGTACAGCACTCCCTAGCACTAACTAAAATTTCAATAGCTCTCCATTGGAAACAAAATCACTTGTCTCTGTGCGATATACGAATTATTACAAGGATAACAAGAACATGAGAATAAATCATAGCTAATTAAGAGAGTTTTTGTCTCAACGAGAATGGTTAACCTTTTTGCGTATTAAGCTTACAGGAAGTTCCACCATGTGTTTGCGGAGACAACGGTGTCCATATATGCTTATGCGTTACTTAGAATGGTGACATAATGGATTTCAAGATTATCTTACATCGACATTTGTCTAATAGGATCAATGTACGAGCATGAGACAAGACAGTATACCAATATTATCAATAGAGCAGCGTTAAAGGCTTCATCCCAGAACCATTACATTATTTGATTTGCCATTTTGCAAGGACGAGTATCATACGTACTAAAATGCTTTTATTATCTTAACAGCTTTTTGGAGCGGTGAGAAAACATTTATAGATCTGCAATGTCTGCTGAGTTCAAATTAATATTATTTGATCTGATACGTCAGTGTAATCTGTACAATAATAAGTACTTTTGTGTCAACCTATGCCTAACAACAGTTTACAAAACGCTTCAGAAAGTTGTTTTGAGCCTCAAATCACGACTTCAGTACATTGCTGTTTGATCGATTGTCAGACAAATAAAAAGAAAATAAGTTGAAAATGTGTTCAGCATCATCAAATACATTTGTTCATGTTATAATAACTCCTGCACTAGTTGAATAGATATAGTATATATGGTACTATGATTATATTCTTTCTTATAAGCTCAGTTTTTTCCGTTTCGTCTGGAAATAGTTGCAGACAATTTCGTAAAGCTACTATTTGCCTAGCGTGCTTCACCTCATACTGGCTCCAGCCCTGGTGCTGATGGCAACTATTTAGCAAAGCATAAACTGTTGGACACTACTCACTTTGCGGGGAAAATGCAGCATTGATTTCCAAAAGATTTGGTATTAAAGACACATCATTAAACATATAACTCGTATTATTTAAAAACAAAATATCATATCTTGTAACGTTCTTTCTAGCTGAGTAATAATGGTGAACTTTGCTGAAAATATTACTAGTTAAAAGTGTCTCTATTATTTACATATAGTTTGTAAAATAATTGAAAAACGATTATCCTTTTAGAATTAAATAAAGAAATAAAAACTGAGTCGCAGCACATCGGAGTATATACGTGTAACTAAGTCATGGTTTGTGATGTCCAAATACTTTCATCCTTATATCAACTGTAGTTAAAATACATTCAATGTCTTTAACTAATATATATTTTTGTATACGCTCAGAAGAAAAATAATCAATAACAACGCTAAAACCAATCGCTTCCGAGACAAGTGAATGCTGTTCCAACAATTAAGTTTTTAATCATCAACAATGGGGATGGCTTGATAAACACTCCTTATACTCGTTATATAGTAAATATGCACTGTGTTGTTTGTGGAGTTCTGTGTTGTTGTTACATGTTTAAGGTTTGTGATTGTATGTGTTTGTGTTGTATGTCTTTGGCGTTGACCCTTTGCCACTAAACCGGGTTAATGTTTAAACTTTTGACTACTGTGCTTTTTTCTGTAGTTTTTCATATAAATAGTGAGTGTGCCAGATGCGGACAATTACTTTATTTGCCATTGCAAACTGTCTAAACAGGTGTAGTTAGTAATCCGTTTTTATATTTCTTTGAAGGACAGGAGCAAGAGCTTGGAAACTTAAAGATGCATTTAAGGCTATGGTTTTAACAAATCAACATCAAATTATACCAAACTTGGCTGGTGTGTTTGACATGTGTCGCGATCTCTATTACTAATTACGTCAAAAGTGCCTGATAGTGGAATCAATCATAAAATGTACATTAGAAAGTGATTGATCCAGACCGTCGGGAGTTTCACAGACCTGTTGGGACTGCCACCAGTGCCAAATGTTTCATTTAACTGCAGAGATTTTGGCAAATTTCACTGCTCAAGGGACGGGATTTATACAACAAATGTTTTTGTGTGCTTTGATTCACTTGCATGTGTGTTTGTCTTGGGAACGTGGGTTCAATGTTTTATTATGATATATTTTAAATATCTTGAACAGTTATCGAGTAATGTTCTTTGTTAAAGTGTTTGGGGGTTTTCTCAAAGTCGACGCCAATTCCTTCATAATACGCATGCGTTTTATAAACACTTACACCACTAACACAAGCAACAACAGCAACAGCAGCAGTGATACTGCATATAATTGTAAACATACTTAAATAATGATCTAGTAGTCTCAATTGAAACAAAATATCACAAGATAGGCCACAGTGATGTTCTCATGTCAGCCATAAAAGGGGCACAAAGTAGCTTGATGCTCAAATATTTATTTGTTTTTAATTTTAATGCAGTATCATGTTTACTATATTTGACTCAAGTGATAAAACAAGACAAAGTAGATGACTTTGGTAAAGATAAAACATATTAACTTTTAATAATGGTTTTAGAAGTAATTGCTACATGGCCACTAATTAAAAAAGCGTCAAAATATTGTTAATATTGTATTCTGTAACTGTTTTTGTTTTGATTATAAAAAAACAAATGAGTTAAACATGATAATACATCAAGTATCTTGGCATCAACCTGTACTGTCCGCCTTAAACGAAATTTCGGTAACATTTCAGTAAAAATATCATTAGACATTTTGGTCCATTTTGTAGCGTCGTCAAATGAAAACTTGCCCTTCAACCGTGAAATGAGTGAGTTTCGTTGATAAGATTTTTATGTTCTCATATTCTAAAGATGGTAAAATTATGAGGTTGTTTACTTGATGTTCGGTGTTACTCCGATTGTTTACGAACCGGTTTAAAGTAATTCCGTTAATTTATTGTATACTGGAGCAGTGTTTCTGCCAAATTCTGGTCAGAAATCCCCGTACAACCTCCCCAATAGAAAAAGATTTGAACAAGTTTTAAATAATAATATATTGAATTTGAATTATGAAATTTCACAGAAAACGGGTCAAAATAAAAACCAATGAATTAAGACGAAATAACCTAAGGTATTGAACTCAAAGGTATCAATTTTTTTTTTTCCGGTACGGATGGGAATTTCCTATCCACGGCAAGCCGTAATGCCGGGTGTACCCATGCCGTGCCTCGGGTCGGATTTATCCATCTGCACCGGAAACACATTAAAGATACTAATAAATTGCCATTGGCATAAATACTGATAAATAATGTCTGATTATAGTATTGATGAATGATTAAACATCAATCTGAAAATGTATAACCCTACTATTGCGACATGTCATCAGAAAAACGGCGGCTAAGCCTCTCAATGTGCTGACAAGAAAAAGAAACCTCGAGCTTGTAATTACTTTAAAAATCTAGCTCCCAATTAAACGCAAACAACACACCTACGCACAAAAAGGCTGTGTTTTGCGTGTAATAAATCCAATTTACTGGAACGTATGCGAAAAATGCCATTGATTTTAAGTACCAAATCGGATGCACTCAAATTCTTGTTAATCTTATCGACGTTTGGGTGAAATATTGGAGTGGTTTGTTTTGAGTATGTGCATGTCTGCACTCTGTAACCCCGAATAGGCTTAATCTTAAGGAAAAGGATATTCCGAAGGATAACTTACTGCGTGTTTTTCGCCGACAAATGTGTATGGGAAAGCATGTATCAACTAACAGTGACAACCGTAACAAATTTTGCATTAAAGCGGGCCACTCACATATTAACCGTTTTGAAAGCTTTCTTAATTCTTGTCACATGAACAAAGACATCGAAGAGACCACAAACAACGACATCATGAGTATGTAGCTTTAAATTAAGGACTAACGGATTCAGTTTCTGTAAAACTGGGAGTTATAACATAAAATGTGATTACTAGGCGACATGTTATATAATGACCTCCACACAACTATCAGGGGCGACATGTTATATAATGACCTCCACACAACTATCAGGGGCGACATGCTATATAATGACCTCCACACAACTATCAACTAAATGTTGTGAATTTCAAATACAATAAAACCTACAGGGACAAGCCCAGTAGTCCAAAATTCAAAAACAAAACACCACAGATACACGCAATCGCTTTGCTGTGCTCACAGAAGCAACATGCTTTACGGTCAGATATATTTTACCGTATATAATGGTGGTAATTTCGTATCCTTGAAATACCATCTTTGAATGTCTTGATATATCTACCAATGTTCAAACACATTATAAATGAAGCTCCATTTAAATAAGTCACCAGTCATTGACGTGTTTTAATGAATTGACGATAACAAATAATGTTGTATAATTCATTGACCTGGGTGCTTACTTCATAACACTGCTCAAAATGAATGTTAACCAGTCGATATGGAATATACGGATAAAAAATATGTTGCAGATCAACGCAAATTGATAAAAAATAGTTTGGTGTATCAAAAGTCGACCACCTTATTTTAACATATATAGGGAAAAGAATACATTCAGATACGGAAACTGTTTGTTGCAGTTTTATGTATCCCGTACTGATCACTGCTAAATGTAAAGAAAAAGAAAATGTTTTTATATACAAAATATGAAAATAAGCTGGAAAATATTAATAATAATGAAGGTATATAAATAAATCGATTAAAAACAGAGCGTATTCAAAATATCCAGTATTAAAATTTGAAAATTTTCATTTAGTTAATTTTTTTACAAAGAACCTTTATGAATACGGAACAGTAAAGGAGACCTTATATATTTGCAAAGGGTTTATGCCTTACAGACAGTGGACGATAATCAAACAACTTTACAAACAAAAGGACGGGCAGTCTGCACAGCATCAAAATCAAACTTATTGCGCATTATTAATAAGACTGGTTAGGCTTATTTTTGATGATTTTTCCAATTGGACATGCAAGCTTCACAATTGTAGATTACTCTGCCTATGTCAGCAGGAATGGAATTCAAATTATTGGGCAAATGTGCTGACCAGCCGGGCCTATAAATGGAGGAAAATAGAACAGGATCGGCAAACGGATATAAGGAACTACCAATATCTAGACGCTCCGTGCTATTGGACCAGCTAAGGCATGACTTGGGGAGGTATATGACGTTTCCAATAGTTATAGATGGTTATGAATTTGGCGTCGGAGTGTTAATGATTAGACGTTTGACACAGTGATATATCTGACAACAGGAACACGGCCGACAATTTAATAATATTTTAACAGGTTTGTAATCATTGAATATTCAATTGGTTATGGAAATTAGTATTTTTTCGTTGATTTTGTTGACAGTTCCTTTATTTAGTCTGATCAACATTAGTATATGATATATACAAAGTCATTCTAATTTCAGTTTAAGCATCACTTCAAACCTGAAATGAGTTTTATTTTCTCTCGTAGAAAATGAGAGTGTTTGTTTTCATGAAAGATTGCTTGACATGATGGATTAATTTATTTGATTATATAATGAAATTACTGAACTAGTTTATTATAGCTTTACGAGGATATCTTATAAAAATGGCGGATTGAAAAATGCACTTCAAAAACAACATATGATTAACATCTAGTTACATCTATAATGGTAATAATAAAAATAAATATAAGAAAAATTAAATCACTGTGACGTTACCAAATGTCTTTGTACTATTGGTCAACTCGTGCAATATCGATACGAGAGGATACCTTGGAAACTTTCATAATCTAAAACATATGATTTCTTACCATATCAAAATAGTATTAGCTGTAAAATACTATCATTTCATTTCGTGAGTCAGTTTAGATGTGTTAGTTTTGACTTATGTGTCTCTATTCTGTGAAGAAGTAAAATATAGGTATAAGCATTTGAGTATACATTTACACCATTAACACACTCTGACAACCAGAAATACTACTCAGCCCATTTCAATCGCCAAATGTACATTTAGTTATCTGGTTTTATCAATATAAGGAAGCCTGCGCGTGCACGCTGGCTATCATATATAAGCATTTTTCGCTCAAGACTAAGAATTTTAGCATTCAGATTTGGTTTTCTAAACAATTACATCGGCGGTCAAGATGCAGCCAAACATATACGCTAACTACATGTAGGAGTAAGAAATTCTTAACGGAAGACACGCACCACACCGTCACACGACGATAAACGTAAACTACATTTAAACACTGCAATATCGTTATCTAAAGTGCTGTAAATGTGTTATACTATTTCTGCCATGTACTAAGTGTATGCAAAAATTGTCGAAAATGCGACATCACATTTATAAACCCACTACCAAAACCTGTATATAGGGAGTGATAAGATCAGTCATTCTTTATGGTCATTCGCCAATCAAAAATCGCTAGATATTTTCATACCTATTAAAATCGTTGAAACAAAGTTAATTATGCTTCGTTTGATTTTGAGGATTGAAATGGAAAGGTATAGCTCAGTTGGTAACGCCCCTAGTTAAAAGTTTAAAGCCTTAAGAATCCGTATTTGTACAAGTTAATGTTTCGTCATGAAACCCAATTGTATTTAAAATCAGTTTAATGCAGAGGCACTGTAAAGTGAATTCAACTGCTTTTTGTGAAAATATACATATAAAAACACGAAACACCTTATGATGTAACTAGAATAGAAATATTGACTCTTGTACGTAATTTTAACGAATTCCCGTACTTTATTTAGTTTTAAACATTATATATTTTACAACGATTGTGAAGAAAGCTATGAGAGCTTATACTAAGTCCCTCTCGTTGGCACGATGTTGCGCGAGAGTGTGGTCTTGGGTTGTGGGGGAAACCGGAGTACCCGGCGGAGAAAACCCACTTGTCCGGCTTGGTGACCACTAACCAAACTCACATGCGCCCAGGCCGGGAACCGAACCCGGGTCGCCTTGTTGAGAAGCGAGTGCGCTTACCACTGCGCTAACCGGACAAACGTACTTTATTTAAGTGACATTCTTATTCAAAATCAAATCATAGACGTGTATAACAAACATACATTTTAAGTGATAAAACTTGAACCGCTTACTAAATAATGTATTTAATTAATTATTCATAACATGACTGTAACCGCAGTTTGAAATTTGAAAGCTGAACATACAAAAATATTAAATGACTGGTGAGTGCTAAAATATTTACTGTGATCTTCAAGCGTCTAATAAAGTAGAATGCCGTGTGTTCTGCACCTTTATTTCAAATTAAACTCGGTATCCTTAATAAGAACCTTAGTTTTTGACATTTATTCATCCTTTTTGATATACTTAAACAATTGTAATAATTGTGGTAAATCTTATTTGGGAGTAAGAGTGCATCTTTAAACACAATGCTATGATGTATAAGAAACGCCAATGATGATAAAACTACGAGTTGAATCCAAATCAGTTGTTGAATTGTATTCTGTAAGCGTACACGTGTCTGTAAGCATACATAATATACCCGTGAATAATCAAGGGTGTAATGTCTATCAAATCCAAAACTATCCAGCAAAATAAAAAAAAAACTATCAATTTCTCAAAAAAAACTACTATGGAAACCAAGCAATAATTCCTTTAAATATTTGAATAATCAAACCATGAGATGTGTATTCCTCTTCCTAGCATAATGTCTCAAAATAAATTATGTAAAATCGCGTTATGGCGTTTAACATCGTAAAAAACGAATATTTAGAAAATCAACATTGAAATAATTCTATAATTCCTTTTAAATATTTTTAAAACTGCTTTCATGATAATCAACTATTCAACATGATAGCCCATTTCCTTCACCCTGTGCTCAAATTATTCGTGAGTGAATAAAACGGCATTTGACAAAAATCTCACAATGTTATATCGAATTTGAATATGAATCAGTTTAATTGACGCAGTTTTAACGACATCAAAGCAATCATGGGGAAGGACACGATCCATTTAGGCATAACAATCAGTGTTGTTCCCTTTGTTAACTGTTAACGTTGTAAAGTATTTCGGTGTTGTTGGTGGAAAAGGAGTGGAATGATTCTTAAATTTTAAATTCAAAGGACGTTTAAGTAACATAATGAAACATCAAAATAATGACTTCGTAGAACATTAGAACGAAGTCACCGAGGTGGATCCATGTTGTGAACCGTGTAAAGTAAAACTGTATTATGGTATAGAATTTTAATTACTGATAACAAGATTGTACCCGTGTATTTAATAGCTATACAATCAAAGTTACTAAATGATCGGTGAGTGCTGTAAGAATTACTTGTGATCTACTACCGTCGCACATGGTAGAACTTCTGCACCTTTTTTCAAATTAAACTCGGTATCCTTCATAAGAATAACTGTTTTCGACATTTATATATACTTATTGGTATATTAAAACATTTGTATTAATATAAAAAAAATTGAGGGAGTAAGAGTGCATCTTTAATTTATACTGCCGAAGAAAAGAATGTGAAACTTTATAAAGCACATGTTTGTTATCGTGGCCTCTAAAAATAGCTATGTATGAGTTGTTTTAAACTCTATTCGAACATACACCAAAATAACAAAGATATCGTTGACAAATTATTTGTACTTTAGAAATTACCGAACTGTGAGTTAAGACAATATTATTGCATTTTTACGGTAAGCTTTTTAATTTCACGATATATTCACTCCGAATTGTATAAAAGGTTCGTGACAAAATGAAATTAATTACATAAGATTGCTCTTGTAATGATTAGATAAGTAAAATGATCATGTAAGCGTTCGATGCATGGATCAAAGTGACTCACTGTACAGCGCAAAATGCCAACAACAGACCAATAAACGTTAAATTGATAGATCGAGATATATGATGCAGACGCATAAAACCTTGAGAAACGTTTTGGAGGCTTACAAAGACAGGATAGCGTTTGATTACATATTATCATGAAAGCATCAGTATGAATATGTTGTTTAAGCTAAGAATTTGGCATGATAGAAAGTATCTTTGCACTCCTAGGTGTAATTGTATCTCGATACTGCTTTTACCACAAATAAACTACTGTTTCGCCGACCGTTTCAAGGCTACGTCCATCACGAATACACAACACAGACAATTTATTAATATTAATTGTTCTCATGTCGAATCAATAGGAATCCCCCCTGTCGAATAAAAAATGATATAACCAGACGAATATATAGGGAGCCGAATCTTTAGGGATACGCCTAGCCGAATCTATAGGGATACGCTTAGCCAAGTCTATAGGGATACGCCTAGCCAAATCTATAGGGATACGCCCGGTCGAATCTATAGGGATACGCCCTGTCGAATCTATAGGGATACGCCAGGTCGAATCTATAAGGATACGCCCAGTAGAATCTATAGGGATACGTCCAGTCGAATCTATAGGGATACGCCCAGTCGAATTTATAGGGATACGCCCAGTCGAATCTATAGGGATACGCCCAGTCGAATCTATAGGGATACGCCCAGTCGAATCTATAGGGATACGCCCAGTCGAATCTATAGGGATACGCCCGGTCGAATCTATCTTAGAATACATTCAAAACATTGTTCAATATTTTTCAATAAGTGAATTATCCTATCTATTTTTATTGCAATAACTTTTAATAACTGGCAGAAAAAAAAAACGTTTATCAGTTAACAAATCCTTCAAGTTTCGAAATAATTCAACACACATATTTATCAAAACGGTGAATATGTTAAAATACTTTCTAAGAACGCTTGCATATAATGTGATAGACAATATGTTGCAAAGCAAGCTTGCATGATTTGTGATAGACAAGACGTTGCCTAGCACGCTTGCATTTTTTGTGATATTCAAGACGTTGCCTAGCACGCTGGCATTTTTTGTGAAAGACAAATCGTTGCCCAGCACGCTTGTATTTTTTGTGATATTCAAGACGTTGCCTAGCGCGCTTGCATTTTTTGTGATATTCAAGACGTTGCCTAGCACGCTGGCATTTTTTGTGAAAGACAAATCGTTGCCCAGCACGCTTGTATTTTTTGTGATATTCAAGACGTTGCTTAGCACGCTTGCATTTTTTGTGATATTCAAGAAGTTGCACAGCACGCTGGCATTTTTTGTGATAGACAAATCGTTGCCCAGCATGCTTGCATTTTTTGTGATATTCAAGACGTTGCCTAGCACGCTGGCATTTTATGTGATAGACAAATCGTTGCCTAGCACGCTTGCATTTTTTTGTGATATTCAAGACGTTGCATAGCACACTGGCATTTTTTGTAATAGACAAGACGTTGCCTAGCACGCTTGCATTTTTTGTGATAGACAAGACGTTGCCTAGCACGCTGGCATTTTTTGTGATAGACAAGACGTTGCCTAGCACGTTTTCATTTTTTGTGATAGACAAGACGTTGCAAAGCAAGCTTGTATTTTTTGTGATAGACAAGACGTTGCAAAGCAAGCTTGTATTTTTTGTGATAGACAAGACGTTGCAAAGCAAGCTTGTATTTTTTGTGATAGACAATATATTTTAAAGCATGCTTTCGTTTTTTGTGCCTATATAAAAACAGTACCTTGCGCAATTAGATATTTGATATTCTGGCTGAATAAAATGCTGAATACAATATATCATGATATGAGTTAAATCTGTAAATTTGCATCGAAAGTGATGCTTCAAAATAAATAAAGTAAAAACGGTTCACAAAAAACTGATATTTCATTGGCGGTAGAAACCACCAAGGTTTTCATTCAATAACGTTAGCGAATGAAATATAGCAAATGTTGTAAATAATTCCTCTTCTCTTATTTCAGTTTTTGTTGCATTATTCCTCACTCTTCCGAACATTGACTCTTGAATATCGGTCCGGGTCTGGGCCAACAATAACACTAAGTGGTTAAAGGCTCCCACGATCATAGTAGACGATTTCGGTGCCCACATTTGCATATATTGTGCCAGAATAACGGCTGACCGATCTTACGTAATAAGATGCTTTTTAGAGATAATGACGCTTAATAATATAACATTCATATAACATTCCACATTAGAGAAAATTAATACATTACTATTACGTATATCATGTTTTGCTCATTATTTTATGTAATAGAGCGTTATTACTAAAAGGTTAATACATGACGGAGCGGAATGACACAGTAGTTAAACGATAACAACTACGGCAGCGTCGACCGACCAGACAATGATATCAAAACAGCGCCGAAGGACACTGCAATAATATCAAAATAGCGATGAAGGACACTGCAATGATATCAAAACAGCGCTGAAGGACATTGCAATGATATCAAAACAGCGGAGAAAAACACTGCAATGATATAAAACACCAACGACAGCATCGACAGACAAGTCAATGGTATAAAAACAGTGGCAGCAATATCGACGGGTTATGAAATTATTCAAAACATCGATGTCAACATTGACGGACAAGGCAATAATATAGAAACGGTGATGACAACAAAGACGTTAAAGGCAAAGATTCAAGACAGCGACGACAATATCGACGAAAGAGGCAATGATACAAATGACAGTGACGTCGGACAAGGCAATGACTTAAAACCGCGACGACAGTATCAACGGACAAGTCAATGATATAAAAGTAGTGACGTCGGACAAGGCAATGACTTAAAACAGCGACGACAACATCGACGGAGAAGGCAATGATACAAAAACAGTGACGTCGGACAACGCAATGACTTAAAACAGCGACGACAACATCGACGGAGAAGGCAATGATACAAAAACAATGACGTCGGACAACGCAATGACTTAAAACAGCGACGACAACATCGACGGAGAAGGCAATGCTTCATAACAGTGACGACAATATCTCAGAAAAGAGGTAATGATTTTAAACAGCGACATCAACACCGACGGACAAGGTTGTGATTTATAAAACAACAACGGCAACATCGATCATTTAGTTTGATATTTTCGTTGACATTTACAGTCGAACCCCGTTGGCTCGAACTCCCAGGGACTAGCAAAAATACCTCGAGCCTCGGAAAGTTCGAGCCAAGCGGGAACTCTTACATTAAGCTTAAAGGAATCGGTTCTTTACTTACATTTCGAGCCAAGGAAGAATTCGAACCAAGCAATTTCGAGCCAACGGGGTTCGACTGTAGTATGAAATTTTTGATTTGCTTTCTTATTCAAAAAACGCCAACGAGCAAACCTGTCACGTTTTTTTTAAATATGTTACTCGTGGCTGTATTGTTACACTCAACCATTCTGAACATTGACTCTGGACCAATAGTACGTGAACGTGTTTCAATCTCTCTCATTACGATAGAGGGGTTTCTATCGTCCCTAACAAGCAATTCCAATGCACGGATTTACATATTACGTGCATATTAAGAGAGAGCCCGGTCGAACAGAATTACTAGTAGGTGCATTTTAGGAAATGATGATATCTTATATACTTCTATAATATATCTCCTTATAGCTCAATTTCATACAAATATGTAATAGCAGTGGTATGTCTTTTTTGTTTATCTTGTTATGTAGTTTTGCGTGCGGAATCGACACAAGCATTTTGTTCTCTTTGAAATGGGTTTGATATGTGTATTTGCCCATGTCTACTGCATTACACAATCGAATAACAAAGATTCAACATTTGATGTTCATAAGATCTAATTCGTCTGGTTTGCACAACTAGAAGTATTTCACTGTAGTTACGCAATGCAATCACATTTCAATAGGTAGTCTAACATATGCATTGATATTAAAGTTATAGTATAAATGTTATTTATATTTATAAGAAATGCACTGCCATCGAGTGCCCAAGATAAGTCAGAGTCTAGAGTCAAACAAATTCAAATCCTGTTAAAGACAAGTTCTACACCCACGGGCAACTGTTGATAGTGAGTTTTAAAGCAACGTGTTATAAACTTGGCTTCCTTCGGTATAAATTAATCAAGAGTTGGCGTAACTCGTACGCATCACAGTTCTTTTGTCATTCGAATCAGTCAATAATTACCGAAACCCAGTCGAGATAAAAGCATTGAAACCTTATACGACGTTATATAAAAGCATAGTTTTCATTTTACATCTTTTAACCTTAACATTTATATTTAACATTTTAACAAACAAAGACCGGCTTTTTGCAGAAAACCGAATGCGCTCGAAACATAAAAAATAGAGGAGGTGCGTTCAATAAAAGCGTATTGTAGGGCATACAACAAGCTTATAACATAGCGAACAACAAGGCGTACAAAAACACAACGCTTACAGTACAGTTAAGCGTATAGTAAGGCGTGTATACAATAAACGTATGCGTAAATACGGTCGGGTATATGTAAAACAATGAGCTATTTTCCGACATGAATGACAAACATGCATAACATATCAAAACATAACAATGAGCTGGTGACCTGGAAATAAAAGCATACATGTATAGTTTAAAAAATGTACAAATATCGGAACAGGTATTTACAGCAGCCTTTCACTATTAATACACACATTGCATACAATTACTTAAAGTAAGATGGATAAGAGCATTGAAATCAGTGATAACATTAACAAGTTATGGAAAACCGATACAAAAAAGTTATACTCATTACTATATATCAAGAACTATGTGTAACTTTAACTATATATATATATATATATATATATATATATATATATATATATATATATATATATATATATATATATATATATATATATATATATATATATATATATATATATATTTATATTTGCTTTAAATGGATTGTGTAGTAATACATACGCAGAACACCAAACACAGCTTACATTGAACTATTTTTTATCAGAAAATGTTGAATAAAAAATGGCCATTGAACGGTAAAAAAAAGAAAACACAGCAAAATCAGATAAGTTTGAAAAGTAATGCGAATGTATATTTTGTCCTCATTACAATACGACAGTGTCAAACATCGGGAAAACAGTATGTCAGCACCTTAGTGCAATAAATTAATAACTGCATATAGAAGTAGAAGCAGATAATGAGTTCTTGCATTGAGGTGACGATGTTTCGACTGCCTTTTTAAGAAGGCTTTTATTTAGAATCTTTATTTTCTTGTGCACTTGAACCACTAAGGATGGTGCACGGGATCTTTTTTAACATCATTTATTAATTTGTTCCATATTTTCTCAATAAAAGTTCAATTAAGAGTGTTATGTATTGTCTAATAAAATATTGTAAGATATAACACCAAGTCATTTAAGAGTAATATACGTGATCTTAGAGTAGTCTCAACGTAATAAAAATATTTTAAGGCAGCTTTCCTCATAAATCAAATTATTTTACCATAATTCCGAAATAAAATTGAAATATGTGGGGGTGTTGTTGTTTGGTTTGTTTAAAGAAAATGCACTTTGCCGTTAAAGCTGCAATCCCACAGATGTATCGCTGTGACATCTTTTTAATGTGTTGTCTTGGAATGAGCCTAATTTTGCGTATATATCTGCAAACCAGTGATGAAAGACTGCTGACAAAAGATCAAATCGCAGATGTTCATATTTCCATTCGAAAATTAATGTTTTTATGGCCTAAAGCGTTACTAACGGCTTAAGAGAAATGCATAAAACATCAATTTCTGAAATACAAAAATCTGCTATCTTTCTTTTTGTCAGCAGTATTGTATGGTTCACATGCATTTTTGCATAAATTGGCTCGTTCCAAGACAAAAAATAAAAAGTCGTCAAAATGGTAAAACTCTGAGAGTGCAGCTTTAAAGAGACTGTGTCACAGATTGGCACCAAAAATTTTTTTTTTCTGTAACGATTCTCAGGGAAATTATCTAATAGAATTTGTTACGCTTTGATATCATAATTGTAAAACAAGTACCAAAATGTAAAAAAAAAAATGTGTCGGAGACCAGGTTCGAACCCGCGTCGCCAAAATTGTAGGCCAGCATCTTACTCACTGCGCTACAAAAATTCATTCTAATTGGGTGACATAATTAAGCTATACACCTACCTCGGTAATATCACGTGATAACACCGACTAGCCAATCACGCATAAGGAATGATTTCTACCTGGTAGACATACCCAGTAATCTGTTTTAATGGAAAAATACGAAATAACTGCTGAACTTAAATACATTGTAAACTATATGGTACTTCAGTTAGTAAGTTTCAATGCGCTGACACATCGATGCAAAGTTTATGTCAGTTTTAGACAATTTTCTTTTTTTCTCTCGCTATTTTATCATACGTGAGACAGCTCCTTTAATATGCATTGAAAGTATGCTTATTCTACATATATATAACTTTTGTTTTATAACATTACTAGGGATATATATATATATATATATATATATATATATATATATATATATATATATATATACAAATTCAACCTTTGGGACATTTTGCCTATTTGAACAACCTTTGGAAGACATTATCATTACATGCTATATATCCTATAATAATATATCCTTTGCATATTCCTTCATAAAATATGCATAATTAAATGTAGTAAAGCATAATTAATGATGTTTTTTTCCCAAAATACTAGCCATCGAGAATATACAATTTTTGACTGTCGCCTAAAGGTAAAGCGCCGGATGTTCATGAAAAAGTACAACCTTTGGGAGAAGTACCCCAAATGTTGTACTGTATATGTCGCCGAAAGGTTCAATATTATATATAATGTAATTTGACTACTTAACTCAGCCGGTAGAGTGGTCTGAATGTTTCGCGGCAGACCCCGTTCGAATGTTTTAGTCCTACTGACAACGTTAAGATGCCAGTTCGGTAACCATGATTTATGTAGCCATCTCCTCAATCTTTTCATTATATTGTCAAATTATTATTTCTTGCATTTTATTTGCTGTGTTCATAACAATATATGAAGCTAATTTTAATTTAAAGTCGGGCTAGGTTGTGATCTTACTCTCACACTAAGACGAAGATTTATGAACCTTAATAAACAATACAACAAAATATATGCCATTATTAATAAACCACATACATGTTGTTTGTCCAATGACATGCTCTATTGCCGTTTTCATCATTGCATTACTCTTGTAAAAAAGCAGCATTGTTTGCACTTATGACTGGGTTGCTAAATTGCTTCAACCACCAGTTGGTGTGTAAGCTTCTTTAAACTCGCACTCGGGCCTTGCCCATTCGACGAGTGCTCTGGTAAGAGTGTTAGTTATCTAAAATAATTCAAGAATGGTGCACAGACACAATAAAACCCTGGTTTGAGCCAATCCAATTCTTTGACGTGCCGCAAAATATAGAACTGTCACACGGGACCCCGATTAACGTCCATCCCGGAAGATGATTAGTATATAAGTGTTGCGGTTGGGAATAGAAACTGCTGTCCCTGGATTGACTAGTGTGACACATGACCACGAAACCACCCGGAAAACGTTGACAATCTATTAACCGTGTATTTCGGTATTTTCTCCCTATATATGGCGATACCGATGAGCAATGCGATGGTTGTCGGAATAAATCCTCCGGCGGGATTATGTATGCCAAAAACGTGCCCTGGTATCCAAACGCGTAGTTAGCAGCTAGCCTATTTCATTTTCGTGAGCTGGAAGAACATCAATACTTATGAAACGGGTATAAAAATTACAAGTTATTATGACTATATGCAAAATGCAGCATGAATGACTCATTTAATAATAGTTTAATACGAAAAGTTGAAATTGTTGTGTATGATGTTCACATCCTGTTATGCCAATGCCAAAACGATTGTCTGATTGAGGGTCAGACATCGACGGCCCTATACTTGGAGGAAGAATTGACGATTGGATTTTAAATATGTCTATGGTGTAATGTTGTCTGCGATTGCATACGTTTTCTTCTCAGACTTAAACAGACGTGTCGTTGCAAACCCACTGTTCCTATATTTTAAATAACAAATAGAAACCACTCTTTGCTAATATCTACCGTTATGGCATTCCTTAAAACACCTAGTGCACGTGCGTTTTTCAAAATCATTTCAGAACTGAAAAAAGAGTGAAATCTATATACATTGTTAATTTATTATGTTTTCAATTTGAAAAAAAAACTGAAATGCTATGAATATATGTAAGTTTCACTTGTATCTGTTTGATTGTTAAACCAATCGAAATAATTATGTGAGGTTTTTTTTCCAAGAAAATAATGACTGCAAAACAAATCAGTAACGTATTATTTCACTTGAGAAACAACCACCAGAAACCATACAGTAAAATTACACTAAGAAATATGATTTGTTTTAATGAATGTAGTGCAGTAAATCTGTAAAAAAAATATTTAAAGGTGCACTTGACAATTATTCTTAAATATTTGATACGGAATAAAAGCGGTTACAGCAGGCGAGAAAATGCACAATATAAGATTATAAGTATCTCCCATGGCCGAGAGTGTAAGATAGATTCATTCCGACCCGAGCGTAGAGTGTCGGGATGAACCTATCTTACACGAGCGGCTATGGTAGATGCTTTTTCTCCCACCTCAGTTAAACAAAATTAAGTAACAATGTATTTTTTGCTGGAACTCTTTTGTGCTTAGTGAAAATAATTGCGTATGAATATGCGATAGCACGTGGTTGTCATGGATATGCGCGCAATGATCCAGTTAATGTAAATAGTCAAATCGGTCTTTTTAAATAGTTCTAAGGAGAATGAAGCATTTTTCTTGAATGGTGCTTGAAAACTGTTTTATGGTGACATTTGAAGCTGATTCACCAAGATGGTCAAGGAAGACAAGACAACATGGAAGGCCAACTACTTCGTCAAGATATTTGAAGTATATCGGTTGAAAATTCAAAACAATTTGTACTTTTGGGACATATAAATTTGCATAGGTCCTTAAGTACGAATGTCCTGAAAATCTTGTGACAAGCATATCATCAACTTTTATGTATTTACTTCAATCTTTGATTTCGCATAACTTGACGTAAGAACGTGAAGGATTCTGTATTTAAAACACAACCGTTTCATTCATTGGCAGGTATGTTGTCCTTAAGTCTATAATAAATTCATATAGTGTACTAGATGCCATTTTTTCTAAATCGAACAACTTATAAAATATTCAGTGGTTCACATATATTTTACTGTTTTAAATTATGAAATAAAACGAAAAGGACTTTATGGACTTATGCATGGCATAAAGAACGATATATTAATCAGCTTTTAACACTACCGAGCCCGGTAAACAAACACTTATTATTACAATTATTTTGATGATCTATTATCCACGTTGTGGTGACAAAAAAAATAATATTTCTTTTCTGTTTTCTGTTTTCGTTTTTACATGAAAGGATGAGGTATTTCAGAGTATGATTTTACAAATCGGTCTAACCATAAACAATTAAATACATGTCACCACAAAAACATAACGTCAAATGAACAAACGCATCAAGAAAATCAATTATATCCAGTGAAAAAGAGCATACATTGAACTAGGGGCGACATGTTTATGTCTAGATAGTCAAGTATGGGTAATAATTACCTCGTACTTGAATACTTAATTAGAAAACAATCGAACGCGGGCCGTTTGAAAAACAAAAAAAAACAAAAAAACAAAAACAACATAAATATGTAGATAAACATTTGAAAAAACAACTAGAAAAATAAATTAATACAAAATGTCAACATATTCTTTGGTATTGAAGAAGTTTTAGAATTCAGATAGTAGTGAGGCAACTGGGAATTCAACAACAAAGAGGTCAGTTCACATTGTTATATATGTATGCACACTGGACGAAACGTCCTGATCTCAGAACACTCTCTTGCCAATGAACTGTCCGCAAGTCTTACTCATCCTTTAAAAATATCAAAGTTACCGTACTCTAGCTTTTACATTTTTAAGACACGCATGCTATCCAATTTCTAAATTACAACAAGTCAATACCAGTGAAAAAAAACTTATTTGGCAAATTTCCCACAAACAAATGGGATTAACCCACCCCCTTGGCCTCAGAAATATGTTTCAGTCACACTTGGGGCTGTGACGGAGTCAAGCAATAACGCAGCCTCTATGGGGTGCGGGGAGACCTTTATAAACTCAACAACGGCAATAATACACGCCAAGTGGCGACATGTCAAGCCCGCTAAATAAGCTTCAGACAAAGTCAGAATATTTTCCATGTTATTGCAACACAGACATACATGGAGTTCAACAGTAAGACGAAAACTATTTATATTTAGTATGATATATTATTTGGTATCGTTCAACTTGGAAAATTAAAAAAAAAATCGAACATCTCAAATTATTGTGTACTTAATTAATTAATGTTTCAATAGTACTGTTTCAAATGTTGACCTCTCAGTGTTACCTTCAGGCCTGGCTGATGTGTGTGCTACGTCGCCTTATAATTGTGAAACCGTTTTGAAAATCCTACTATGTATGATCAATACAGCAAGGACAATGTTTTCTCAGGATCGATTGATGTACTTACGTTTTGTTGAAAATCCTTGTATACATGGTAAAGTTTCAACCCGGACTAAGTTCAGTCAAAATAAGTTATATCAACAGTATTCATTTTGATATTTAACTTGTATTGTGTCCTTGACATTTGACGTACAAATCATTGCTGTGCGTTCATACCGCTTGTAGGCTCGTACTTAGGAGGGATTCCGATCGTTCAGTCCTCATAAACAGACAGAAAAAAGGTTCATACATTATCACTACGAAATCGTGGCTTAATAAAATCAATCTTTATTAACAGAACAGAATAGACCATTCCGAAACAACAGTTTTTCTTAAAATCCGCTTTTCTACGATCATCATAATTATCAAATCACTATTGAACCCATGGACAAATCCCGCCAAATATGAGATACTGCGATGACCGTGATAGTATGCAACTGACTGGTATGTTTTGCCTATTAACCGAAAACAGTAATCTAATATCTACAGCGTGCTTAAAAGATAAAAGAGACATTTAGAAACGTTTAAAATTATAAACATATATATATATGTTATAGCACCATTACTGATGATAACATTTTACTGAAAATAATTCATCTATGCCATATTCTAACATGACACATACTACCCTTACTGACAATATATTTTTCGATCCCTAAACTTTACTGTTAGGCAGAGATAAAATATAAATGTCATGCATAGGCAATTAAAAAGGCAATTTACTTCTATGTCCTTTTATGTTAAAATGTGTTTACACCTCAGAGGAATAATGAACCCACAAAAACAAAAACAACCAAAAGTAAATAAAAAGCAAAAAAAAATAACAAATGCGATAACATTAAATGTAAAAACCTGTTTGCAAAACTATATTCTTTTTTTAACACAGTGACTTTTCGGTAAAATTTTCTGACCCTAAACAAAACTTTACTTTTAGGCAGAGGTAAAATATTCATGTCATGCGTAGGCAATTAAAAAGGCAATTTACTTCTATGTCCTTTAATAATAACAAATGCGATAACAGTAAATATAAAAACCCGTATGCAGAACTGTATTCTTTTCAAACACAGTAAATTTTGTAATCTGGTAAAATAATTTCATGTCTCCCAAAGGTTTTTGCGATATTACCCAAAGGTCGGATTGTGTTAAACGTTTCGGACACTATATTAAATCATTTTCTTGCTCGACATATGCTACGGGTAACCAATGTCGCATGTGTCAGGTTCAAAAATGCAATTTGCATTTTTGTAATGTTATACGAAGTTACAAGAATATGACCTCACCCTACAGTTTGTAGTCCAAGTAGGCTTATAACAGGTCAAAACAAGTCCTGAATTGTGCACAAAGTGACCCCGGTTTCTGCTTGATGCCCTTATAAATACATATTAGGGACATAATATGCACGAAGTGAACAGATAAGGATGTTGCATAATTTGTCGCCCTAGTAAACGTATAAGCTAGAATTGCTAGTCCTTAGCTGCATTAATAGCTATCTCCGCCTACTGGTTATTGTCCTAAAAGGCACATGAGAGGGAAATTCCAGTCCGAGCTGAACATTTACTGCTTCCGCCCACTGGTTGTCACCCTAATAGGCACATCAGAGGAAATTTCCAGTCCTAGACGAAAACCTTTATGTTTATAATAATATATCATTTGATTACGAACAACTTTGAAAAGCAAACAAATCGAACCTCTTAATTTATTGTGTACTTAGTTAATGAATGTATCAACAGTACTATTTAACTGTTGACCTCTGAGTGTTACCTTAGGACCTGGCTGATGTGTGCACCACGTCCCCTCATAATGATGAACCTTCATGGCAAAGCCGTTTTGAAAATCCTATTATGAAATATCAAAATACAGCCAGGACAATGGTCGGTCAGGATGGATGGATGTACTCACGTTTTGTTGAAACTCATAGAATGCATTGTTCATCCCGGACTAGCTTCAGTCTAAATAAGTTCTATCAACAGTGTTAGTTTTGATATTTAACCTGCAAGGGTGTCCTAGACATTTGACGAACACATCTGTGTTTATGCACTGGGCTTTATGGTGATCCTTTATACTTGGTTAAGATACAGTTCGGGTGGAAGCACTTACAAACTTTTACCCACTCAGTGATCTTTTTCAATATCATTATTTAACATAACACAAACGCTGAGGTACCAGTCATTCAATATGTATGCGTTTCAAGCCTTTGGATATACGGTTACAATCCTGTTATCAGTCATTAATATTTTCCGTAAATGCATTAATTAGTGAGTTGTTAAATATTATTCTCTCAATATTCATCTTTGTTATACATGTGTATGGATTGAATTTGAATGAGACTGTCACTTTTAGGAAGAAGAACTATTGCTGTGCGTTCATACGGTATGTAGGTTCGTATGTAGGCGCGCGCCCGATTTTTCAAACTGCATAAACCGACAGAAAAAAGGTACATACATTATCACTAAGAAATTGTTGCGTAATAAAACCTATCTGTATTAATTAGACCATTCAAAAGCAACAGTTCTTCATATCCGCTATTCTACGATCATCGTTATTATCAAATCACTATTGAACTCTCAGACGAACCCGCCAAATATGAGATTCGGCGATGACCGTGATATTATGCAACTGACTAGTATGTTTTGCCTCTACAGCGCGCTTAAAAGACGAGAGAGACATTTAAAAACGTTTAAAATTATAAGCATAAGTATGTGTTGTGGCACCATTACTGATAATAACATTTTACTGAAAATAGTTCATGTATGCCATATTCTAGCATGACACATACTACTCTTACTGACCATAACTTTTCTAAACCCTAAATAATACTTGTCCTTGAGGCCTAGGTAAAATGTTTATGTCATTTCTATGCAGCAAAAAAATAAATATGCATCTATGTCCTTTTATATAAAAATTGTGTTTACACTCATCAGAACATTGGATCTACAAAAATAATAAATTGGATAACATGAAATTCAAAATCAAACATTTGGAAAAACAAATTATTATTAAATCTAATACCGTTTGGATTACAATCGATTAAATCGTCTGGTAACATACTTTTATGTCTTCAAATTGTTGCAACGATGTAACCCAAAGGTCGGATTGCCAAACCATTTCGGACACTTTTTTAAAGCATTTTCTAGAAAGATAGTTGTTGTTCTTCACATATTTCTGACCAAAAATGTCGCGTATATCATGCTCAAAGTGCTTGTTGGGGAGGGAGTAGAAGGGAAGGGCGATTTTGTACATGTGATATATGCCTTTCTTGTTAGAATGTTCATTATTCAGTTATAGAATTCACATTGTATACTAATACATAATAGTCGGTAACTCGATTTTATCTAAAGTGACAACAGAGTGACCTCATCCAACTGTTTGTGGTACAAGTACCCAGAATAGGGACACACTAGTCCTGAACTTCAAGTGACATCCGCATTACGGTTTTAAAAATCATGATATAGACGTGCTTGTTCTGAATTAAACATATAGTGTCTATCGGCATGCCGTGGCGGGCTAGTAGGCATAAGGGGGCTACACTTATACGCAATTGTTCATTACGTGTCATCGCCTTAGTAAGCACACAATATGAACATACCAGGCATGAACTGAAACTATATTGACCTCATCCTACATTTGGTCGCTCTGATATACATACTTAAGCGATAAATAAGTCATGTAAGGAGCATCAGGTGACATTTGCCGACTGGTTGTCGTCAAAATAAGCACATATAAGGGTCAAATCGGACCTAAGCCTCACACAGTGGCCTCTTCCTTCTTGTTGTCACTCCAGAAGATACCCTTTTAACCAGGCATGATATGCCTTTAATCACATTTATATTTAAGATTGTTTCTTGAAACAAAATATATTAAGGTTATTTCGGTTTTAATGTTGTTTAAAGAATGATTTAAATTGTTGTTCATTTATGCTGTATGTATGTATGTATTGTCCTGATTTTTCTATCCTGTGATAGATGCCCTCGGAGATGGGATTCTGCGATGAACGTGATATTATGCAACCGACTAGTATGTTTTGCTTATTTCAGCGATAAAATTTAGTAATCAATACTGCGCTTCAATGACGAGTGAGATATTTGAATTCGCTTCTAGTTATACACTTAATTATGTAAATATAATAGCATTATAACGGATGGTAGAGGTTTAATGAACATAACTTCATTGGCATATAATAGCATGGTACATTCTACTGTTACTGACAATGCATTTTCTGATCCTGAACAATACTTTACTTTTAGGCAGAGGTAAAATATTCATGTCATGGGTAGGCAATTAAAAAGGCAATTTACTTCTATGTCCTTTAATAATAACAAATGCGATAACAGTAAATATAAAAACCCGTATGCAGAACTGTATTCTTTTCAAACACAGTAAATTTCGGGCAAAAGAAAATTTTGTAATCTGGTAAAATAATTACATGTCTCCCAAAGGTCGCAGCGATGTTACCCAAAGGTCGGATTGTGTTAAACATTTCGGACACTATATAAAGTCATTTTCTTGAAAGGTCACTGTTGCTCTTCATATGTTATGAGGAATAAATGTCGCAAGTGTCAGGTTCAACGTGGGGAAAGGGCAACTACTTCAATTTCAAACATGCAATTTATTCATTTTTTTGTTAGAATGTTTATTATATAGTGATAAAAATACCCGTGTATAACAATACATGACAGCCTAAAGCGTATAGTCGATATTATTTATAATGTTATGTGACAAGAATGCGACCTCATCCTACAGTTTGTGGTCCAAGTTGGCACCTAACAGGTCAAATCAAGTCCTAAGTTGTGCATTAAGTCACTCCGGTTTCTGGTTGATGCCATAATATATACCTAATAGGGAAAATAATGTCCCGAACAGTACATTTAATGTACTTTGCCATGACAACGCGGCAAAGTAGTCAAAATATGGGGACAAACTGGTACTCAGCTGCACACAAAGTGTCATTGCCCAATAGGCACATACTAGAAACATACGAGATATGACCTTAGGCTATTTATGTGATGTTCAAAGTTGGGGAGCGGTAAATATTTATTTTTTATGTATGCAAAATATTCCTCTTTCGTTAGAATGTTCATTAAACAATAATGCCTACCTGTGCGACAACCAGTAGGCGAAGGCCACTATTTCCTGTTCAGGACTTCAGTGTCACGTTTAAGTGCATTCTAGGACGGAAACAAGAAAGCAAAGATCGCTTTATGTTCATTTCAGGATTTATATGTCTTTGTTATATTTTTACAGGGACTTGATTTACATTATGAATGCATGCATGTGCTTTAAAATTTATTTACATAAATTTTAAATAAAACAAGTATAATCACAAGTTATTTGTTATTAATTAAACACTGTTTTGACATAATTATATACTGAACTATCACTCAACTAACATTCATAACGGTGTTAAGGTGTTGCACATTTTCACGATTTTATGTTTTATGTCACCAATAAATCGCGCATGCTGTTTTGTCTATAAATTGTTTGTTCGACATACCGTTAATCCTTATCCCGACTTAGGATTAACGGTGTTTAATGTGTATATTGACATCGGCTTACGGATTATTGCCCTAGTAGAAACAAACCCGAGACATGCTAGTACAAATCTGAACTGAACTGAACATAAATGGATATACGACATGACTGGCAGCAAAGAATTCTCATAAAACGGACATAGTAAACATCCATTAAACATTAAGTGTTGTAGGCGATCTATATCATTCGAGTTTTAAGAACTATGTTTGGGAAAAATACAAGAAAATGAGGATAATGGGGATATATAGTACATGTGGAAAATAAAAATATTGGAAATATATTGTCATAAAGTTATTAAAAACTATCGAGTATACTGGCGAGGAGGAAACAAGTCAATGATTATGAAAAAGTGTAGAAATCTAACTGCTATGCGATTTTGGTCAAAAGAAACGCGTCAGTTAGAAACTAGCAATATATGTCTGAAGATCTCAGCAAGTTGATACCAAATTCTGCAAAAACAGTGATATCTTGCCACCGACTTGTAAAGTATGCCTATGAGCAAACAAGTAATCTTAATAATTATTACAATACGCCTCAAAAAAGTGATACGTTTGGAATCGTTCCAAATTATCCAAATAAATATGTATTTCTTGTAGCACCATAACTTATGACAAAATTCTAATTACCATTACTTATTTGATATATATTCTAGCATGGCAAATACTACTTTTACTAACCTATTAGGCTGAGGTTAATATTCATTTATTTTTTAGGTGATTATCATCTCCATCCTTTAATACCATTAGTGTATCCACATTTCATCAGAACAGTGCATCTACATAAAATATATTATGTTATAATGTATGTATATTGGATTACACAAAATGTAATGAACCATATGCCAAATTATGTTTTATCAAACACCATACCTTTTGGGCAACATGCTATTTAACCATCTAATAACAAGTACACGTTTCCCAAAGGTTGCACCCATGTAATCCAAAGGTCGGATTTGTTTAAATATTCCGTAGACGATTTACAATCTTTTTCTAGAAAGGTCACGGTTGCTCTACTGCTCTACACACGACAATTTCACATATACCATGTTGAAAGTTGATGGGGGGGTCGACACTCTAGTTTCCTTTTACAGTTGCCTGAACTTACAAAATAGTGACCTCCTCCTACTAATTGTGGTCCGCGTATCCACAAAATAGTACTAGCACCCACTGGGCGATGCCCTAGTAGACGCATGAGACGTACCTGTCCTGAATTGAACATAATGTGACATCCACGATGACTTTATGCCCTAGTGGGTTCAGTAAAGGAACAAACAGAGCAAATTCAGCTGTTCATATAGTGCCATCCGCATACAAATTGTCACCCTAGTACGCACAAAATATGAACATGATATTCGTGAACTGATTGTTTATGACCTCCGCCTACTGGGCATCACCCTGTTACGCACATGCTAGCGTTAAATGCAATAAGAATTAATATGAACCAACTGGTCTAAGGCCGGACATACATTGACATCCAGGTACTGGTTGATGGGCAGACAACTGATAGAGACAAATTTGTTTCAAAATGGGTTTATTGTGACGTCCGCCATTCCTCGTCGCACTATTATGCACATAATTGAGTCAAACGGTAACATATATTGACAATCTGTCAACTGGTTGTCATCAAAGTAAGCACATAATAAGAACCTACCGTACATAAACTTAATTTTATTGACCTCCGGCTGTTGTCCAAGTTAACACATATAACACATATAAGGATATAACAGTCATGAATTCAAGTTATGACCACACGTACTGGTTTTTGTCCTATTAAACAAATGATATCCATTTGCTATTGGTTTTGGCCCTGGTAGTCTCATGATACCGACATACTAAGTATGAGCCAAAAACAGAGTGATATCAGCCTACTGACATCGCCTACTATTTATCTGCCTTGTCGGCACATAATAGGGATCTACTGAGCCATATCGGAACACATGGTGACCTCCACCAACTGGTTGTAATCCTACCAGCTGCATTGTAGGGACAAACTAGACATACTGTAATCATATAGTGAACTGCGCCTACTGCTTGTCGCCATAGTAGGCGAAAGAAAACGACATACTAGTCCTGTCTAAAATAAGTGACCTCCGTCTACTGGTTGTTGCACTAACTGGCACAAAATAGGAAAATACTTCGATTAAAGAAACCAAAACGCTGAGACTTTCGCCAACCGGTTTTCATCTTCGTAGACGCAAAATAGCGACCGAATAGACATGATAGTGATCGCCCCTACTGTTTTTTCAATAGAAAGCAAATAATGGGGACGGACTATTTCGAGACTATAAGGCAAATTATAGAAACATCATAGACGTGAAATGTTCATTATGACCTGCTTGTGGTTCTTGCACTAATAGGCACCCAAAAGGGCTAAGCGGAACAAGAATGACCTCCTGCTACTGGTTATCGCTCTTGCCATAGAAGGGATATTTTAGGGACATTATTAGTTTGAACTAAACACACAGTGACATTTGCCAACTTGTTATTTCCCTAGGACGAACAAAACAGGGACATATCGGAGCTGAACTTAACATAAGGCGATCTCTGTCTATTGGCTGCCACACTTGAAGGCACGAAAGAGCGACATACACGCCCTGAACCGAACTGGACATAGTTAGTTTTGCCTACATTTCGTTGCACTAGTAAGCACTAAAAACGATATACGAGCTGCACACATACTTCTGCATAAAACATTTCAACATAACTTCTTTGGTTTAGTATAGCATGACACGTACTACTGTTACTGACCACAGATTTTCTGAGACCTTAACAATATTTTTAGGCTAAATATTCATGTCATGTCTAGGAATTTAAATATCAGATAAACCTTTATGTCCAGTTATATAAAAATCCATTTACACAGCATTAGAACAATGAATTTACGACAAAAATATAAAACACAATAAAAATAAGAAATGCGATAACATTACATGTAAAAACTCGTATGCAAAACTATATTCTTTTTGAACACAAAACTTACTTTTGGAAAACAGAAGATTTGACCATCTGGTAACATCATTTCATGTCTTTCAAAGGTTGCAACAATATTACCAAAAGATCGGATTTGTTTATAATATATTTTAGACATTATACAAAAATCACATAAATAACCAGCCTATGCTGAACACAAAATGATCTCCCTACTGGTTGATACCCGAGATGGCATATATCTTAAACCGCAGCATACTACATGTCGCCCGAGTAGGAACATAATAGCGGCATTCTATCCCTGAATAGAAGACCAGAAGACCTCAGCCAACTAGTTGTCGAAATTTTGGGATCATAAAAGGGACATTTCAGTCTTGGGACAAAACATGTAGGAGTCTTTACCTGAAAAAACATTCCCTGAGCCTGAGGAGAGTATATAATGACCTCATACTTCTGATTGATGCCATATTTTACTCATTATAGAGAGTTACTAGACGTGAACTGGGCATAAAGTGACATCAAACTACTGGTTATCGCACTAATAGACACATAATTGTGACGTACTTGACCTAAAGTGAATATGCAGTAACCTCCGCATGTCCTAGTGCCCTAGTGGGCATAAATAAGGTCATCATTTAAGCTCAAACATTAGCAGGCCATACTGCTTAATACGCAAGTATCTTTATCATTGGAATATACTGGGCCTGAGTAAACGTATAATAGCTTGCACGTACCGATTGTCGCCCTCATGTGCACATTTAATGAATCAGCCTACTGGTAGTCTCTCTGTTCGGCACAAATAAAGACATACCAGACCTGATTTGATCGCATAAATATTGACCGCCGCCTACTGGTTGTCGCCAAGGATTCAATAAGGACATATTATGAGTCCTGAACTGAACAAAGAATGATATCCGCCTAATTTTACCGTTCTAGAAGACACAGTATATGGATATACTTGGCTTGAACTAAACAAATTGTTGAGAAGAAATATAGTTGGAACATACTAGGTTAAACTGATCATACAGTGTCATCCTGGTTATGCCTGACGCCTTTGCATATGCATAAAAGAGACTTACTAGTCCTAAACTGAATGTATAGTGACTTCCGGCATGACCTTGGACCATAGCTTATACTCATTCGGAGCTCCTCGGCCATTTTTTTTCAAAAACAACCTCGGATGTATTTGGACGGTTTACATACTAAAAAAGAGGTACGTTTACGTCCGCTGCAAGTAGATCGCGTAGTGATTTTATTTAGTAGTTAAACTTTATGACTTTACTCTTGGAAATCTTAATTATGTTTGCAATAATATACTTCAATGACAATCAGTTTAAACTTAGATCAGTAAACACAATTCTAAAACACTACATTTCTAAAATGATTTAATTAAAAAAATACGAACTACTTTAACTGATGTACCGACAAACATCCGAGGTTGTTTTCAATAAAAATGGCCGAGGAGTTCCGAATGAGCTTATACAAAGCATAATCTGAACAAATGGTGACCGCCGCCTACTGGCTGTTGTCCTAGTTTACACATATAAGGGAAATACTAGACATGAACTGACAAATACAACCTTTGGGTAACATCGTTGCGACCTTTGGGAGACATTGAAAATTTTCACCAGAAGGTCATTTCTTCTTCTCGCTAATAGTCAATGCGCGTTTAATAATAATATATTATTGTTAACGTATTTTTATGTAACATGTTTTATTATCCCAGTTGTTATTTGATAAATATATTTGAGTTTTGTTTTGTTTTTGAACCAACGTTCTGATGAAGTGGCTACACGCGTTTTGATTCGGACGGAGAATTGATTTTTGCTTTTTTTAATTTGCTAGATATCACACCTTATTAATTATTTACTTAGGACTTTTAAGTAAGGCATCATTTATTGTTACAAACAAATATGAATAGCATGGTACTTCAAATTAAATTTCTTTGACGCGTACCAAATAAGACGTTTTCCAATACATATACAATCGAATTCCGTTGTCTCGATATATCAGGGACTGGCCATAATACTTCGAGCCATAATGCAAATGTTACGAAAGTTGTATTGTATATGTTAATCCAACGTGTTTATGATCAATGCGTACTTTGTTGGTTTCAAAATGTTAATAATAGTAAAAAGCTAGAAACGTATGTACTTATGAAAATAAGTGTTGTATGTGAGCCCAATCCTAACTATATTAATATAATCAAACATAGAATAGCATGTATCAATCTATTAAACTAACACAGTGGGCGATTTGTTAAACACGAAATCCTCGTGCACGTTCTTATCAATGAGATATTTATGTCAAATTTGTTCTTATACATGTATTCAACAATGTTCAAACCCTATATTTTCATCAGGCATGTTATTTACAAACTTAGATAATTGTGTAAATGGAAAAGTTAATGATAACTTAGATTTGTCTGGTTCATTTTTTAGATATTTAACAACATACTTTTCTTATGATTAATATTTACATTTGTGTTTGTATATACATTACTTGTTCACCGTCTTTAAATTGTATTATGTATATTAGCAATGACATTTTGATGTTTATGCTAATAAAACTTAAACTTGACTCTGACATACTTTTAACGTCTGTATTCGTACCAGCTAAAGACAGAAATTAAAGTGAAAGCAAGTTTGCTCAAACTGTTAAACCATTTAAATATGATAATGATTATAATACCAATCAAGCAAAATTAATCTATCAGCGCCTCGGCTTAGCCAAGCGAACAAATCAAGGTGTGAAAACTGACATCGAGTAATACAAACAAAACAAAATGTTTACTGTTTACTAGAGACCGCAAAATGACATCAAGCGTTGAGAAATATTTAACCTCAAAATACCAAGCTAACCGATCGAATTTTATATGAACATATTGAAAAAAAAAAAAAAAAAAAACACTTTAAACCTTGTTCGAGCCAACGAGGATATCGAACCTTGCGATACCGAGACACCGAGTTTCGACTGTAATCGAATATGAATTCATTGGCATCACTGGCCGATCTGCCGAGATGAAAACCTATCATACTTATCATTTTGTCACTTCAAATTGCACTTAAGTTTGGGTCGCAATTTTTACACCTTACTTAATATATTGTTTAACGCTATGCGTCTAGAATTTTTATATTCACTCGCGTTACCACGCGCCAAGAAGGCAAGTATCTTAAACCATAGCATATTGGTTGTCGCCAGAGTAGGAACATAATAGCGACATTCTATGCCTGAATAGAAGACAGGGAGACCTCAGCCAACTGGTTGTCGAAATTTTGGAATCATAAAAAGACATTTTCAGTCTTGAACAAAACTTGTACGAGTCTTTACCTTAAAAAACCTTGATAAACAGTGTTCTTCACCATGTCACGGCGCCGTACTAAAACACCCTGAGTCTGAGCAGAGAATATAATGACCTCATACTTCTGAGTATTGCCATAGTTTACTCATTATAGGGAGTAACTAGACGTGAACTGGGCATAAAGTGACCTCAGACTACTTGTTTTCGCACTAGTAGAAACATAATTGAGACGTCCTTGACCTAAAGTGATTGAGCAGTGACCTCCGCATGACCTAGTGGCCTAGCGGGCACTAATAAGGTCATCAACCAGGCTCAAATGTCGCAGGCCATCTTTATTATTGGAACATACTGGGCCTGAGTAAACGTATAATAGCTTGCACGTACCGATTGTCGCCCTCATGTGCACATTTAGTGAATCAGCCTACTGGTAGTCTCTCTGTTCGGCACAAATAAAGACATACCAGACCTGATTTGATCGCATAAATATTGACCGCCGCCTACTGGTTGTCGCCCAGGTAGGGATTCAATAAGGACATATTATGAGTCCTGAACTGAACAAAGAATGATATCCGCCTAATTTTACCGTTCTAGAAGACACAGTATATGGATATACTTGGCTTGAACTAAACAAATTGTTGAGAAGAAATATAGTTGGAACATACTAGGTTGAACTGATCATACAGTGTCATCCTGGTTATGCCTGACGCCCTTGCATATGCATAAAAGAGACTTACTAGTCCTAAACTGAATGTATAGTGACTTCCGGCATGACCTTGGACCATAGCTTATACTCATTCGGAGCTCCTCGGCCATTTTTTTTCAAAAACAACCTCGGATGTATTTGGACGGTTTACATACTAAAAAAGAGGTACGTTTACGTCCGCTGCAAGTAGATCGCGTAGTGATTTTATTTAGTATGACTTTACTCTTGGAAATCTTAATTATGTTTGCAATAATATACTTCAATGACAATCAGTTTAAACTTAGATCAGTAAACACAATTCTAAAACACTACATTTCTAAAATGATTTAATTAAAAAAATACGAACTACTTTAACTGATGTACCGACAAACATCCGAGGTTGTTTTCAATAAAAATGGCCGAGGAGTTCCGAATGAGCTTATACTAAGCTTAATCTGAACAAATGGTGACCGCCACCTACTGGCTGTTGTCCTAGTTTACACATATAAGGGAAATACTAGACATGAACTGACAAATACAACCTTTGGGTAACATCGTTGCGACCTTTGGGAGACATTGAAAATTTTCACCAGAAGGTCATTTCTTCTTCTCGCTAATAGTCAATGCGCGTTTAATAATAATATATTATTGTTAACGTATTTTTATGTAACATGTTTTATTATCCCAGTTGTTATTTGATAAATATATTTGAGTTTTGTTTTGTTTTTGAACCAACGTTCTGATGAAGTGGCTACACGCGTTTTGATTCGGACGGAGAATTGATTTTTGCTTTTTTTAATTTGCTAGATATCACACCTTATTAATTATTTACTTAGGACTTTTAAATAAGGCATCGTTTATTGTTACAAACAAATATGAATAGCATGGTACTTCAAATTAAATTTCTTTGACGCGTACCAAATAAGACGTTTTCAAATACATATACAATCGAAATCCGTTGTCTCGATATATCAGGGACTGGCCATAATACTTCGAGCCTCGCGAATATTGAGCCAAGCGATATTGCGTATTGTATGTGTATATTCATACGTTAAAGAAAGACTTGTTAACCTTGTTTGTTGTTTGCTACGTTATCTCCTAAAGACTAATTATTACCGTGTGCATATCGTACAGTTCACAATATGACAAATTTGATCATATGAAATAATTTGATTTTTTTTAAAATTTATTTACGCAATAAAATTATATAAACCCATCCATAGAAAACGTAAACAACTAATCTTGATACTAAGTTAGCAGGAATACGTGTGAATAGCTTAGGTTGTACCGAGTCCTCTCAAGATTGCTTAACATTTGACAGTTGTATTAATTCTTCCATTGGGAGAAACCTTCAGCGCAATTATTTTATCTGAAGACGCCTGATTAAAACACAATCAGATTTATACCTGTACTGACATTACTATTAAAACGCACATAAGATGAGTTTGGACATACATAAATGTGACATAATGCAAATGTTACGAAAGTTGTATTGGAGATGTTAATCCAACATGTTTATGATCAATGCGTACTTTGTTGGTTTCAAAATGTTAATAATAGTAAAAAGCTAGAAACGTATGTACTTATGAAAATAAGTGTTGTATGTGAGCCCAATCTTAACTATATTAATATAATCAAACATAGAATAGCATGTATCAATCTATTAAACTAACACAGTGGGCGATTTGTTAAACACGAAATCCTCGTGCACGTTCTTATCAATGAGATATTTATGTCAAATTTGTTCTTATACATGTATTCAACAATGTTCAAACCCTATATTTTCATCAGGCATGTTATTTACAAACTTAGATAATTGTGTAAATGGAAAAGTTAATGATAACTTAGATTTGTCTGGTTCATTTTTTAGATATTTAACAACATAATTTTCTTATGATTAATATTTACATTTGTGTTTGTATATACATTACTTGTTCACCGTCTTTAAATTATATTATGTTTAATAGCAATGACATTTTGATGTTTATGCTAATAAAACTTAAACTTGACTCTGACATACTTTTAACGTCTGTATTCGTACCAGCTAAAGACAGAAATTAAAGTGAAAGCATGTTTGCTCAAACTGTTAAACCATTTAAATATGATAATGATTATAATACCAATCAAGCAAAATTAATCTATCAGCGCCTCGGCTTAGCCAAGCGAACAAATCAAGGTGTGAAAACTGACATCGAGTAATACATACAAAACAAAATGTTTACTGTTTACTAGAGACCGCAAAATGACATCGAGCGTTGAGAAATATTTAATCTCAAAATACCAAGCTAACCGATCGAATTTTATATGAACATATTGAAAAAAAAAAAAAAAACCCACTTTAAACCTTGTTCGAGCCAACGAGGATATCGAACCTTGCGATACGAAGACACCGAGTTTCGACTGTAATCAAATATGAATTCATTGGCATCACTGGCCGATCTGCCGAGATGAAAACCTATCATATTTATCATTTTGTCACTTCAAATTGCACTTAAGTTTGGGTCGCAATTTTTACACCTTACTTAATATATTGTTTAACGCTATGCGTCTAGAATTTTTATATTCACTCGCGTTACCACGCGCCAAGAAGGCAAGTATCTTAAACCATAGCATATTGGTTGTCGCCAGAGTAGGAACATAATAGCGACATTCTATGCCTGAATAGAAGACAGGGAGACCTCAGCCAACTGGTTGTCGAAATTTTGGAATCATAAAAAGACATTTTCAGTCTTGAACAAAACTTGTACGAGTCTTTACCTTAAAAAACCTTGATAAACAGTGTTCTTCACCATGTCACGGCGCCGTACTAAAACACCCTGAGTCTGAGCAGAGAATATAATGACCTCATACTTCTGAGTATTGCCATAGTTTACTCATTATAGGGAGTAACTAGACGTGAACTGGGCATAAAGTGACCTCAGACTACTTGTTTTCGCACTAGTAGAAACATAATTGAGACGTCCTTGACCTAAAGTGATTGAGCAGTGACCTCCGCATGACCTAGTGCCCTAGCGGGCATTAATAAGGTCATCAACCAGGCTCAAATGTCGCAGGCCATCTTTATTATTGGAACATACTGGGCCTGGGTAAACGTATAATAGCTTGCACGTACCGATTGTCGCCCTCATGTGCACATTTAGTGAATCAGCCTACTGGTAGTCTCTCTGTTCGGCACAAATAAAGACATACCAGACCTGATTTGATCGCATAAATATTGACCGCCGCCTACTGGTTGTCGCCCAGGTAGGGATTCAATAAGGACATATTATGAGTCCTGAACTGAACAAAGAATGATATCCGGCTAATTTTACCGTTCTAGAAGACACAGTATATGGATATACTTGGCTTGAACTAAACAAATTGTTGAGAAGAAATATAGTTGGAACATACTAGGTTGAACTGATCATACAGTGTCATCCTGGTTATGCCTGACGCCCTTGCATATGCATAAAAGAGACTTACTAGTCCTAAACTGAATGTATAGTGACTTCCGGCATGACCTTGGACCATAGCTTATACTCATTCGGAGCTCCTCGGCCATTTTTTTTCAAAAACAACCTCGGATGTATTTGGACGGTTTACATACTAAAAAGAGGTACGTTTACGTCCGCTGCAAGTAGATCGCGTAGTGATTTTATTTAGTATGACTTTACTCTTGGAAATCTTAATTATGTTTGCAATAATATACTTTAATGACAATCCGTTTAAACTTAGATCAGTAAACACAATTCTAAAACACTACATTTCTAAAATGATTTAATTAAAAAAATACGAACTACTTTAACTGATGTACCGACAAACATCCGAGGTTGTTTTCAATAAAAATGGCCGAGGAGTTCCGAATGAGCTTATACTAAGCTTAATCTGAACAAATGGTGACCGCCACCTACTGGCTGTTGTCCTAGTTTACACATATAAGGGAAATACTAGACATGAACTGACAAATACAACCTTTGGGTAACATCGTTGCGACCTTTGGGAGACATTGAAAATTTTCACCAGAAGGTCATTTCTTCTTCTCGCTAATAGTCAATGCGCGTTTAATAATAATATATTATTGTTAACGTATTTTTATGTAACATGTTTTATTATCCCAGTTATTATTTGATAAATATATTTGAGTTTTGTTTTGTTTTTGAACCAACGTTCTGATGAAGTGGCTACACGCGTTTTGATTCGGACGGAGAATTGATTTTTGCTTTTTTTAATTTGCTAGATATCACACCTTATTAATTATTTACTTAGGACTTTTAAATAAGGCATCGTTTATTGTTACAAACAAATATGAATAGCATGGTACTTCAAATTAAATTTCTTTGACGCGTACCAAATAAGACGTTTTCAAATACATATACAATCGAAATCCGTTGTCTCGATATATCAGGGACTGGCCATAATACTTCGAGCCTCGCGAATATTGAGCCAAGCGATATTGCGTATTGTATGTGTATATTCATACGTTAAAGAAAGACTTGTTAACCTTGTTTGTTGTTTGCTACGTTATCTCCTAAAGACTAATTATTACCGTGTGCATATCGTACAGTTCACAATATGACAAATTTGATCATATGAAATAATTTGATTTTTTTTAAAATTTATTTACGCAATAAAATTATATAAACCCATCCATAGAAAACGTAAACAACTAATCTTGATACTAAGTTAGCAGGAATACGTGTGAATAGCTTAGGTTGTACCGAGTCCTCTCAAGATTGCTCAACATTTGACAGTTGTATTAATTCTTCCATTTGGAGAAACCTTCAGCGCAATTATTTTATCTGAAGACGCCTGATTAAAACACAATCAGATTTATACCTGTACTGACATTACTATTAAAACGCACATAAGATGAGTTTGGACATACATAAATGTGACATAATGCAAATGTTACGAAAGTTGTATTGGAGATGTTAATCCAACATGTTTATGATCAATGCGTACTTTGTTGGTTTCAAAATGTTAATAATAGTAAAAAGCTAGAAACGTATGTACTTATGAAAATAAGTGTTGTATGTGAGCCCAATCTTAACTATATTAATATAATCAAACATAGAATAGCATGTATCAATCTATTAAACTAACACAGTGGGCGATTTGTTAAACACGAAATCCTCGTGCACGTTCTTATCAATGAGATATTTATGTCAAATTTGTTCTTATACATGTATTCAACAATGTTCAAACCCTATATTTTCATCATGCATGTTATTTACAAACTTAGATAATTGTGTAAATGGAAAAGTTAATGATAACTTAGATTTGTCTGGTTCATTTTTTAGATATTTAACAACATAATTTTCTTATGATTAATATTTACATTTGTGTTTGTATATACATTACTTGTTCACCGTCTTTAAATTGTATCATGTATAATAGCAATGACATTTTGATGTTTATGCTAATAAAACTTAAACTTGACTCTGACATACTTTTAACGTCTGTATTCGTACCAGCTAAAGACAGAAATTAAAGTGAAAGCATGTTTGCTCAAACTGTTAAACCATTTAAATATGATAATGATTATAATACCAATCAAGCAAAATTAATCTATCAGCGCCTCGGCTTAGCCAAGCGAACAAATCAAGGTGTGAAAACTGACATCGAGTAATACATACAAAACAAAATGTTTACTGTTTACTAGAGACCGCAAAATGACATCGAGCGTTGAGAAATATTTAACCTCAAAATACCAAGCTAACCGATCGAATTTTATATGAACATATTGAAAAAAACAAAAAAAACCCCACTTTAAACCTTGTTCGAGCCAACGAGGATATCGAACCTTGCGATACCGAGACACCGAGTTTCGACTGTAATCGAATATGAATTCATTGGCATCACTGGCCGATCTGCCGAGATGAAAACCTATCATATTTATCATTTTGTCACTTCAAATTGCACTTAAGTTTGGGTCGCAATTTTTACACCTTACTTAATATATTGTTTAACGCTATGCGTCTAGAATTTTTATATTCACTCGCGTTACCACGCGCCAAGAAGGCAAGTATCTTAAACCATAGCATATTGGTTGTCGCCAGAGTAGGAACATAATAGCGACATTCTATGCCTGAATAGAAGACAGGGAGACCTCAGCCAACTGGTTGTCGAAATTTTGGAATCATAAAAAGACATTTTCAGTCTTGAACAAAACTTGTACGAGTCTTTACCTTAAAAAAACCTTGATAAACAGTGTTATTCACCATGTCACGGCGCCGTACTAAAACACCCTGAGTCTGAGCAGAGAATATAATGACCTCATACTTCTGAGTATTGCCATAGTTTACTCATTATAGGGAGTAACTAGACGTGAACTGGGCATAAAGTGACCTCAGACTACTTGTTTTCGCACTAGTAGAAACATAATTGAGACGTCCTTGACCTAAAGTGATTGAGCAGTGACCTCCGCATGACCTAGTGCCCTAGCGGGCATTAATAAGGTCATCAACCAGGCTCAAATGTCGCAGGCCATCTTTATTATTGGAACATACTGGGCCTGAGTAAACGTATAATAGCTTGCACGTACCGATTGTCGCCCTCATGTGCACATTTAGTGAATCAGCCTACTGGTAGTCTCTCTGTTCGGCACAAATAAAGACATACCAGACCTGATTTGATCGCATAAATATTGACCGCCGCCTACTGGTTGTCGCCCAGGTAGGGATTCAATAAGGACATATTATGAGTCCTGAACTGAACAAAGAATGATATCCGCCTAATTTTACCGTTCTAGAAGACACAGTATATGGATATACTTGGCTTGAACTAAACAAATTGTTGAGAAGAAATATAGTTGGAACATACTAGGTTGAACTGATCATACAGTGTCATCCTGGTTATGCCTGACGCCCTTGCATATGCATAAAAGAGACTTACTAGTCCTAAACTGAATGTATAGTGACTTCCGGCATGACCTTGGACCATAGCTTATACTCATTCGGAGCTCCTCGGCCATTTTTTTTTTCAAAAACAACCTCGGATGTATTTGGACGGTTTACATACTAAAAAAGAGGTACGTTTACGTCCGCTGCAAGTAGATCGCGTAGTGATTTTATTTAGTAGTTAAACTTTATGACTTTACTCTTGGAAATCTTAATTATGTTTGCAATAATATACTTCAATGACAATCAGTTTAAACTTAGATCAGTAAACACAATTCTAAAACATTACATTTCTAAAATGATTTAATTAAAAAAATACGAACTACTTTAACTGATGTACCGACAAACATCCGAGGTTGTTTTCAATAAAAATGGCCGAGGAGTTCCGAATGAGCTTATACTAAGCTTAATCTGAACAAATGGTGACCGCCACCTACTGGCTGTTGTCCTAGTTTACACATATAAGGGAAATACTAGACATGAACTGACAAATACAACCTTTGGGTAACATCGTTGCGACCTTTGGGAGACATTGAAAATTTTCACCAGAAGGTCATTTCTTCTTCTCGCTTATAGTCAATGCGCGTTTAATAATAATATATTATTGTTAACGTATTTTTATGTAACATGTTTTATTATCCCAGTTGTTATTTGATAAATATATTTGAGTTTTGTTTTGTTTTTGAACCAACGTTCTGATGAAGTGGCTACACGCGTTTTGATTCGGACGGAGAATTGATTTTTGCTTTTTTTAATTTGCTAGATATCACACCTTATTAATTATTTACTTAGGACTTTTAAATAAGGCATCATTTATTGTTACAAACAAATATGAATAGCATGGTACTTCAAATTAAATTTCTTTGACGCGTACCAAATAAGACGTTTTCAAATACATATACAATCGAAATCCGTTGTCTCGATATATCAGGGAATGGCCATAATACTTCGAGCCTCGCGAATATTGAGCCAAGCGATATTGCGTATTGTATGTGTATATTCATACGTTAAAGAAAGACTTGTTAACCTTGTTTGTTGTTTGCTACGTTATCTCCTAAAGACTAATTATTACCGTGTGCATATCGTACAGTTCACAATATGACAAATTTGATCATATGAAATAATTTGATTTTTTTAAAAATTTATTTACGCAATAAAATTATATAAACCCATCCATAGAAAACGTAAACAACTAATCTTGATACTAAGTTAGCAGGAATACGTGTGAATAGCTTAGGTTGTACCGAGTCCTCTCAAGATTGCTCAACATTTGACAGTTGTATTAATTCTTCCATTTGGAGAAACCTTCAGCGCAATTATTTTATCTGAAGACGCCTGATTAAAACACAATCAGATTTATACCTGTACTGACATTACTATTAAAACGCACATAAGATGAGTTTGGACATACATAAATGTGACATAATGCAAATGTTACGAAAGTTGTATTGGAGATGTTAATCCAACATGTTTATGATCAATGCGTACTTTGTTGGTTTCAAAATGTTAATAATAGTAAAAAGCTAGAAACGTATGTACTTATGAAAATAAGTGTTGTATGTGAGCCCAATCTTAACTATATTAATATAATCAAACATAGAATAGCATGTATCAATCTATTAAACTAACACAGTGGGCGATTTGTTAAACACGAAATCCCCGTGCACGTTCTTATCAATGAGATATTTATGTCAAATTTGTTCTTATACATGTATTCAACAATATTCAAACCCTATATTTTCATCAGGCATGTTATTTACAAACTTAGATAATTGTGTAAATGGAAAAGTTAATGATAACTTAGATTTGTCTGGTACATTTTTTAGATATTTAACAACATAATTTTCTTATGATTAATATTTACATTTGTGTTTGTATATACATTACTTGTTCACCGTCTTTAAATTATATTATGTTTAATAGCAATGACATTTTGATGTTTATGCTAATAAAACTTAAACTTGACTCTGACATACTTTTAACGTCTGTATTCGTACCAGCTAAAGACAGAAATTAAAGTGAAAGCATGTTTGCTCAAAATGTTAAACCATTTAAATATGATAATGATTATAATACCAATCAAGCAAAATTAATCTATCAGCGCCTCGGCTTAGCCAAGCGAACAAATCAAGGTGTGAAAACTGACATCGAGTAATACATACAAAACAAAATGTTTACTGTTTACTAGAGACCGCAAAATGACATCGAGCGTTGAGAAATATTTAACCTCAAAATACCAAGCTAACCGATCGAATTTTATATGAACATATTGAAAAAAAACAAAAAAAACCCACTTTAAACCTTGTTCGAGCCAACGAGGATATCGAACCTTGCGATACCGAGACACCGAGTTTCGACTGTAATCGAATATGAATTCATTGGCATCACTGGCCGATCTGCCGAGATGAAAACCTATCATATTTATCATTTTGTCACTTCAAATTGCACTTAAGTTTGGGTCGCAATTTTTACACCTTACTTAATATATTGTTTAACGCTATGCGTCTAGAATTTTTATATTCACTCGCGTTACCACGCGCCAAGAAGGCAAGTATCTTAAACCATAGCATATTGGTTGTCGCCAGAGTAGGAACATAATAGCGACATTCTATGCCTGAATAGAAGACAGGGAGACCTCAGCCAACTGGTTGTCGAAATTTTGGAATCATAAAAAGACATTTTCAGTCTTGAACAAAACTTGTACGAGTCTTTACCTTAAAAAACCTTGATAAACAGTGTTCTTCACCATGTCACGGCGCCGTACTAAAACACCCTGAGTCTGAGCAGAGAATATAATGACCTCATACTTCTGAGTATTGCCATAGTTTACTCATTATAGGGAGTAACTAGACGTGAACTGGGCATAAAGTGACCTCAGACTACTTGTTTTCGCACTAGTAGAAACATAATTGAGACGTCCTTGACCTAAAGTGATTGAGCAGTGACCTCCGCATGACCTAGTGCCCTAGCGGGCATTAATAAGGTCATCAACCAGGCTCAAATGTCGCAGGCCATCTTTATTATTGGAACATACTGGGCCTGAGTAAACGTATAATAGCTTGCACGTACCGATTGTCGCCCTCATGTGCACATTTAGTGAATCAGCCTACTGGTAGTCTCTCTGTTCGGCACAAATAAAGACATACCAGACCTGATTTGATCGCATAAATATTGACCGCCGCCTACTGGTTGTCGCCCAGGTAGGGATTCAATAAGGACATATTATGAGTCCTGAACTGAACAAAGAATGATATCCGCCTAATTTTACCGTTCTAGAAGACACAGTATATGGATATACTTGGCTTGAACTAAACAAATTGTTGAGAAGAAATATAGTTGGAACATACTAGGTTGAACTGATCATACAGTGTCATCCTGGTTATGCCTGACGCCCTTGCATATGCATAAAAGAGACTTACTAGTCCTAAACTGAATGTATAGTGACTTCCGGCATGACCTTGGACCATAGCTTATACTCATTCGGAGCTCCTCGGCCATTTTTTTTTTCAAAAACAACCTCGGATGTATTTGGACGGTTTACATACTAAAAAAGAGGTACGTTTACGTCCGCTGCAAGTAGATCGCGTAGTGATTTTATTTAGTAGTTAAACTTTATGACTTTACTCTTGGAAATCTTAATTATGTTTGCAATAATATACTTCAATGACAATCAGTTTAAACTTAGATCAGTAAACACAACTCTAAAACATTACATTTCTAAAATGATTTAATTAAAAAAATACGAACTACTTTAACTGATGTACCGACAAACATCCGAGGTTGTTTTCAATAAAAATGGCCGAGGAGTTCCGAATGAGCTTATACTAAGCTTAATCTGAACAAATGGTGACCGCCACCTACTGGCTGTTGTCCTAGTTTACACATATAAGGGAAATACTAGACATGAACTGACAAATACAACCTTTGGGTAACATCGTTGCGACCTTTGGGAGACATTGAAAATTTTCACCAGAAGGTCATTTCTTCTTCTCGCTTATAGTCAATGCGCGTTTAATAATAATATATTATTGTTAACGTATTTTTATGTAACATGTTTTATTATCCCAGTTGTTATTTGATAAATATATTTGAGTTTTGTTTTGTTTTTGAACCAACGTTCTGATGAAGTGGCTACACGCGTTTTGATTCGGACGGAGAATTGATTTTTGCTTTTTTTAATTTGCTAGATATCACACCTTATTAATTATTTACTTAGGACTTTTAAATAAGGCATCATTTATTGTTACAAACAAATATGAATAGCATGGTACTTCAAATTAAATTTCTTTGACGCGTACCAAATAAGACGTTTTCAAATACATATACAATCGAAATCCGTTGTCTCGATATATCAGGGACTGGCCATAATACTTCGAGCCTCGCGAATATTGAGCCAAGCGATATTGCGTATTGTATGTGTATATTCATACGTTAAAGAAAGACTTGTTAACCTTGTTTGTTGTTTGCTACGTTATCTCCTAAAGACTAATTATTACCGTGTGCATATCGTACAGTTCACAATATGACAAATTTGATCATATGAAATAATTTGATTTTTTTAAAAATTTATTTACGCAATAAAATTATATAAACCCATCCATAGAAAACGTAAACAACTAATCTTGATACTAAGTTAGCAGGAATACGTGTGAATAGCTTAGGTTGTACCGAGTCCTCTCAAGATTGCTCAACATTTGACAGTTGTATTAATTCTTCCATTTGGAGAAACCTTCAGCGCAATTATTTTATCTGAAGACGCCTGATTAAAACACAATCAGATTTATACCTGTACTGACATTACTATTAAAACGCACATAAGATGAGTTTGGACATACATAAATGTGACATAATGCAAATGTTACGAAAGTTGTATTGGAGATGTTAATCCAACATGTTTATGATCAATGCGTACTTTGTTGGTTTCAAAATGTTAATAATAGTAAAAAGCTAGAAACGTATGTACTTATGAAAATAAGTGTTGTATGTGAGCCCAATCTTAACTATATTAATATAATCAAACATAGAATAGCATGTATCAATCTATTAAACTAACACAGTGGGCGATTTGTTAAACACGAAATCCCCGTGCACGTTCTTATCAATGAGATATTTATGTCAAATTTGTTCTTATACATGTATTCAACAATATTCAAACCCTATATTTTCATCAGGCATGTTATTTACAAACTTAGATAATTGTGTAAATGGAAAAGTTAATGATAACTTAGATTTGTCTGGTTCATTTTTTAGATATTTAACAACATAATTTTCTTATGATTAATATTTACATTTGTGTTTGTATATACATTACTTGTTCACCGTCTTTAAATTATATTATGTTTAATAGCAATGACATTTTGATGTTTATGCTAATAAAACTTAAACTTGACTCTGACATACTTTTAACGTCTGTATTCGTACCAGCTAAAGACAGAAATTAAAGTGAAAGCATGTTTGCTCAAAATGTTAAACCATTTAAATATGATAATGATTATAATACCAATCAAGCAAAATTAATCTATCAGCGCCTCGGCTTAGCCAAGCGAACAAATCAAGGTGTGAAAACTGACATCGAGTAATACATACAAAACAAAATGTTTACTGTTTACTAGAGACCGCAAAATGACATCGAGCGTTGAGAAATATTTAACCTCAAAATACCAAGCTAACCGATCGAATTTTATATGAACATATTGAAAAAAACCAAAAAAAACCCACTTTAAACCTTGTTCGAGCCAACGAGGATATCGAACCTTGCGATACCGAGACACCGAGTTTCGACTGTAATCGAATATGAATTCATTGGCATCACTGGCCGATCTGCCGAGATGAAAACCTATCATATTTATCATTTTGTCACTTCAAATTGCACTTAAGTTTGGGTCGCAATTTTTACACCTTACTTAATATATTGTTTAACGCTATGCGTCTAGAATTTTTATATTCACTCGCGTTACCACGCGCCAAGAAGGCAAGTATCTTAAACCATAGCATATTGGTTGTCGCCAGAGTAGGAACATAATAGCGACATTCTATGCCTGAATAGAAGACAGGGAGACCTCAGCCAACTGGTTGTCGAAATTTTGGAATCATAAAAAGACATTTTCAGTCTTGAACAAAACTTGTACGAGTCTTTACCTTAAAAAACCTTGATAAACAGTGTTCTTCACCATGTCACGGCGCCGTACTAAAACACCCTGAGTCTGAGCAGAGAATATAATGACCTCATACTTCTGAGTATTGCCATAGTTTACTCATTATAGGGAGTAACTAGACGTGAACTGGGCATAAAGTGACCTCAGACTACTTGTTTTCGCACTAGTAGAAACATAATTGAGACGTCCTTGACCTAAAGTGATTGAGCAGTGACCTCCGCATGACCTAGTGGCCTAGCGGGCACTAATAAGGTCATCAACCAGGCTCAAATGTCGCAGGCCATCTTTATTATTGGAACATACTGGGCCTGAGTAAACGTATAATAGCTTGCACGTACCGATTGTCGCCCTCATGTGCACATTTAGTGAATCAGCCTACTGGTAGTCTCTCTGTTCGGCACAAATAAAGACATACCAGACCTGATTTGATCGCATAAATATTGACCGCCGCCTACTGGTTGTCGCCCAGGTAGGGATTCAATAAGGACATATTATGAGTCCTGAACTGAACAAAGAATGATATCCGCCTAATTTTTACCGTTCTAGAAGACACAGTATATGGACAGTATATCGATATATCAGGGACTGGCCATAATACTTCGAGCCTCGCGAATATTGAGCCAAGCGATATTGCGTATTGTATGTGTATATTCATACGTTAAAGAAAGACTTGTTAACCTTGTTTGTTGTTTGCTACGTTATCTCCTAAAGACTAATTATTACCGTGTGCATATCGTACAGTTCACAATATGACAAATTTGATCATATGAAATAATTTGATTTTTTTAAAATTTATTTACGCAATAAAATTATATAAACCCATCCATAGAAAACGTAAACAACTAATCTTGATACCAAGTTAGCAGGAATACGTGTGAATAGCTTAGGTTGTACCGAGTCCTCTCAAGATTGCTCAACATTTGACAGTTGTATTAATTCTTCCATTGGGAGAAACCTTCAGCGCAATTATTTTATCTGAAGACGCCTGATTAAAACACAATCAGATTTATACCTGTACTGACATTACTATTAAAACGCACATAAGATGAGTTTGGACATACATAAATGTGACATAATGCAAATGTTACGAAAGTTGTATTGGAGATGTTAATCCAACATGTTTATGATCAATGCGTACTTTGTTGGTTTCAAAATGTTAATAATAGTAAAAAGCTAGAAACGTATGTACTTATGAAAATAAGTGGTGTATGTGAGCCCAATCTTAACTATATTAATATAATCAAACATAGAATAGCATGTATCAATCTATTAAACTAACACAGTGGGCGATTTGTTAAACACGAAATCCCCGTGCACGTTCTTATCAATGAGATATTTATGTCAAATTTGTTCTTATACATGTATTCAACAATGTTCAAACCCTATATTTTCATCAGGCATGTTATTTACAAACTTAGATAATTGTGTAAATGGAAAAGTTAATGATAACTTAGATTTGTCTGGTTCATTTTTTAGATATTTAACAACATAATTTTCTTATGATTAATATTTACATTTGTGTTTGTATATACATTACTTGTTCACCGTCTTTAAATTATATTATGTTTAATAGCAATGACATTTTGATGTTTATGCTAATAAAACTTAAACTTGACTCTGACATACTTTTAACGTCTGTATTCGTACCAGCTAAAGACAGAAATTAAAGTGAAAGCATGTTTGCTCAAACTGTTAAACCATTTAAATATGATAATGATTATAATACCAATCAAGCAAAATTAATCTATCAGCGCCTCGGCTTAGCCAAGCGAACAAATCAAGGTGTGAAAACTGACATCGAGTAATACATACAAAACAAAATGTTTACTGTTTACTAGAGACCGCAAAATGACATCGAGCGTTGAGAAATATTTAACCTCAAAATACCAAGCTAACCGATCGAATTTTATATGAACATATTGAAAAAAAACAAAAAAAACCCACTTTAAACCTTGTTCGAGCCAACGAGGATATCGAACCTTGCGATACGAAGACACCGAGTTTCGACTGTAATCAAATATGAATTCATTGGCATCACTGGCCGATCGGCCGAGATGAAAACCTATCATATTTATCATTTTGTCACTTCAAATTGCACTTAAGTTTGGGTCGCAATTTTTACACCTTACTTAATATATTGTTTAACGCTATGCGTCTAGAATTTTTATATTCACTCGCGTTACCACGCGCCAAAAAGGCAAGTATCTTAAACCATAGCATATTGGTTGTCGCCAGAGTAGGAACATAATAGCGACATTCTATGCCTGAATAGAAGACAGGGAGACCTCAGCCAACTGGTTGTCGAAATTTTGGAATCATAAAAAGACATTTTCAGTCTTGAACAAAACTTGTACGAGTCTTTACCTTAAAAAACCTTGATAAACAGTGTTCTTCACCATGTCACGGCGCCGTACTAAAACACCCTGAGTCTGAGCAGAGAATATAATGACCTCATACTTCTGAGTATTGCCATAGTTTACTCATTATAGGGAGTAACTAGACGTGAACTGGGCATAAAGTGACCTCAGACTACTTGTTTTCGCACTAGTAGAAACATAATTGAGACGTCCTTGACCTAAAGTGATTGAGCAGTGACCTCCGCATGACCTAGTGGCCTAGCGGGCACTAATAAGGTCATCAACCAGGCTCAAATGTCGCAGGCCATCTTTATTATTGGAACATACTGGGCCTGAGTAAACGTATAATAGCTTGCACGTACCGATTGTCGCCCTCATGTGCACATTTAGTGAATCAGCCTACTGGTAGTCTCTCTGTTCGGCACAAATAAAGACATACCAGACCTGATTTGATCGCATAAATATTGACCGCCGCCTACTGGTTGTCGCCCAGGTAGGGATTCAATAAGGACATATTATGAGTCCTGAACTGAACAAAGAATGATATCCGCCTAATTTTTACCGTTCTAGAAGACACAGTATATGGATATACTTGGCTTGAACTAAACAAATTGTTGAGAAGAAATATAGTTGGAACATACTAGGTTGAACTGATCATACAGTGTCATCCTGGTTATGCCTGACGCCCTTGCATATGCATAAAAGAGACTTACTAGTCCTAAACTGAATGTATAGTGACTTCCGGCATGACCTTGGACCATAGCTTATACTCATTCGGAGCTCCTCGGCCATTTTTTTTAAAAACAACCTCGGATGTATTTGGACGGTTTACATACTAAAAAAGAGGTACGTTTACGTCCGCTGCAAGTAGATCGCGTAGTGATTTTATTTAGTAGTTAAACTTTATGACTTTACTCTTGGAAATCTTAATTATGTTTGCAATAATATACTTCAATGACAATCAGTTTAAACTTAGATCAGTAAACACAATTCTAAAACACTACATTTCTAAAATGATTTAATTAAAAAAATACGAACTACTTTAACTGATGTACCGACAAACATCCGAGGTTGTTTTCAATAAAAATGGCCGAGGAGTTCCGAATGAGCTTATACTAAGCTTAATCTGAACAAATGGTGACCGCCACCTACTGGCTGTTGTCCTAGTTTACACATATAAGGGAAATACTAGACATGAACTGACAAATACAACCTTTGGGTAACATCGTTGCGACCTTTGGGAGACATTGAAAATTTTCACCAGAAGGTCATTTCTTCTTCTCGCTAATAGTCAATGCGCGTTTAATAATAATATATTATTGTTAACGTATTTTTATGTAACATGTTTTATTATCCCAGTTGTTATTTGATAAATATATTTGAGTTTTGTTTTGTTTTTGAACCAACGTTCTGATGAAGTGGCTACACGCGTTTTGATTCGGACGGAGAATTGATTTTTGCTTTTTTTAATTTGCTAGATATCACTCCTTATTAATTCTTTACTTAGGACTTTTAAATAAGGCATTGTTTATTGTTACAAACAAATATGAATAGCATGGTACTTCAATGATTATGGTTTTACACATATATTTGATAATGTACAAAATGTAATCGTAAATACATTTGTTCACGAATTTAAATGTAGAGTTATAGAAACATTTAAGCAGGAATGGCATGGTTCATTATCTAATAGCTCTGTTCTTTATATGTATAAGGTATTTAAAAATGCATTCCAGTATGAAGAATATCTGAATATACTACCAAGGAAATACCGACTTTATATTTGTAGATTACGATTATCTGTACATCCATTAAGGATACAAACTGGACGATATGCCAGAAATAATACACCGCGTAATGAACGCTACTGTATGTGTTGTAACCATCTTGATATTGAAGATGAATACCATTTTGTATGTATATGCCCATGTTATTTAGTTATAAGACAGAAATACATTAAACGTCATTATTATGTTCGCCCCTCCGTGTTTAAATATCACCAACTATTAAACTCTGTTAATAGATTTGAGCTTATTAAGCTCTGTAAGTACGTTAAGGAATCACTATGTATCCGTAACTCTATTCTAAACAATGATACATAATTCTGTTCATCCTCTTTTATAGCCTGTTTATGAAGCTGTTACACTACTGCGTTTACATATTTATACCTTATAGTAGTTAATAATAATTGCATAACGCTCCTGTAACACAAATATTTGTTCAACTTTTAAACTTACCTTGTACAAACACATGACATATTTAAGTGAATTATTATATGTAATGAGACAATGTACGTTAGTATAAGTCTTAATAAAATGTCTGTTCTGTTCTGTTCAAATTAAATTTCTTTGACGCGTACCAAATAAGACGTTTTCAAATACATATTCAATCGAAATCCGTTGTCTCGATATATCAGGGACTGGCCATAATACTTCGAGCCTCGCGAATATTGAGCCAAGCGATATTGCGTATTGTATGTGTATATTTATACGTTAATGAAAGACTTGTTAACCTTGTTTGTTGTTTGCTACGTTATTTTCTAAAGACTAATTATTACCGTGTGCATATCGTACAGTTCACAATATGACAAATTTGATCATATGAAATAATTTGATTTTTTTTTAAATTTATTTACGCAATAAAATTATATAAACCCATCCATAGAAAACATAAACAACTAATCTTGATATTAAGTTAGTAGGAATACGTGTGATTAGTTTAGGTTGTACCGAGTCCTCTCAAGATTGCTCAACATTTGACAGTTGTATTAATTCTTCCATTTGGAGAAACCTTCAGCGCAATAATTTTATCTGAAGACGCCTGATCAAAACACAATCACATTTATACCTGTACTGGCATTACCATTAAAACGCACAATAGATGAGTTTGGACATACATAAATGTGACATAATGCAAATGTTACGAAAGTTGAATTGGAGATGTTAATCCAACGTGTTTATGATCAATGCATACTTGGTTGGTTTCAAGATGTTAACAATAGTAAAAAGCTAGAAACGTATGTACTTATGAAAATAAGTGTTGTATGTGAACCCATTCTTAACTATATTAATATAATCAAACATATAATAGCATGTATCATTCTATTAAACTTACACAGTGGGCGATTTGTTAAACACGAAATCCTCGTGCACGTTCTTATCAATGAGATATTTATGTCAAATTTGTTCTTATACATGTATTCAACAATATTCAACCCCTATATTTTTCATCAGGCATGTTATTTACAAACTTAAATTATTATTGTGTAAATGGAAAAGTTAATGATAACTTGTATTATATATAATAGCAATATTCAAATATTCAAAGTTTATTGGCAAAGATCGGCATAATATTGCCTATTGCCATTAAACACATAGTCATGGTGATAATATACACAAATAGAAACACACAAAGATTCAGTAATACAGTACATATCATAATACAAAAAAGACACAAAAACATAAAGCAAAAAAAAACAACATAATAATAAGCCAATTGGTTTATACTTAATTATTTCATTAAATTTTAGAAACAGTTAAGGTTCCAGGGTAGATTTTCTTAATTCCATTGAAAATTTGATAAATCTTACAGTATTAAGTAACTTACAAGTTGATTTGTTTGGTAAAACAGATTTTAACATATTTATAGAAGGCCAGGAGGTGTTGCCTAGGTAAGTTTGTCTCAATCTATTGTATAGTTTAGAACACAACATAAAATGATACTCGTCTTCTATCATATTTGAAGAACAACATTTACATTTTTGTCAACTCTGGCAGTACCAATATATCTACCAGTTTCAATTTCAAGATTATGTGCTGATAACCTAAAACAAGTCATATATTGTCCTAGCCTATCATGTTGAATTTGTACAAGATAATTTCCAAAAGAATTTTTTTCGTTAAGTTTACAATTTAATGAGTTTTGGCATACTATTTATAGAAGCATTCCATTCTTGAATAAACTGATCACGAATTCTACATTTAAGTAAAGGAAGATAATTTATGTTTACATCGAAGTTTAGTCTTATATCCATAAAACCAAGATGATCAATAATGGAATTTATTCTCTTTGCCCAAGAATAATTATTTATATTAGCATTCAAATCATTATATACCATATGTATTGGTGAATTTACATTTTTTTAACCAAAATTTAACCGATCGTTCCTTGCATAAAATGGATAAAGGAAATCTGCCAAGCTCACCATATACAGCAGTGTTAGGGGTTTGTTGCTTTACACCTGAAATATACTTAAGAAATGTAATGGGTAGCTTGTCAACTTCCTTAAAGTTATATACCCCCCATACCTCTGAACCGTACAGTAAAATTGAAACAACCATAGCGTCAAACAAAGACAATTTGGTTTTAACATCGAGATGAACTTTGTCAAACAATGACAAGAGACTATGGCAGGCCTTTAGAGCTTGATCATTTAGAATTTTTATTGCATGTGACATATTGCCTGTATAATGAAAGTTAACACCTTAATAAGTAAAGTTATCTACTATATTTACCAATTCATTGTTAATATAGAATTGTACATTTCTAGCTTGCTTCCGTTTTTCAAAAAACACAAGTTTTAGTTTTATTTACATTGATTTTTAAACCTCATTTAACAGAATAATGATAAATAGCATCCATCTGGGCTTGTAAACTTGCTGGATCTGTGGTAAATAATACAATATCATCAGCGAATAAAATCATATACATTGATAAAAGTTCTAAATCCTTAGTAATAAATGCTTGAAAATTTAAATTCTCAAAGATATCATTTATAAACAATATAAATAAAAGAGGAGAAAGAGGTTCTCCTTGTTTCAGACCGATTGTTACGTCGAAAAATTGGGAAAATTCCAACTCGCCAGCAGAGCATAGTTTAACACATGACTGTAAGTCAATGATATTTTTATGTTTATGCTAATAAAACTTAAACTTGACTCTGACATACATTAAACGTCTGTATCCGTACCAGCTAAAGACAGAAATCAAAGTGAAAGCATGTTTGCTCAAACTGTTAAACCATTTAAATATGATAATGATTATAATACCAATCAAGCAAATTTAATCGATCAGCGCCTCGGCTTAGCCAAGCAAACAAATCAAGGTGTGAAAACTGACATCGAGTAATACAAACAAAACAAAATGTTAAATGTTAACTAGAGACCGCAAAATGACATCGAGCGTTGAGAAATATTTAACCTCAAAATATCAAGCTAACCGATCGAATTTCGCATGAACATATTGAAAAAAACAAACACTTTAAATCGTGTTCGAGCCAACGAGGATATCGAGCCTTGCGATACCGAGACACCGAGTTTCGACTGTAATCGAATATGAATTCATTGGCATCAGTGGCCGATCTGCCGAGATGAAAACCTATCATATTTATCATTTTGTCACTTCCGATTGCACTTAAGTTTGAGTCGCAATTTTTACACCTTACTTAATATATTGCTTAACGCTATGCCTCTATAATTTTTATATGCACTCGCGTTACCACGCGTTCTGTTATGTTATATATTGGTGTTATTATTACCCTCTCCTAATGACTCCGGGTATTCTGCGTTATCTAACACTATGTTTTACAATTTGAGCAAATTTGGCGGAACTAATTTCAAATGAATTCTTAAAATAAAACGCCATTAACATATTGATGCCGGGGCTCTTTCGATATAGAAGATATAAAATTCTTAAGTTCTGTTTCCGAGATTATCCCATCTAGCGACTCATACGCCTTAAAAGGCACTTTTTGTTTTAATTTTTCGCAGCACCAAAAGGTGTCAAAAATGCTTATACAACTCATCTATAGATAAGCCTTCTGAGCTGAGTATACTTTTCTTGTACTGAGTTTTCATTTTTTTCCCCAAACTGTTTTGTTTTTGTTATTGCCATGTTAGCAATTCTACACCCTCAATTTATGTTGTTATTATTATTATTATTATTATTATTATTATTATTATTATTATTATTATTATTATTATTATTATTATTATTAAACGCGGTTAATCGTTACTGTGCGACTGAAGTAAATTTAAGAATGAATTACGTTTATCGTTATCACACGCAATGTGTATACTGGGGATATCCAATTGATCAAGTACTTGAATTCCTGTTTGTAAACAAATACCTTATAAACATATTGTTATTGCCGAGTGGTCATAGAATTGTGTGGAAGGAAGTATTTCAAAGTTGCTCAAAAGAGAGAAATATCGATAGTTAATGAAAAAATAATCTACCGGGTTATTTGCTTTAGTTTTATTGAAAATAAAGTCGCTTATTTTACTATCCTTACTAGTAACGTTTTTACGTGGTTGTCTGAACATTTATCTTTATGTAGGAACATTTGTCAACATTTGTTCGAATTGCTCTTTGTCTATATTATTATCAGTTTCAGTTTCAGTTTATTGGCAATATCAGCAAATACATGCTTTTGGCCCAAATTAACATCAAATATCACATAGATGGCCACAAAAAAAAAGAAATGAGAAAATTATCAACATACAAATATATGAGTATTTGATAACTATAATTTTAGGCTACACATGGTTACTCACACATGCTCACATTCACACATATAAAATACATACATATATTAATACAATCAAAAATCAAAAATGCTACTGTATGTAATCAAAACTTATGAAGCCAATTTCATCCGCCATGCGGCCGTTTAAATTGCAATTTAATGCAAGTATATAATCAGTGCTATATATTTCGATTTCCTGTTAAGTTTTACAATTTGTATGCCTTTCAATAATCGTAATATTATCTTTAACACTATCCTTAAAATAAATGGAGAAACATCCACTATAACGATTTTTGTTTGTATTTTTATTGGAGGTACACCATTTGTGATAAAATAGCAACAGATAAACATGTAAAAATGGAATATAAGACTGATTGTATGTTGTTTGTTTTAATCATATAACTTGCAGTGCGTTTTTCAATTAATTATTTGAATAAGACTTCTAAGCTTGTTCGGTCAGAAAACAATCAATTATTGATTAACAAAGACATCAAAACAATCTTGAAAAACTGCAAACTTTCCATTAGTTTTTTTTTAACGAAGCCGGGCAATTTGTGTCATTATAACTTCTTTAATTATAAACAATGCGAGAGATTTGAGTAATAAACGCTTAAACCAAGCTGACTTAAAATAGACCGCTTGTGAAAATACCCATCACAAGACGATAGGCGGATTCGAAATAACAAGACCGACCAATCAACGATCCGAATCCGCTACAGAGATAAGCACCCTCTATTGAAAAATGTACTGGACGCGTGGCTTCTGTAAACACCAACGGGGTTTAATGGTCTTATCCGATAAATCAATACTCAACCACATGCTACAAATGCATTTGCGTTTACGTTTGGAGAGGAATTATAAGCAAGATATTAGTATGATTTTTTTTCAATTGCTAAAGTGAATTTGATGTTATATTTAAGATATTTAGGACATTTGGTATATTTATAAATATAGACATAATTCAAAATAAAATCCTTAAACGTTGTTAATGTCATTTCTGCACACGTTTTTGTTTTTGATTCTAAAAATTGATATGGTTTCCGTTAATGTAGGTCTAATACATTTGACTTAAACATAAAATATTACAATGAGGCATTCATTTAGATAACGCTACAAAACAATTATGTTTTATTTAATATCATTGTAATGTCCCAAGGCCTATGTCAAGCCTTCTGTAAGTGACAATTGATCCCCGACCCGAAACTCGTGTGAATAACTTCTCGGTATTGATCTTTATTTCAATTGTCTTGTGTTCCCTATTTTAACATAACATTTATTCAGCATCAAATGGTGTAAAAATAAGCACTAGTAACTCTGCAATATATGGTGAACTAGGACGGTACCCTCTGTATTTTACTAGACATGTAAGAATTGTAAAATATTTTCATAAACTGATTAATTTAAAACAGACAGTTCCTTTTTATACAAAACATTGCAAAGCCTTCGATACGATGCGGAAAATAACGCAAATTCAAACAAGTGGTGTTCTAATGTACGCACACATATCCGGAGTCGATTTATATTGATTAATTTATTCCTTTTTTTGAAGAAGATTAATCGACTCATTTATTGGACATTGGAAAACTTATATAAACTCATTAAGTTCATTAGTGCTATACAGAGAACTACAATTCACTATTCATATGTCATCGTATATAGATAAATTGTATAGCTATAGACTTAGAAATATTATTGCTAGATTTAGATTGTCTTCTCATATGTTAAATATTGAAAAAGGCAGATATGTTAATATTGAACGAAATCAACGTAAATGTATTTTATGTGTTCATAATGATATCGAAGATGAATATCACTTTGTTTTGATTTGTCCGAAATATAATGGCATAAGGAAAAACAAATATTACTAAATTTTACTATGCAAGACCAAGCATGTTTAAATTCATTCAATTATTAAACTCGGAAAACGCTGCATGTCTACGAAAACTAGCTTTGTATTCCAAACATACTTTTAAGCTACGATATACTGCTTTGAATAATAATGCTTAATTTTTAACATGTTGAAATCATTGATAGTTTATATATGTATAATGCACTCACGCATCTATCAGCTATTGCCATGCAATGTGTTATATTATTGTAACAACAATGAACTGTAAATGTTAAAGTTAACAATAAATGTTCTGTTCTGGTCAATGATATATAACGTTCAAAGACAAAATGCAAAAACATATGAAACAAATAATCGTGATATCATTATAACCATCATGCACGCTGAATTGTGTGATTAACTTGGTTGATATTTTCCTTTTACTCTTTTATTCTTTCGATTTTTGAGTAATTTCTAAAAATTATGTCAATGATAAAAAATCATTTAAAACGTGTTATACATTAAACTATATATAGTTTGATTGTTTATGTGTGTGTATTCTATATTTCTGTTTTATATTCATATAATATAACGATGAGCTTTTTATGTTTAAGTAAAAAATAAACTTTCTGTTCTGATCTTTTCTATCAATAGAGAAGTATACTATACATCATAGTATCAAATTCTTAACATAATAATGTTCTCGATCGTAACAAAGATGCATACTATAAATATTTACTAACTTGGCATATTTTTTTCCGTTGTCTGGGGGAAAAGGGTAATACATTTTGTTTTGTTGGCCAAAAGCAAAAATATGGTTTACAGCAATGATTTCGTAGATTATGATGTTTTTGACATACAAAATGATATTCATCTCGATGACATTCATATTACAAATGCTACATATTCTATATTTTCTTGGAAAGTGATGCTGTCTTCCTGTTTCGATTAAAAGGTCATGTGAGGAAATGTTGTAACGACCGTTCTATATTTATTCATGTGCATACTATTTAGATATTTTCATGCTTGAGTTCATTTTTATACCAGCGATATGTTTCTAGTCTGTTCGATTCATTAATATCTGCATTCCATATATGTCAATTATTCTTTGTCGTATTATTTCGATCAAAATCATAATTGAATGTAAAATATAGGAATGGCAACGAGTAGTAAAGTTAATACTCGAGTACTCGGACGATCGTTCGATCTAGTACCCGGGTACTCGAGTACTCGGAAAAATTAAATATGTGTTCGCAAAGACAAGATTGTGTATACAATTATCGTTAATGACGTATATTGCGCGTTGGTCGTATTATTTGTCATTTTCACCTTTAAAGTAAACTTTCATTACGTATTTTAACAAAAAATGATATAAAAAGAAAACAAATGTTGTTTCAGGCTTTTAATTTGTCTTATTCGTTTCATTTTATACAAGTATGCACCGCAGAAATGAACAACAATCAGAATTACAATGAACGAAAATTAATAGCATACATAAAAATAGTGAACGAAATTCAATACGAAGTTCAGTTGTTTAGTTGTTCACTCTACATTTTTTTTTAAATGATAGTTTTTTGTACTGTGTCATTGTTGTTTACCTCATTAATATTCATAATTCTTGATTTAAAATATCAACCAATCAATTGTGATAATCATTGCAAAAATAGTTAAAATACGCCCATTAAGAAATCAATTCCCGTAACATTCGATACTCTTTCGCTCGTTAGCGTCCATTGTTTGGTGAAAGGTCTCTAATTGGTATACAATAGAATTGTGTAGGTGAAAGTACCTCTATCAAAACTTCGCTAATTGACATCAGTGCTAATTTGAAATAGAGGTCCTTTGTTGACAGTTTAAAACTATCACAACAATTGTCAAATTATTGACTGAGGTCAATGGTGTACACAGCGGGGATTAGAGGGACCGTAAATTGTCCTCTTGGCAAATAACCAGATCTGATATTTTGTCTGTAAATCGTGAATTTGGTGATTTTTATAGATTTGTTCCCGAGTACTCGAGTAGTGATTTGGTACTCGAGTACTCGGACGTTCGATCAAGTCCTCGGGTACTCGTTGCCATCCCTAGTAAAATATCAACAAATCGTAGACTTGCCTTTTTGAAATTGATTTTAAATAGTTTTATCAAGACTGCTCCAAGTCAATCTTTTAAGAAATATTTGAGAATTAAAGTTCGAAAAATAACAATGAGGGTTATTTCTCTATAGTTCTTTGGGTCGTCTTCATTGCTCCCTTTAAATGCAGGTACTAATAATCTTCCCTAAATGTATCTGGGATATTCTCCTGTGGTAAAGATGCGATTTAATAGTTTCAATAGAAACGATGATATATCTGTAAATATGGTTTTATAGATTACAGCTTCCTTAATCTGCCAAAATGACTTTTTTATCAAGATTGTCATCGCAATTGTTTGCTCTTAATTTTGAGTTGTTAGTATAATCTTAAGTACTATATAGTGTTTTGAAATTATCCTATAAATCCGACGCATTTTGATTCTCAGATTTTGGTTGACTTTTTTATATTCGTTTTTATTTTTTTTCTAAAATTCGTTAAGGTTTATTTTGCTCAGGCTCTCACGGCTTCTTTTGAAAGCGATTTTCTAGAAGTTGTATCATTTTGTTTTTTGGCAAACCGACACAAAGACGAATTTGAATTATCTGTATGAACGAATTTGTTGAACCCTCAATGTTTAATTAGAATCTAATTGTTCTACAAATCAAGACAATTGGTTACATTTGAATGACAAACTACTTTTAAGTTCTTCAATTTTGGATGGATTCCATTAAATTGTATTATCTTTATTGATATTATTACTCTTACTATTATTTTTCGCATTATTTTTCCCCAGCTGCTTGTTACAAGCGAAAACGATCCATGATTGATTCGAAAATTCGGTTGGATCTTGTATTTGAAAGTCTGAAACAGAAAATATATTTTGAAGCTGAAGTATTTAATAATCCAATACGCCTGATTGATTCTTTTTAAATAAAATGTATATTTGCCCATACCTGATCGGTGTGCAGTCGACATATAACAAAAATATCAAATTTGGAATGACATCACTCGATGAAGCGTTTACCTTGTGTAACTAGCACATAATCTTTTGAATCACGTGGTGGAATATAAGCACAATCTGACAGCTGATTACCCGTCGAATGTTACTACCAGCTAACGTTTTACGGGCGTCAACATCACCTCTATCTAGTAGTTTAAGCTCCCAACAAAATTCCCCACACTGGTATAGAAACATCTGCGGTACAAGACCATTTATGTATTTTTATTCATTGGTTGGGATCAGGTTTGAGCACTAGATTTCCGCTACGTGCCTTTGTCCGGTCTTCGGGTGCCACATCGCGTCTTTATAATAGCATGAAACCCATCCAGAGTCAACAAACTGGCTTATAATAGAAAAATACGTGGTTCTCTAAGCTGGCCCTTGTTTGCTGATATAAGATGGTAGTTCAAGTTGTCCCCTTCGTACCAGTATCCGGTCTTAAAAAGTCAAATCACATCGTTCTAGTATTATGAACCATATTATTCATAACATATACTATTATATTATATTAATAACGAATGTTAAGTAATTCACCATTCATCAGCCTTCATGAAATATTTCCTAATTTGCTGTTACGGTAATATTATTTATTAATACCTTGGATATATGTTATATTTCGACGTAACCCGCTTAGTTATTTGTTTTAAGCTGCGTTATATATTGTTTTCATTTTTATCCGTTATCCTTCGTTGATTAAAATAGGGCCTATATAAGGTTCATGTCACTCACACATGGAGTGAACCTCAGTTACAGTGATTTATAAGTTGACTGCATTTTTAAAAGTTTCTGTAGATGCTCACTGTCATGCGATACACATTAGTCATAACTGATATCGAAGAATGAATTTGAATTTAGCAACTAAGCACTCAAGTTGATGGAAAGAAGATATTAATTATAACTGTTTTTTAAGTATAGTCGACTCAGGTTATTGCAGATGTACGTGTATTACGTATTAAGTATGAGTAACTACGTTTATAGTCTTCGAATGAACATTTACATGTTAAAATATTATTTTGGGATACAATATTTGATCTTGAGGATTTGGGGAAAACTACTTAGATATGCCGCTTGTAAACCATACACCATCAGATTAAAATGTTTGTTTTTGGTGAGGAGGTTTAACCCTGAACTGATTTTGGTTTATCAGTAAAACTGTACATGATAACACATTTCGACGTATTTTATGATTTTTGCCGTCCATTTGAAAAATAGATTATATTTGCTCAACAGATTTCCGCTTTTATGTCGGAATAATTGATTACAAGACGTTTGTTCGGGTTATGTTTTATTTAAAGTGTTTCGTCTGAAATTATTATCTAGTAGTAACCCAGAGCATTTTTATCTAGACATGAAGAAAACGTCTTGTAGTTATCGAAAACATGTACCTTACTTTAATATATGAACTCATAGTGGCTTCGTCATTTTCATGTTATTCTAAAATGTAATCAATGCATCAATATAAATGTTAATCAATACAAATAAAACATTAAAACAATTCTATATCATTATCTGATATTCACTATCAACTAATGATAGATGACTTCTCTTAAATTCTAAATGTTGGTCAGTTATAAATAGGCAGGAAACTTGAAGCAGGAAACGACATGGTATATGTAAACCTATTTGTACCAGCATCTAAGGATTGAGGAGATATGGCGAAGTTACTGTTTACACTGCATATATAGATAGCAGATTTTGTTTATCTACTTTGCAGAACATGTGTATCCCCTTGAGAACGAATTATTCTTAATAAGCTTAAAACAACCTTATCTATAAGAACAGAGTGATGGTTTTATGCGTTAGATTTTAATTGTTAAACCTTTGATGGATGAGAATAAATGCAACCCATATTTCTAATTACATGACCAAAACAAATCCGATAATCCATTCAAATTATCGCAGAAAAAATATCATACGCCAAGAAATTGATTTTGTTGAACACTGAATACATGTATATATGTACTGTTATCACATAATTGCTTTATAAATCAATATACTTTTGTGTCTTAGCCATCATTAGATAGTTTGTAAATGGTCAAAGGCAAACATGCCGATTCGCCAATAAACTCTTGAAACTCTTAATCACGAAACTCTTAAACATCAATTAAAATTATAGAATTTTTGCTATAATCCCTTTAAACATTGATTTTGTTTTTGAACGACATTCATCAAATTGATATTTCATATTCAGGAAAATTTATAAACTCTTTAGTTGACCAAGGGTCCATTCTGGGACACCTCATGTTTTATATATATAAATATATATACATCATAGGCATTCCCTTTGAAATGCAAAATCTGATTGTCTTGTATATGGATTGTGTCTTACCTTATCATAATAATTAACGTAAATGCACAAAAAATAAATGTACGTAGAAACTATTCTTGCACAGCATTTCAGAGTGCGTATCGGAAATAAAAGCTATCACGTGTGAAGAAAATAACTAGACTTTAACTAACAGGTCCAAACAAGTATATTGCTTAGCAGCACAGATTTAACGTTTTTTACAACCTTTTTTTATTTTTTGTACAGAAATGAGCAGAATTTTTCGTAGTACTAAATATCTGCAAACCAGCGATAAAAGACTGCAGATAAAAGACCGCAGATTTTCATAGTTCCGTTCTTAAATTTATATTTAAAGCTAAAAGTGTTACTAACTGTTTACAACAAATGCATAAAACATCATATTTCGAACTTAAATAAAAAAAAATATCTGGGACCAATTTCTGTCTGAATTCTTATATGCCTTGTTTACATGCATTTTCACATAATTTGGCTCGTTCTAAAACAGTTGTCACAACGTTCAATCTGTGAAATAACAGCTTTAAAACGCGAATAAGAATTGTTTGAAAAAATAAAACGGATTCAATATATAAACCATTGGTAGTATCAAACAGCTGCATTTGAATATTAATCCTTACTAAATCGTCACACTAGCTATTTTTGAGAAATCATTACTATATCTTATACTGCAGCATAGGACATCGTCTCTAAACGAAGAAGATATCGCTCATTTTAGGCATACAGAACGATAGAAGAAACACATGCTTGTAGAATAAACGTTTAGAACTTTTACGAATAGATAAACATAAATCTAAAAACATGTAAGAATTGCTTTACAACATCAGATGCAAATAAAAAATTGTATTTTTTGTGTAAATTCTGTTAGATACATATTAACAGATAACCTTTAATTGTATTTACGATATTATAGTTGTTTTAATTGATCGATATACTGTCTTAAATACATTGTATGTGTTCCTTAATTTACTGTAAATAGCTTATAAACATTTTATGTGATAACATGATGGTATCGATACAAAATGGTGTAATCTGTGAGTGTGCATGTGCGCGTGTGCGAGCGTGTGATACACGCGGGCATTCATATTTCTTATAAATGATTGATTTGTTTAATTGAAGTAGCCGGGAAAACTGCGTTATTGACCGATAGTATTGATAATTCTGATTTTGCGGTCACAATGGACTGCATATGCAACAAATCCAAGTACCAGTGTGACGTTATATCTATTTTTTAGAACTGCACAAGTTGAGCTCACTATGGCAGAACCAATTTTATATATACTACTCGTATCAGATGATGCTTAAAATTAAATATAAGTTAATTAAAATGTTCCTCATACAAAACGTATTGTCATTCAGGAACGGATGTTGTATATTGAGCAGAAATAATAGCCTAAAATCATAGTAAAACTACAAAAAATCAATCTTTAAAAATGTATATTGATTGAGATAATGATAAACGAATAATAAAACACTGTGTGCAACTGTTTGCAGTCTTTTTGCAATGGAAAACTAAAGTATATTTTGTCAAACTATCTTTAATTGGTGAAATATTTAGGATATATTCAAGGAGCTTGAAATACCCAAACATATAGTCCTCGACGTTTTGCTGAACCAGTGTTGAATGGTCCATTGTGAAGAAATTAAAGTTTACTGATAAGTAAATTAACAGTTTTCGCAATCATTGTAAAATAAGTAAGACTCATATATTAAACAGTGAAGGCGTGTGACGTTGGAACTGAAATATACGGATTTCAAAACAATGTTTTAAGAAACGCAACATTTTGTGTTGTTTACCATTATTTTGATTCCTTTGATGATAAAATTTCAGCCAACTTATATACAAATCAAGAACACTACCAGGCGGTCGGTCTTAAAGCTAGTTCTGCATTAGCTAGACTTAGCTAACTTAATTTGTAGCCTAATTGTTTGTTTTGATATTTTGTGTATATGTATTGTAAAACACATTTGAACATATATTGCCATATGACAAGAGTGCTATATAAATCAGGTATAATAATAATAATAATAATAATAATAATAATAATAATAATAATAATAATAATAATAATAATTGACTATCAATCAACTAGTGATTGATGAAATCCGATCAGGCGTTAACGTTCAATGCTGCTCATCTCTTTAACACAAAAGTATGTTTGGTACCATTGTCGATAAAACATATATTAAGTAATTTAGTTTCATCCTAGATTTCTTACAGGTAACCAATGGTTTCTACAAAACTTTGAAATGATGTACTGACTACTGAATGTAATATAATTATGTGCTTACTATCATGATACGAAATTATGTTAAATAAAACCAATATCTCTATACGATGTTGATCTTAATGTGCGATTGCCTGTAATTATACATTTGGCTTCATTTAGTAAGAAACCATAGGCATAAGTATTCGTATATATTTTTAAGATTAATGCCGTTTGACTTCACGAAACTGTATTCATTTAATTGCATGTAATATTTTGTTTATTCCATGTTATACACGATTGTTGTAAGAATAATATTTGTCAACATTTGTTCAAATTGCTCGTTGTTTATATAATTAACAAAATTTAAGAAGTCAATTTTATACGCCATGCGGCCGTTAAAATAGCCATTTAATGCAACTATGCCAGCAGTGCTATATATTTCGATTCCCTGTTCAATAAGATCGAATAAATATATTTAAAATTGTTTTAAAATAGTGGAATTACTTGGTGGTAAATATAGACTGCATATATATAAATCTTCGAATGCTGAAAGGACACCTAAACATATTTTAGTCTACAAAACAACATTTTTATGTATTTCAATAATTGTAATATGTTCTCTAAAACTATCCTTAAAATAATTGGAGATACCTCCCATTATAACGATATTTTCTTGTATTTTTATATTTAGTACCAAAGAAAGGCTCATAATGAAAATTTCCTATGTCTAAATTTATAGTATGTTTTTCTGATAGGCATGTCTCTGTTAAAATTACTATATCATATTCACATATAATGTTCACAAATTTAGTATCGCCAAGTTTTCTACAAAGTCCATTTATATTTCACGATCGACTGCAAATTACAAGTACTACTAAATTGGGAGCTATGTTTTGTTATATTAACAATTACCGATAATCATTAAGTCGTAATTATATAAAAAAAATAACTTTTGAAATTATCACTTGACCTTTGAAACTGTGCAGATAATAAATGTTTTGCAAATCAATAATTAACTTACGACGTAAAGTAATATTGAATAAGCATACACATAACGCACAATGACTATTGGTCGAAAGAAGATATGACTTTCTGGTGAAAATTTTCAATGTCTCCCAAAGGTCGCAAAGATGTTACCCAAAGGTCGGATTTGACCAAATACTTTGGACACTATTTACAAGCATTTTTAGTATTTTCTTACTGTGGCTCTACATCTGTTATTGAAAGTGTCATGTGGGTGATATTTCGTTTCTCATACATGCAAAATATTCACGTAATAAAAATATAAACCCATCCAGATGAAAACAATAAACAAGCAATCTTGATACTAATTTAGTACGAATATCTTAGGTTGTACCGAGTACTCTCGAGATTGCTCACCATTTGACATTTGTATTAATTCTTTTATTTGGAGAAACATTCAGCGCATTATTTTTATGTGATCATCAATACGCCTTATCAAAATACCTTCAGATTTATACCTGTCCATACAAGTAAAACGCTTATTAGATGAGTTTGACATACATATATGTAGCATAATGCAAATGTCACGAAAGCTGAATTGGAGATGTTAATCCAACGTGCTCATGATCAATGCGTATTATGTTGGTTTGAAGATGCTAATAATAGCAGAAAGTTAAAATCGTATGCAGTTATGAGGAAAAGTTATATATATGAACCCAATCTTAACTATATTAATATTATGAAGTATAGAATAGCATTACCACGATTCAGGTGTTCTAAACATAAACTTATCATTAAAGAAGGTATATACAGAGGCATCGATTGAGCAGAAAGACTGTGCACAAAGTGTAATATGCGTACTTTATGAAATATGTGCTGAAATATTTGTATTTAAATGTGCTATGTAAACTTTTTATACGCAATAAGGCCAGAGTTTTTTGGTTTTTTTTCAAAATATTCAAAGAAAGTTTTCAAAGTTAAGCGCCATGAGGAGGGAATAAAATTAAGAAAAAGATGTCGAAAAATGAGCGTCGAGAAAAAATAAATAAAAAAAAAGATTTATTTTTCGTATTTTTTTTCTTTTTTTCGGAAACATTTAAAGAATGTATGTTTTGAAGTTGTGCACTCTTGTTTCGCACTCCATACTGCCTGTTGTATAATAGATCTGTATAATAATGTCAAAACAAGAGTCGTTTTCACAAGTAGCCTCAATCATGCACCATTGAATTTTAACCAGCCCCTCCCCCAACCCAGGTGTTGAGAATTGCGGAGACTTTGACTTTCAGTCCAGCTAATCCTTGGTAAAACCCTGTCCTGCGTAGAGACAGGCGACAATCTACTGGTCAAATCCACGCCAAATCCCCTGCACCCTGAGGTAAGGCCCATTCTCCCACTATTTTCGGCGCAAAATCAAAACCACCGCATTCTCTCAGCACTGCGGGGCCACCTGGAAGGTAAATAACCGCCCATTTCTCTCGTTATCCCCTTTATACCCCCGGACCTAGGGCCGTGGTTACAATTGACTGGTGCATAACCTGGTTCATAATGCACGTTTAAGGAACTTATTTCAACATTAATTTTGGATATTCATTTTACTTCCTAAACGCCACAAGTCAACTGATTCACACCACATGTAAATATATTCTTCAACTGCAACTCCACAGTATTTAACACTGCACTTTTAAATAAAAATTAGTAAAATTACACAAATTATTATATATGCATGATTTTAATATGAGCATATATACTTTTGTCGTGCTTTTTATAGTCACTGAAACTGCACCGGCAAAACATAAGGCATCTGGCATATTGTTTGTGTCTAAAATGTTGATAAATATCATTGTGGGTACATATATTGAGATAAACAACACATCTGAACAAATTTAATGTCTTTGATATACAAGAAAAGAAACAAGGTATGTAACTCAAACTTACCAGATTTCACAGTAGAGTCCATTTATTTCAGTTTCTTAATCAACATACAAACAATCCATTTTAAAATAAGTAACATGAAAAGAGGAGCCAATGCCCATTAAAATGGTATGCGATATGTTGGTATAACTTAATTGTCTTTAGACAAATAAGCCAAATCCAATGTCACATTCTCGTCTTTTTCTGTAGTCGGAACATGTACAGCAAATTACAATTCTCAATGTTTCCCCGTGTAAACAGGTCTACACACAGAAATATTTTAGAGATCTTATGCTTTGGTATAAATATCACAAAATGACAAACGCACTGATTTTTATAAACAACAGTCTTCAAACTAAATCCACTTTAATATTTCGTAAAGGCGGCCACTTTCCTTGCAATCGCTTAGATGATGATAATAAGCAAGTTTCAAGTTTTATTTTCATCATCACATATAATATGCATGTGATATCACAAAACAATGAAACACATTTCAGTTAACATCATAAGCAAGAAGCGCCGGCTTCCGCCATCTTGGAAATTGTGCGCGATAATTTGTTGTTGTTGTGAAAATAGCAATAAGTTAAAAAAAACACTAAATTTTATTTTCTATTGGAGATAAAAAAAACGGGCGGCGGAAAAAATAAAAATAAAGTTAGGAATTTGAATATTTTTCTTATTTGGGTTTTGCAATATTTAGGTACGGCGCTCCCGTAAAACGAAAAAAAAATCTGGCCTAAGATATGAGTAAACCAAACAGGCGGGTCCGTGTAGATGCGTACGTGCGTGGGTGCGTCAGTGTTTGCGTAAGTGCGTCCGTTCGGCTTATTAACACTATAAGTTGAACATGCAAGGAGGATAACGAGTGTCAAGATTATAGTCTTAGCTTTATAATAATGAACATTTCTGGAAATAGCGAAGACTGATAATTATTTTGGTTTAACAAGAAATATATATCTCATCACATTAACATAATTATAAGACAGAAAGAAAATAGTAGCTCGATTAGATAAAAGGTCTTCATTATTTATCACGTACATAAGTGCTGAAATAAGTTTATTTATGCAAAGATCTTGAATAGCTTAAACACCATAGTCATATGATTCTTTTAAAAATGATAAATTACACTTTAATCAACAAGTTATTTATTACAGCAGTACAAGTAAGTCCAGTATAAATGCGTACAAAAAAACGTATATTTCCACCTTTTTTGTGGCGTCTCTTCTTGTGTTCTGGCTTTTAGTGACGTTAAAGCTTTACGATCACTTCTGATTTATCTCTTGCTAAAATCATTTTTCATACAACATTTAAGAAACATAGCAATAAGTCTTAGTAAGAAATATGCAAAACATGTTTTGTGGCATACTTCTCACTAACTACATTCCCTGCTTTGGGAGGGTTTCTGCATGTTGCCTAAAAATACATCAAGGCAAAATCTGCATGTTTAGTAACGTAATAATACTGCCCTGTATCACAAATAAGTCTTATTTATTTCATTACATTACTGACAATTTCTTATTTCATTATGAGATATTCATGAAAACACACACCTTCCCCACCATTATTTTGTTTTTGCTGCCCGACATTTTTTAAGGAACATTTTATGTGACTGCGCAAAACAACTTGAGCCAGCCAATTCTTTGAAGGTTTGTGTAATTTTCCGTCTTAGACTTATGCTTTATGGCTGGTTGTTGGTACATTCATGTTTTCTGTTCTTTTTGATAATAGTCAGTGTTCTCTGTGACATCTTGTTAGGAAGAGGCAGTGCATTTTTTTTTAAATCATATAAATTTGACTTCCCAAACCTTTTCGGTCAGAAACGATCACAATCAATAATGAATTAACCAATATAAAATACTGCCATCTAACTGTTATGCTTTCATCAAGGCTTCAAATTATAAACAATGTGGAATATTTGAGTTATAAACGATTAAACCCAGCTGATTGTGAAAATGCCGATCACCAGACGGTAGGTGGAGTCGAGATAACAGGACTGACTAATCAACAACCGTATCCGCTAATGCGGTATGCATCTTCTTATAAAGAAATCTATGTAAACACCGTGAGAGGTATAAAGTCTTAACCGATAAATCAATATACAACCCCATAAAAATGCACTGAAGATAAGTATGAAAGTTATATTATGCAAGTTCACTTTTTATGCTTTATGGCATTCGAAATCATTTTTTTCTTTTGCTAATAAAAGTGAATTTGCTGTTATATGTATCTTTATAAATGTATATGTATTTTGAAATATAACTTGAACTTATTTTTTTTTTTTTTTTGCTTTTTCTTGTGAATAAAAGATATGGTTTCCCTATTCTTTGTCTAATACATTTGACTTAATCATTAACCTAATAATAAGAATTTCAATGTATGAACGCTTCAAATATATGCTTATTTATTTGTATTTAAATGTTTCAAGCTTATTTAGATTGAACCCACTATAGGTGCTATAAAATGCTGTTTAAATCAAATAAAATTATATCGTCCGCATAACAATGTTTACATTTCTAAAACGAAGTGGGTAACCAAATATAGCAGAGCGTACTCATAAGGGGTCGCTGTTTAATAATTACTTCCTATACGGACGTCAAAATCACACCAGGTTATAATATACTACTATTATGGCGTTTCCTCCATATTTTATCATACTAATAACAACCATCTTCTAACTAGTTTAAGAGGCATTTCTAGTTCTTCACATTTGCACAAATGCGATTGTTTCAACTGGTAAATGTTTAACCAATACTTTGAGCGAATAAGCCAGGACACGGTGCCTTTGGGTGCCAATTTTTCGCTTATACCAAGTATTAGCCCTAGATGTCCCATACGTACCGGTACCCAGTCTTTAGGCGTCACACCACCCCATCTAGTAGTATTTACCCCCAACAAAAATCCACACCCTGGCTTATAAAGGAAAACTCTGTGGTCCTTGACACTTAAAGTCATTTTGAGTAGACCTACCCGATCCTCCCTTATTGGTTCGGGTCCGGATGGTAAACTAAATGTCACCTACCTGCCTGTATCCAGTTTCCGGAAGTCACATTGCGCACTTATTATCCTCCCAGCCCAGAGTCCACATACTCGCGTATAATAGCAAATTCCTCGGTTCCTGACATTAAGACTCATTACTAGTCAACTTGACTCAAAGCTGGCCCTTATTGGCTGGTATCAGATGGTAGCCCTATATGTTCCCTACGTACCAGTACCCGGTCTTTGTGCGTCACATCACCTCCATCTAGTAGTTTCAATCTTAAAATTTGCATATATACCTATTTCGCTTAATTATGTAAAGGATAAATTTACACCGTTGCCCATATCGCTATTTCTGAAAAAGGGTATAGGCGTAGACAAGTTTAGTATATATATCTAATATTCACATGTTATTTAGCAATTCACCATTAATCAGTCTAAGTCATTTTTGTCTAACTGGCTCCTACGATGATATTATATGCTAATAACTTGGTTATACTTTTTATTTCGGCTTATCCAATCTAGTGATTGGCTTCTGGTTGTAGTTATTCTCTTTTTCATTTGTATCAGTAATCATCACTTGATCAAAATGGGGCCTATTGTTTCATGTGGCGCTTGTACCCCCTAAACCTTCAGCTCAGTTTGAGGTTTAAAGGTTTTTTCCTGAAATAATTAAGTTAAATCAATACAAAATGATTAATTCAGACGGTTGGCTTCCTTTTAGACAATAAATTATGCTTGGGAAATAAAAGGTGCAGGGGCTGCTGCCCAATTAAACTGCATGTTTAATTTAATTTTAAAAAAAACAACAGAAACTTATTAAGTTATAAAATGTAATCGAATCAATTGCATGATTATTTAATTTCTGATACAAAAGTCAGCTTTAAAATTAAGCTATGCATGTAATTTTGAAAATCTTGTTGTTCAACTGTACGACTTGTTAGGGGGCATTTCTACATCTTAAATCAAGAAAAATCATTATAAATGAACTATATATGTATGTAAAAAATAAAATATAATATGCATGCAAAACTTGAAAATTTTTGAACACATTGATTTTACGATTCGATTTGTGAACAAAGATCTGTGCACTTAATTAAAACAATACCCGATTAGTTTTAGCAATATTCTAATGCATTCAATTAGACCACTTTTTTCTAATATAATAGTTAATCAATATAAATACAACATAATATTCTCGATTGTTATATCTAATATGCAATAACACCCTAATGATGGCTGACTTCACTTTAATTTGTAATGCTTATGTGTAAAACAGCTAGGCTGGAAACTCGAAGCAGGAAACTAACTGCTAAATGTATCAACTTATCTGTACCAGCATCTTAAGGATTGGGGGAAAATGGCGAAGTGTATGTTTATACAGTAGATATCAATAACAGTGTTTGTTTATCTACCTTTGAGAACGTGTCAAACCATTTGAGAACGAACCATACTTAATCAGCTTAAACAACCTAATCTCTTTACCCAAGTGATGATGCTATGCGTTAGAAATACCGTTATCAAACCTCTGATGAATGAGAATGAATACTAATCCAATGTCTAAATACATGACCAAAACAACTCCAATAATCCTTTCGAATGCAGACAATTGATTTCCCCATCCGGATGAAAATATCATAGTATTTGAATAGGTTAATCACGAAATTCTTAAACATCAATTAAAATATAGAATTTTTAGCTATAAGTCCTTAAAACATTTAATTTTGTATTTGAACGATAGACATCAAATTATTAAGCTTGAAATGAATATTCACGAAGATTAATAAACTATGTATTTCTCCATTCTAGGACTCATCATGTTTCTTATGCATGAATGTAAATAGCATTTCCTTTGAAATACAAAATATGATTATCCTGTATGCGGATGGTATAACAAGCAAGAATTTGAATGTTTGCAGAAAATAAACTTAAACAGATTGTCGGAGTGGAGCGACTGGGAAAAACAGTAACATGTGAATAAAAAATAAATAAATAAATAAATAAATAAATAAATGAATAAATAAATAAATAAATAAATAAATATATAAATAAATAAATAAATAAATAAATAAATAAATAAATAAATAAATAAATAAATAAATAAATAAATAAATAAATAAATAAATAAATAAATAAATAAATATACTTATTTACTTTTAAGCTGGGAAATATGAGGTCATATTGACCCAAAATAAATTATTGAACGAGACGATAGAATAGAGAATACTGATTTTGAGGTTAACAACAACTGTATATTATTTCACAAAAATAAGTTAATAGCTGTTTATCTACATGATAACGCATGACGTAGCATCACGTCATGATAACAGTATAGTTAATTGAGAATTCAACTGATATTAAACGCATTGTCAATCAGGTACGACAGTTGTATATTGATCAGAAAGAATAGCCTTTAATCATAGGTCAAATTAATCAATCTTAATACATGAATATTTATTGAGAAAATGAAATACAAACTATAATATCTTAGTGTGCAAATGTTTGCTGTCTTTTTGCAATGGAAAACTAAAATATATTTTGTCAAACTATCTTATATGTATTGCTATGTTCATTATTCGGGAACTAAGGGACACATTCAGAACAGCCGCTCGCACTAACACTCCAACCACATTCCCGCAAGGGACACTGAAGTAACTTTAGTGGTACAAGGGGGATGACACTCAAGAGATATGTTCGTAATCACACGCCTCACTAACACTCCACTTCATCAAGTCACCAATACAATAACAAATACATGTACTTGTTCATGATCATTTCGGATTATGGTGGTGTTTTCAGTAAACATAAAAAATATGTTTATATAAGATTTGGGTACCTTATTGTTAGAAATGGTGTCAAATAAAAGACAATTACTATTATAATTTGAAATTAATATTTTAAAACAATCGCTTGAATAAACATTTTGGAAATAAACAAAATGATGCAAAACGCATTGAAATGCACGTGTGTGTGTGTGTTTTAATATGCAGCCGTTATGCAATGTATCACGTTAATTAATGTGTTTTCGTGTATAAATTTATTTTTTGTTTGTTTGCAAAAACTGTTTTTTAGCGTTTAAAAATACTAAATGTTAAGTCGAAAACACATGGAAAGAATAAGCAAATGAATCGGCTTCGGGTGTGAAAATAATACATCATAGTGAATAACAACTCAAGCGATGTAGGATATTTTTTATAATAATAAAAATGATAATAATAATAATAACAAGAAGAAGAAGAAGAAGAAGAAGAAGAAGAAGAAGAAGAAGAAGGAGAAAAGAAGAAGAAGAAAAAGAGCGATATTAATAATAATAATAATAACAATACTACTTACTACTACTACTAATACTAATACTACTAATAATAATCCAACTGACTGGTTTTTGGGAAAGACATATTAATGCCCTGACCACGCTCTGTAATAAAAATCTTGCGTAAAACCTCAAAGCTGCAATGTACGTGATGTTAGCGGCCTATCGGCATGTCGGCCAAGCGGCGTGAAGTTAGCGGCCACCTAAAATTGCTTCCTAATTCAAAACATTATATATGCGCTTTCTTCTAAAACAATAATTAATCTTATGTTCCTATTCACAAATCAATATCCTTAAGCGAATACCGGCATTTTCCCTAAATGGATTGGTGATCAAATTTGTTTTATACTCGCTTTAGAGTGTTGATTATTTCGTAAACAAGTATTGTTTAAGAAGCAAACACATATAAAAATGATTTGTGTTAATCTATGAATACATATGCTTTGATTAATCATTGTTTTCATAAAATGAAACGAATGTTCAATTGCATTGAAGTAGAGAAGTAGGACGCTAGGCCACCAACTTCACTCCGCAAGGCCGCTCGTTCCCAGATAATATTCAAGAGACCGGGATAATACATTGAAGTACATTTTACTTCAATAACGTGGACTTCAAAAAAATTCAATTTTTCAAAAGGATGCAAAAATCACATATTTGTTTTTTTTTGTGCTGATCTCAAACGCTCAGCAAACTTGATGGATGCAATTCATCGATGGCTGCAATAAAAGGCAGCTTCATGTACGTGAATTAAGCGGCATAGCGGCGTGAGGTAAGCGGCCAAGCGACGTAAATTAGCGGCCTTGCGTCCTAAGCGGCGTGAAGTTGGCATCCTAAAGTCCTCAATTTGTTCTCTATCTCAAAGAAATTGTGCATGTGTTTAATTGGAAACTAATGATAAATCAATGTTTTATTCACAATTATAGTATAATTGCGGCCTTATATCATTTCTTATTCAAAACATTTTTATATTAGTTTTTTCTAAAACAATGCTGAAACCATTGGTTTTTTTATGCGAAATGCAATACTCTGGAGCGATTATTAACATTTGTTTTCAAAAACTTGATCGAGCAATCCAGGCGCCATAGCAGCGTAAATCTTGGGGCCTAACGGCCTGATGGCCTAGCGGTCTAAAATTCCGATACCACTCAATCCAGCAGCCTAAAAAATAAGGAAAAATGCTTATATGTTCGTAAGAACATTGACCTTTGAATAGAAACATCTAATTTATCATTGTTGAAAAGAACGCATATTAAAAGTTTTGAAATACTGAACGTTGTTAGGCCGCTAGGAAGCGGGGCCGCCAGGCCTCAAACTTCATGCTGTTAGGCCGCTAACTTCGCGTACATGGTTTTACGCAACATGTTCATTTCAGACCTTGGTCAGAGAAATAATATGTATTTTCCAGCCTACATTCAGTTGGATTTATTCTATTATTATTATTATCATCATATAATGATATTATTATTATTATTATTATTATTATTATTATTATTATTATTATTATTATTATTATTATTATTGTTGTTGTTGTTACCGTCATCATCATCCGATCATAGGCTCCCTACATTTCTTGATTTGCTTTCAGTCCGAGATGTAATTTTCATTAAAAAGTAGATTCATTCGTTTATTATTTCCATATAATGTGCTTTTTAATAAAGTCTTAATTTATTTTCAAACTCTAAGACCTATTTAAAAACAACAACAACAACAACAACAGAAAACGAATTTTAACGAATTTTGGAACTGTTATTTTAAATATTCACAATCCAAAACATATGTTAACATTAAATACTGTAAACACCACCATAGTGAAACAGATAATCCGATATGATCATGAAAACATACATGTATTTGTACTGAATTGGTCATTTGATGAGATGGAGTGTAAGCGAGGCGTTTGAAAACAGAAAGATCTTTTGAGTGTCACTCCATTCATTCAACTCAAGTGATCACTTGAGTGTCCCTAACGGGATAGTGGTTGGAGTGTGAGTGAGAGTGCATGTTCATTCGGCCCTAATTTTAAAGAAGATTTTTAAAATAAGACTAAAAAAGAACATGGAAATCCTTGTACCACACAGGGCCAGTCTAGAGAGCAAAAAACCTTAATTTGAACAAACTGTGTAAAGCACCATTACACCATGCTCAAAAACTTTATTTCAAGGGTTTGCGACTTGCGGTTTCAGGAAATTTTCTTTATTTTCTTTTTTTACTTCAGACGCTATTTACTAAGGCCAAGGCATGCTTTGGCCAAAGGAATATTATTTGATTTTTGTTAGTTAACAGCAAAAATATGAGGCTACATACAACTTATCAAAATTCTTGTCCTTGTGATTGAGATACATCTTGGGCAGGCCAATTTTTGGCAACAAAGCAATCATTTTATGTTGTTGTTAAATTGGCATTGAAAAAAAAATTGACGCACGGAAGAGTGAACACCGCCTCCCGCACTCATCCACCAATACTTGCACGTGTCTTCTAGGGGAAGGCCTTGATCTTAGGTTAAACCAAACACACGTTCAAAAGCATGTCAATACGAATATCTTAGTGTTTGGTTTACAGCCATAGTCAGGCGCGTAGCTAGCCCTCTATTGATGAATGTGCTTGCACCCCCTTCGGAACATTTGTAAACCACGGTGCAATCTGGTTCATTCTGGTCGTTCTGAGGTGCTTTATTAAGTATTTTGAAATAAACATCAGGTAGTCAAGTATGCGTATTGCAACGTTGTCTGTTTTGTGTCAATATCATATGGATTCAGCCGAGTACTCGTATATCTATATTTACGCGCCTGATAGTCCATTTAACTCTGAATTTTACTAACCTGTGACGGATATCGACCGACACTTGTATCCGAGAACAAGGTGCTGGAAGACAAATATATGTGTATAACGGCCCAAATAGACCTGCAGTACTACTGTGAACATTGCAGTGTAATGGGGATTTGAACGTATGTACAAGGTAATATTATGATGCACACCAATTGCTTGGTCCGGGGTTGTAAGAATCCAATTCAAGCAGATAATAAGTGTCATCTTCAATGTTTCGATATACACTTTTGCAAAGAATGGTTGTTATTGGGTTGATTGTTAAAACAAGAAGTGCAAAATGCATTGTTTGCACAATATCACAGACGGCGAATTTTGTCACCACATTTTCACAGCCCATTCCTGAACGTAGTAGTCTGGGTCCTGTTTCAGCATTGATTCAAACTCGCCACTACTAAATAAAGTTGAAAAATGCGAGAAATTTGAATTAGCTCGTGAGACAAAGACATTCTGCAGGTCACAACTATAATGGGTTGTACCTGCTATAACCCCGTTATTGCACTTTGGACACTTATTCATCAGAATTTTATGAGGATGTGTTTACTGTTGCATTAAAAATCATATTTTTTTATACTTTAAATGTTATATCTAATGTGCATGCCCTACTAAAACGGGCCAGTGTTTTTTGAGTGCCTATTTGACATGAACAATGATGACCTTAACCCTAAACTAAAAAAAACAACATGAAAGTTATTTATACGGCCGCTTTTTAGAGTCATGATCGCGCCATGGATTTAATAAAAATAAATACCCTGTTAAATACATCTGATAAGTTCAATTCAAATTGACGAAAGTTGTGCATTGATATATTAACGCAATTGCATGTATTCAGAAAGTCTCTGACGTGTGGCTGAACCAGTGTTAAAATGACCATATTGAAGAAAGTGAAATTTACTGATTAGTTAATTAAGATATTTCGCAGCTAATATAATAAGTAAACAGTGAAGGCGTGTCACATTGGAACTGAAATATATGGATTTCAATACAACTTTTGAAGAAGCGCAACATTTGGATTTTTTTACTATTATTTTGGTCTTTGAAGATATTATTTTAGCAAACTTTTATACAATTATCTAAACGAAAAATAGCTCATTGTGATAAGCATACAGATAATTCCCTTTCGAATTCCCAAAACGCTTAAAAGGGTAAAATGGCACAAATTAAACCAAAGCAAAAAAATCGGCTGAACTTAATACTGTTTTAAGGGACTTAAGATGTATTGAGCAATTGGGGCCGGAGGTCTGTAAATGGTACATGATAAAGCTGACGTCACAGTAATCTTGGACCCTTTTTTATTATCGAAGATTTAATCGGCTGACAACGCGATCTGATTATTTTTGAAACTTATATATCGCCCATGTGCATTTTAGTCTTAGCAACAATAACTGTTTATTCGTCGTATTGTTTAAAATTCGAAAATCATATCACGAATAACGTTTGAAAAGTGAATTCTTCGACAGTGTATACTTTTGAAATTCTTTTTCGGGCGGATTCATCTTTCATAAAAACGTGGTTTGAAATATTCATTTCAATTTGAACATCATAACTATTGCATTGAAATTGTAAAAAATAAAATAAAAAAGTTCATTCAATAAGTTTTCATAGAAAACATTACCGATAAAAATAGGAAGATCAACCATAATTTATGTCCACTGCCTCATGGGTTTTAGACCTATTTGCGTCGAAATGAGAAATCCTGAGATGAATTGTGCGGCTTCTGCAGTCTGCTCAAAACTACATGTAATCATAACGAATGAGATTTCGGCGCATCACCTTCTGCTCTTAAGAAATGTTTTGATCAGTCCCACAGAAGTACCACAAAGGTTTAAAACAAGCTTTACACTGAAGAGCTGGCCGGAAGGATAAGTATTGAAAATGTATCTGTTCACAAACTTTGACATTGACTCATAGATGTGAGTGCGAGGTTGGTGCCACGACACTTGAAAGTGACGATAATGCAAATGGGGCAATTACCATAAAAATATAAAAATGAGTCATTATCACCATGCGGTTGTGCGGCATAGTTGTTTCGCAAGAGACCCTGCTTCGAATCCTAATCCCGAGTGGAACTATTGCTTATCTAGGAAACATAGTATACTGGATACTTAATATTGGCACCGTTTAGGGGCCATTTTGAGTTAACAGTTTTCGATTTCTGACTTATATTGTCTGAAGGTTGCAACTAAGTTAATCTTATCACTTTCAGCTGTTAAATAAAGCTTAAAAAGGTCATTGCTTGCGTTCGCGTCTAGGTCCTCACACTAAGTGACCGATATTCTATACTGTAATAATTAAGAAAACCCAAATTATTTTTCTTATAAAGATTACACATAGTTGAGAACCTAAATGTTGAGAAAATGCATATATCAAGGTTATGAAAAAAATATCATTATATCGGTATAGAAGCTAGAAGCACATACTTGTACAATGCACAAACCCCCCTTGACCGGCAATCACGCCCACTGCTTTATTTTAAGAGATTCTATCGACATTTCAAGATATTTATGGTGTTTTTCACATTTCAATTTAAAAGTTAACTACTGTGTATTCCAAAGTAATAAAACACGACTTGCATGAACATATATCCTTATATACTCGGTTTTAAAGTCATGCTACAACACATTTAATTGTCAACATTTAAAAACAAGTATCTCTAAGACACAAGTATTATGCTATTCTTGAAAATGTTAACTCTTACTTACGCTTATATAAAGGCAATTAAGTATCCATGAGTTATTTACAGCGACTAAAACATACATGATATGAGTCAAGGGTCTGGCATTTACAGACTATTCATTTGCATATGGTAGACATATTTCATGCATTACTTGTGAAGTGGTAATGCAAACAACACAATGGAACAACTCAATGACGTCCGAATTCCTCGGTTTAAGTGTCAGCGGCCAGTCATTGTCAGACGGGATACTAGTGTTGTCTCTACGTCGTTCAGTTAAGGATTCAAGCGATTGACTGTTGAATGTTCGCAAAAATCATATTTTAGATTCACTCTCATGCCCAAATTAGAGTAACCTCAATTGAAAGAAGTGTTTCAATTTATCAAAATTAAGAAATATAATTAAAAAATATAATGAAGGACACCGTCTTTAATATGAAACAAAGGAACATAAAACGGTATTTCTTTTATGAGACAATACTTGATGACTATTATTATCTTAGGACCCACCAGTCATTTATGTTTTGTACGGTTTTAGCTACTGAATACATGTTTATAATCTTGTTATAAGTAAGAAATATTTTCCATAAATGCATAATTTCGCAGTTCGTTTCGCCGATAATAGTTAACACATATAAATACACGGAAACAGCCAGTCATCTAATTATTCACTAATAACGCATCATTACGCGTTAAACAGTAATGTAACAGAATTAAACTTATGTTTTACTTTTTTAAACCGTTATTTTTCTAAAGTAATATGCATATATGAACTGAACCTGTACCAATAAACAAGAAGTATAAATTGAAAATAAATAACCTATTACACTTGTTTTATTTCTAATGATTTCGGCAACATTTGTTGACAACGGAAATAGAAAAGGCTATTAATGGCCTGTATGATTTGAACACAATTTATGGAATGAATATCAGCAGCATTCACTCCTTACGCATTCCATAAAGAAAATCTTTTACCTTTGATTAATGTTTATGTAGATCCAGACCAGTTAAGTAGCATTAAAAGATGACAGCTTTTGTATATATAAAATCACAGATTTCGTTGGCTTCAAGACAAGCATATCAGTTTGCATGATAAAATAATACGTGCAGGTACATAAGTGTATATTTTTACTCTCAAATACAGATATTGTTAAATTAACCACCAAAACCTGTTTTAATATACTTGAATTCCGATTCAATGCTTTGTACAAGTTGTTAAGTGATAATCCTTTTAGATGTATCATAGTTTCTTAGCTTAAAAGAGTCATGTAAATAAGAGTGATTATCTTTTTTAGAATAAACTTTATTGTTTTTTATCCTTTATTAACAATGTCAAGATATGTTGTTGTATTTTGAGTCTCCTGTAATTCAATTTTATGAATGGATGTGCACTGAACTCTTAAATATTTGTAGTTTATGTTTTGTCATGTTGTGTACATATGATACATGAATAAACTATAAAACTGCAGTGAAAATCATTTATTATAGCACATTATAAAAAAAATATCAGATAACTGTTGTGAGTCACAATTGTTCAATTACTAACTAAGATATAATATGTGCTTTATTTAGCTTGCAACTCCGAGCATATTCATTTTATCTGAAGTATTATATCCGAACATATTTGTAAGTATATGTACCTTAAATGGTTTTGAAATGAACTGTTCCCATTTATATCAGTATATGAATATAGAACACGGTTTTCTGTAATATAGAGACGAAGCACATGCGACCATATTTGCCATTCGTTATTCGCAAATAGTTGCGTCAGGTCCGTCACCCTTGGTAGTGACTGTAGGCCAAATTGAAACTTCCTCGACGTTTGGTTCGAATGTCCAATTAAACATTTTAAAATACAACTATTATAAATTATATATTAGCACTTTTGTCATTTGTGTTTATTAATTTTTTAATAAAATAACTAATACAACTAAAAAGAACATGTTGTTCTTATAGTCTGCAAAGCATTGAATATACATCAACCTTTGGGCGACACGAAAACACGGAAAGTACGCTTATTGCGAAAATATTTTTTTGAGGGAATTTCGGAATCTTTAAAGTTGAACACAATTAACTTTTCTGTTAAAAAATATTATGTTCTTTACATTTATGAATTCTTATCTAAAACATATACCTATGACAAGAAAATTATTGATAAAAATTTAAATGTATCCCAAAGGTTGTTTTCAAAATATACACACTTTTTTGAAAATCATGATTTTTCCTTAAATGCTATTCCTGCTGATTAGTGCTTAATGACTGAACCTTTTTTAAAGCGTTCAAAATCGTTTGCAAAATTGTTTTATTATTTTAAAAAATAAATTGATAGAAAAAAACACAATTACTTTTGGGCGACACAACATATATCCTATGGGCGACACGAGTCTCCCAAAGGTTGCATCAAAGTTACCCAAAGGTTGGATTGGTCTAAATATATATATATATATATATATATATATATATATATATATATATACTTGCAAACATGCGTGTCAGACAATCATTAAACTTAATTGCGTGTCATGAAACATAATAAACTTATGCACAATAATTTTGGGAGGTTTACCAGGTTTTAATAAGTTTATTAGATTGTGATTTGTGGGCAGGTTAGGTGTCAACAGTTCGTGTTCAGGCTGTAAGTTTGCTATGCATAGTGGGACCTTAAAATAACTCAGCACAAATTTTGTTCATGACCAGACAGTGTGTCGCTGACAAAGTGACACTCTTATTCAAAATCAATACATACGCATGTATAACAAGCATAAATTTTAAGTGATAAACCTTTAACTACTTACTTACTAATAAACTTCTGGTAAATATTAATAACAGATATCAAGATTGTAACCATGTATTTAATAGCTGAAAACGCAAAATGATATTTCATAAAGAATGATTGGTGAGTGCTTAAATATTAACTATAATCTACTATAGTGTCATTAGGTAGACATACCGTGTTTTCGTCACCATTCTTTCGAATTTAACTCGGTATCTTTCATATAAAACATTGTTTTCGGCATTTATTCATCCGTTTTGATATATTTGAACAATTATATTAATTGTGGTAAAAATAATTTGGGAGTAAGAGTGCATCCTTTAAGGTCATTTGGCATTCATTCTTATCTGGCAAATTCGGGCTGTAACTTTGACACGAATAGAGGGATTTTAAAATACTTAGGCACAAGCATGTTCCATTGTAAGACGGTGTGTCACATACCGACTTTGGCTTGTCTAGGTTGTTACTTCGGCCTGCTTTTGAGGAGTTTAAATTAAGTTACACAAATGTTCACCATGACTAGAAAATGTTTCACTTAGGGCTTCTTGTACTGGCTTAAATTTTCACCATGACTAGGCAAAGTGTTGCCTGCAAGCAAGAGCCATTATTTGTTAATTAAACGTTAAGTTGACATCCTTATATGTTTGATTGTCAAATTTGAAACTTGGCAAATTATTGGGACATTTAAGAATGCCTTAAACAAATACTCCTTATATAAATGCACTCCTGTCCGAAAGTTAAACGTCAAGTCCTAAGCTCAAATTCCTTGGGGTTTTTTGTCAAAATTTAGATGGCGAACGCGTGACAAGTCTATGTTTTTCCAACAACACTCATGTCCATATGTAAAGGTCAAGATCACACTATAAGGGCCTTTGTCCAAAATAGATATTCTCGCATGTTAACCTTATACAGTTTCCTTTTCCGTCTGTATTCGTGTACATTACTAATTAACTATCCCCAGAACTTCTCTTTGCACAAATTTCGAAAACCTGCCTTCTTTGGATGCGGCGTGTTTTGTTTAATACAAACGTGTCATTGGCCTTGGCATACTCTATGTGAATTACCTAACTGATATATAAATATTTTCAAATATTCAATCCTTTATTTTCATTTCTATTTTCCAGTTTTGCTCAATATGATATCAGCAAGGAACAACATTTTCTGCTGCTGCGTTCTTATTGTTCGCTTGGCGTTACTGGCTGCAGAACAGAGTTCAGCGTTTGGGGCCGATCTTCACCAACCCTACCAGGCGTTTGACCCCCCGTCGCTCCCACAATTATACAGTGCAAATCCTGAGCCGAAAACTGATCCTATTGACGATATATCTGTCATTGACATCTTTAACCAAAAGATAAATGGATTGAGCGAACAGTGCCCCCGTCGAAATGTGATTATGTTCTTTATGACTAGGGAAAAAGAATACCTGACACCTTGCATAAGACCGGCTTTGTTAAACAGCACAAGGTATGAGCAACCAGATGATTCCATGAGAGAGCAGTTACAAGGTTTAAGCAAACTGAATCAACTGCGTAATTTGAAAGAGGAAAATGATCGGCTTAGTGAGATGGGCGGGGCACCATCCCAAGACGAAAGAGAGTCCAAACCAAAATTGAATTTGCAAGGTACACCAGTATCTTATTCTGGACGGCTATTGAAACGCATTCTTCAAAATATGGGAGACGGGACAGTTAAAGTGGACTTCCCTAATGCGAACTTTAAACCCATAGACGACAAGCGCGCGAGGCTGTCTATAAATGGAGCGCTGTCATCGCTGGCCGACATGTTACGTCACGAATCTGGTCGCCATAGAAAACCACAATATGCATTCCATTCGGACTTGTTGAAGATGGGAAAATGATTTATCCTGAATCGAAAATGAAGTACCAAGTTGTGTCTATGATTTTTAAGTGTTACATTCCTCCTTTAACATTTTGCTAGGAAAGGTGTTATTTTAATTAGTAAAAGAGGGCATACACATTTATCAAGCAATTTGAAAAAGTTATTCTTTAAACAGCTTAGAATGCTTCATGTTACACCAAACGATAACAAAATGAAGTTAAAGAGCAATGTGAAATTAGTCTTCAGCGAAATGGAATGATCTAGCCTACAAAAACTGTTGAATCTATGAAAGGGTACAAAATGACATAGCAATGATATATGTTACAAGTAAAACTTGGAAAGTTTCTACTAATATCCCATGATTGATATTGAAGTGTTTTAAAACTTATAAAAAGCAGGATTCAATTAGGTGTCTTTTGTTAAAGCCGCACTCTTATTCAAAATCAATACATACACTTGTGTAAAAAATTATCTCGAGTGATTTACCTTTAAGTGCTTACTAAATAATGTGTATTTGGAAAACATTCATTTCTGATAACACGATCTTAATCGTGTAGTTAAAAACTGAACACGCAAAAGTATTAAATGATTGGTGAATGCTAAAATATTTACTGTGGTCTTTTTATCGTCTCATAAGGTTGAAATGCCGTGTTTTATGCACATTTCTTTCAAATTAAACTCGGTATCCTTCATAAGAACCATTGTTTTCGACATTTATTTATCCTTTTTGGAATATTAAAACAAAAGTAATAATTGTGGTTAATCTTACGCGGTAGTAAGAGTGCATCTTTACAGTGTTTCTTGCACCTTTATTTCAAATTTAACTCGTTATCCTTAAAAGAACCATTGTTTTCAACATTTATTCATCCTGTTTGGTATGATAAAACATTTTGTATTATTTTTGGTGAATCTTGTTTGGGACCCTGAAAAAGTGCTTTTGTTAAGGACCATAGATAAGTAATATAGGAATGTTTCTTTGAATAGCGTCGTATATATTTATGATTTCTGTTCAATATACTAGTACTTGATTTGAAACTTCGTAGATATATACGGTTAATGCCAACACAAATCAGTCCACTTAGTAGCTGGTGAAATTCTATGGCAAATATTCATGAAGGACGATACTTACAAGCAATAAAAAATATAACGACAATACATTCTTACAGACGTGTTTATCACATTGACATTGAATGCTTCGTTGAAAATTAAAATATAAGAGGTAGTGTACAGCATTGAGTGCTCTTGTCATTTATTTCACTTTGTTGCTTAAGTGGATTTGCAATATTGTCGGATATGTCGGAATCGAGCCTTTAGATTTTCATTTTATGTAATAATTGCAAGTTTTGGATATTCTATTGGAATATCGTGTTGGTCGTATTGTCAAAAAGAGATATTAACAATGCGGTATCCTCCTTATTGAAACGTGTATAAATTGTCGACCTCGTCAATAATCATTAAAAATGTCGTTCTGACACGCGAGAACGAAAGTTAAAACGTGTCTGTTTTGTCCTGTGTATATGTCTACATTTAAGAATACAGAAATACTATACTTCAAGAAAATGAAGCTGGATTACGGGCAAATAACGCAACGACTGATTATAATTTTGTGTTTTATTAACTGATAGATCTAATACCGGCTTGAAAGAAAACAATTTACGCATGATAAACAATTTATTTGTATGGCGATATTAACTGCTGTGTTTCTGGTGAAAACAATATTCATGTAGTAAAATGGGAAAGACTTGTCACCGGAAATTTTTCTTCCCAATCTGAATAATACAGGAGTCGAAAAATTTGAACGCATCGACAAAACTTGCCCACCTACCTAAAAATAATAGCGCTACTCTACGCTGTCGATACAGCGCTACTAAACGAAACTGAAACTGATTTGAAAAAAAGTGATTCGTGATTTGTATTATAACAGAAGCGTTTACTTTAAAGCTAAATATCGACAAAACAACGGTAGAAGTTGTTTCTTTGGTATCAATTCTCTAATTAATTGTGAATCATAGTTACATGACGCATGCGCAGAGGGCAGAGGGAACTATGAAAATTATACGACTTTACCAAATCATGTAGATCGACCAAATGCTCTCCACGAAATAAATGTTTGTTTTCACCGTCGAATCTGCTCTACATTCTATGGAGCTACATTAAGTAGGGTAAATCATCGATTGTCATAAGCCCACAAATATGTTCGAACACCATGTGCAGAAAGAAAGTATCTCTAAAATTAAATAGCTCAACAAGCAAATACTGGTGGTATTTTTTGCAGTTTCTTCAACAACACTGACAATGGTACTGTTTATTTACCGACAGATCTTCGGTGGAACTGTTGTGAATACACACAGGCTCTTCAGCGTTACGCGCGGACGGGAACCAGTAACGTTGACTTCAGCGTTACGCACGGACGGGAACCAGTGTGAATTCACAAAGGCTCTTCAGCGTTACGCACGGACGGGAACCAGTCACGTTGACTTCAGCGTTACGCACGGACGGAAACCAGTTACGTTGACTTCAGCGTTACGCACGGACGGGAACCAGTGTGAATTCACAAAGGCTCTTCAGCGTTACACACGGACGGGAACCAGTCACGTTGATTACATAGCGGTTTGATTTTTTTTAATTTTCCGGGTTCCCGTCCGCACGTAAAGCTGTCAAGCTATTGCATCTTGGTAACTTTAGTTGTTAGGGTATTTGTATATTCCGTGTAGCATGTGATCTCACATATAATACCAGTGTTGCTGTTTTCACCATTGATCTACTATTAAACTTTACTAACTTTTGCATCAAGTGTTGAAAGTACTTTCTAAATGAATGACTCATTGGAAGACTCTTCATCGACATGCATTCATGAAACTTGACTTAGAATTTAATAACGCACGCATTCTTAATAAGTTCTATGTAGAAAGGTTAATGTGTGGTACAGAAAAAAAACTTCGCCGTATTTCAATTACCCCGTGAGCCATATAATGGTACTGGTACCGCTACATTCGTTAAATTAGTTAAGTTGTCAATTCTCCCAGCCTGAAAGTAGTCTATTCCCGTCTTCCCTGTCATGAAAATATATTTCACCCCGCCAGCATTTTCTTAATCAGCCCGCAACCATCTCTGTACCTGGATTAAGGCAACTGAACGGAACGTATACAAAACCTACATACATCATACATATATTTTGCCTTACAAACGCTTTATTTTCTTTTTCTTTTTTTTCCTTTTCTTTTTTTGTGGGGGTATCAGTTTAGATGTGTAACCGCTGAGAGTTCGATTCCCAGAGCAAGTGTTGCACAAATGTCAACAGTAATAAGATCTTACACAACTAACTAATGGCAGGTTGGAAACCATATGTACCGTTTGTATGACCCAACCTGTAGGAAATCAAGGCATACAATAAAGTGTTTAGTCTCAAGTCAAGATTGCTTATGTCTGTTCTTCTTTAGAAATGTTTCCTCTTCCATAGGTTATTGTAACCGTTTTTTCTTTACAAAGATCCTGCATTTTATTATGTAGTATTGGTTATGCTATGGTGGTCATTTGCTGTAACATGATGTCAATGAAACGCTTTTGAAATTTTTCGTGTTAGCCTTGATTTTGGAGCATATTACGAAGACAAAATAGAATTCAAACGTCTGCGCAATAAAAACAATAAAGATAAAACCTTCGAAAACAGAAATGATTTTATTAGGGCCCGGTCTAAATATAATAAAACAAAAAAAAGACTTATATTAAATACCGCAGACAAGAAGCAATAAGAATAAATAATCTAGCCTAGACAAACCCTCGACAATTTTGGAATTCAATAAAACTAAATCACGTTAAAACAACGTATATGCTGATTCTATAACTAATGATGATTTACATTTCAAAGATATGTTTTGCCATTCCACAAAAAATTATGACCAAGCCGGAAAATTAACGTTGATTTACTCCATTCAGAAATAAATGAAGCGGAAATAAAACAGGCAATTTCGTCTGTAAATATTAACAAAAGTCAAGGCATCGATCAATTACAGGCGGAATATTTTAAAGCCTCAGGGGAAATAATGTTTCCATTTGTATAAGTACTTTATAATCGAATATGCTTAACCACGAGTATACCCAGGAATGGGGAACAGACATAATGTCGCACCAATATTTAAGAAGGGTAATGTGAATGATGCAAACAATTATAGGGGAATCACTTTTATTAACATCCTAGCCCAAGTTTATTCACAAATTCTCATTAAGAGATTGACAACGTGATCTGCTGAGAATAAGAAGCTTACTTAAAATCAAATCGGTTTTCAAAAAGGGAAATCTATATTGGACTGTTTTTGTTTTATTTTACAATCATCGATTTCAAAAAAAAACTCTTTGTATAAAAGAAAAGTTGTCCTGTTCGTTCATAGATTATCAACATTTTTTGATCGCATTGATCACTCGTATTTATGGCACAAGTTATGGAAGTAGCCAGATTGTCAATGCGCTTCAAACGATGTATGACTGTGTTAAGTCGTATGCGAGATACATGTCCTCTATGTCCACGTTTTCGACGCTTCTTCCACTGAGGTGAAACAGCAGACCTCATTCACCTATGTTGGAGATGTTCTGTATCAACGACTTAATAAATAATATCAATTCAAATTTACCGGGGATGATATCATTAGAGATGATACAAATATGTTCCTGTATTATGCTGATGATATGGTACGTTTTGCAAAATCGCCCTAATCATTAAGTTTTATGCTAAAAGACGTGGACAGTTATTGTAATATATGGGATCTAAAAATAATGTAGTAAAGATCAAAGAAAGTTACAATTTACCACAAGGCAGTAGAAGTTGTAAACTCGTTTAGATGTTTGGAAATTAATTTGTTCAAGAAAGGTAACTATAATAGATCACAAAAACGTATCGATCAACATGCATCCTTCTCATTAAATAAACTAAACCATATATTAAACAACACTGAACTTCCCATTCATCGGAAGATAAAACGTTTTGACGTCTTAGCGAGCTCAGTGCTATATTTCTGCTCAGATATTTGGGGTATGCATCCAACCAGTGACATAGAAATGAGTCATGTAAACTTTCTGTGTTAAATAACTTAGCGTACAAAAATCGACAAACCTAAATGCTCTGTATGGCGAACTTGGGAGAGTACCAATGTCAACACAATCTTTGAAAAATTAATCTAATTAGTTTATGGAAAATATAACTTCTAAAGACAATAGTCTAATCAGCATTGGGCCGCTTTAGTCAAAACTGTTTTAAATGAACATGGTTTCTCTTAATGAATTTGGAGGCAGGTCTAAATGCTACGGGCATTTATCGGTGAATGGCTTTTACTAAGACATAAAGCTCCAATGAACACTATTTTCACAATAGATACATGTTACCAGTCAGAATCTTAATGTTACTTCGGGCAAAAAACATACTCGACACCGACACCACTACTCGACAGCGCCACCACCAAAGCAACAGCTCCATCACTTTATTATTATGTGCATTTTTCTTTTTAAGGAGTGCTTATTAGTTTTGTTGTGTTCCGGCGTAAGTACTAAATTATATTTGCGTGTGTCATAATTGTATTACGGTGTTTGTAAGCAACGAAGTATACTTGAAATGCTAGCAGATCTCGAAATATGCACAAGTCCGATTCGGGAGAAAAGTGCCTCACACCACAGGTTGCACACTATTAAAACGAACTCGTAGCCAGCATGCAGTAAAATGGTTCTTACAAGGTACCACATTCTCTGATTTTCGAAATATGTCTGTTTGATAAAATTATCAAATACAAATTTGAATCATATTCACGTTTGTTGAAGTAAACACAAGGCACAGCCGCACACCGGAAGTGTCGACAACCAGTTTTTCTTTGCACCACCGTTAAGTGATGGAGCTGTCGTGTAGTGGTCATGTAAATGTATTGTATAGTCTACAATATAAGAACACGTGAGTTTCTGGCTCAACATTATCACAAAAGGGCAAAGACGATCGTTCAATACAACATTTTCATATCGCCCCGCTTCAATTCGAATTGGAGCTACTTCACATCTAAACTTAACGCTGACCTATGTCTATGAGCCATTATTAGTTTGTAATTATTTTTAACAGAAAGTGCATTTTATATCTGCAATAGTTAGTTTCTTAGCTTATTTCTGCCCATTCTACCTATTCCTTCACATCTATTTAATGCCAATCACTTACATACACTGACCACAGGGGCAGGTTGCGTTGTTTTGACACAAAACGCCCCCGTCCGATTTTTGTTGTTGTTGTTGTTGTTTTATTTTTTTTTATTTTTCAAATTTTAGTAAGAATATGATGTGGTAACTGTAACTTGTGAAAATTGGCAAAAAAAATATTTTTTTTATTTTATTATCTTTGTAAAGGGTGACGACTTGACCCTGAATTTCCATGTATTTGCCGACATGACCCTGTTTAAGAGGCCATAACTTTATCAAATCTTGACCAAACTCTACATTTTTGGACTTTCCTTGTAGAGTTAGTGTCAATCTTTAAGAAAATGTACAGTTTTAACGAAAACAAATGCAATTTCAAACCCGAATTTCCTAAACATGTTACTCGACGAACCAACTACCCGCAAATTTCACCGAAATTTTCCAGACTAAAATGCATTATCCCGGTATTGCATCATAAATTCAAGACGTGTGCTTAAGAGAAACAATATATCTATCACGATACAGGTGAAATGGAAGTCAAATATCGTCATCAGCTGTTCATTTATGTACAAGAAATCAGGTACGATACACATCAAAGACCAGAATCCCGCGACAGATTTCCACTAACGAATAATTGGGGGTACTCATGCCATATCACCTGACACAGCATCATTAGGAGTTGATTTCCCGACCCCGAAATAGAAACACATGGCTCTGTTCTGAACGGCGTTGATGCATGAAGACGATCTTACTCCCCAACAAAGGCCATACAATTGAGTCATATAACTTTGTGAATGCGTCATAAGTCATACTACCGACACATTTACATTGAGCAGTAAGAAGACCAATACTATAGTCATTAACATGAAAGAGTATTGATAAAAAGGCATTAAATAGCGCCATGAATGTGTTTGTAGTGTTAACAAATTCGTAAGGAAATAGAGAAAAAGTTTTATTTAAATATTCTTTGATCGGTATAATTACCACGTGACTGCTGTGTAACGAAACGCCAAAAGAGAATCGTATCGCGATATACATGCATATTGCGATACATACATTTTTTGATATTCTGCAATATTCAAGTAATGGCAGATACTAGTTAGACTTTATTTTTATAAGGCTTATTTAGAAGTATTTTACAGTTTTATAATTATTCATGTATTGAAAATAGCGATAACCAAGTTCTTCAAGGTTGCGTGCCACTAATATTTGCTCTAAAATGAGAAAGTACTTTAAATGGAACGATGCACTATAAACAAATCACCGAAATCTTACGATCAAATCGAGATTTTCCATTCGTAGAAGGCGTCCAGTAAAACGTTCAGTATATATCCGATATATTCTTAAAACGTTTCCCAGAGCATATCATGACTTAACATCTTGTTTTATGAACATATAAACTAAACTCATTTCCCCATTTCAACACGGCCAAAGTGGTAAAACAGATTTATGACCAAATATGGTGCTTACTACATCCCGCATGAACGAGTTCAGCAAGACATGTCCGTGTTTGTTGGCACGCAAACGGTGACAAGAGAACGTCACAGTTGAACGTTCTAAAACACTTCAAAAGGTCGACAAGCTGAATGAAAAAAAGAACATCTAGAAAGTAAGGTACTACAAATGAGTAATTCATCTAGCGACGAGCACTGGACACCTGACAGGTGTTAGAAAGGATTCTCCTTCGTTTTATTTGGTCAGAAATTGACAGTCTTACAAGTGTTTTTAGCATTGACGAAGTGGATGTAACAATGGTAGATCATCATAAGAAATTTGACGAAGAGATATTGAGCCGAATCGTGCTTTTGGTGGTCTCCGGACATAATTATTACAATAATTATTTATATGAATAAGTTTAAATAATTAAATTTATCTCTTTTTTTCCATTAAAATGATTGCCATTTTTAACAAATCCAGGCAATGTGTGTACTCATATTCCACTGATTTACACATGACTTGTTATTATTGCATTCTTAGTACCCGTTTAAAGCGGCCCGATTGTTTAGAGATACAAAAAAAATCCTCAAGCTTTACTTTACTTATGTTCCATAGAAAATCTGTATTAGGATACTAACCAAAACATGCAAAACTATAAGCTTATTTGAACACTGATACGTTAATGATGCGTGGAAAACTGTACGGTCGTAATGACGTCATATGTGTGACGTCAAATCTTGTCTAGTGCATGGTCGAACTTAATTTTAAACATAACATTATGATTTTTTAAGTATTGCTTATTATTCCTAGAATAACGTTTTTTAACGTCCCCATATACTGGGCAGTTGCCTAATTCCGGATCAATTTTGAAGTTTTCTTAAAATATTGTCATAATTACTGAACATAAGTGCATGAAATTTTAACAGAGAATACTATATCAACCAAAATGGAAAAAGAATAAAAGAAAAAAACAATTAATTATAATATAATATTCAGTACGAAATAAGGGCATTTATAAACGACGTCAAAAACCTGCATTCAATGCCTAAATATTCGGATTTTTTCAAAGAACAAAGTAAACATTATTAAGTCAATACAAATATTTAAATGCTACTTAAATGAACATCATGTATTAAATGTTTAACCTGTATATAAATTTTATACTTCTCTGAAGTATTTGTATGTGTATTTTCGGCGTATCCGAACTACTAATTTGTCCGAATTTGCATAATTTTGAAAGTACGAATCTGCTTCATTTTTGCTTCATTTTCATATCAAATGCTGCACAACACAAAACACTGACATCGTCAATTTATTTACTTTTTATGTAATTGGCATTGTATTTCGTGATTGACGATAAGTCATAAACATCGTATAGTAGGTCTAAGATAATCCTGTCGAACCTCAATATAAAAGCTCGCGCTGGGTGACGTCATACCCCACGTAACTTAATATTGACATTTAGGAAAGCGAAAGTTTAGAGGTATTTATGTTGGGGTTATACTCGAATAGCTGCACTTTTGTGTTGTTTCTGTTGCTATGGAGGTCAGTTGCGTAGACTGTGATCATTCTATAATGATCACGGTCGCCGAAACGCTTTTTAAACGATTTCCGAATATTTAGGCAAATCCGGAATTAGGCAACTGCCCAGTAAACAGTGTGTGTATACCACGCGAAAAATAACGTCGGAAGGCAACATTTTGCTTAAAATAACGACTTAAAACAAAAGATAAATTTTCTTTTACTTCACCATTTTAAATGAAACAAAGGGCAGTCTATGCCGCTTAAAGATGCCCGCCCCGTTTTATTATTGGAGTTTGATAAGGTGATTAGTGTCATCAAACACTTCGACAAACGTGTTTTCAAAATGATTTTTTAACAGTGCTCCGTTAGACCGCCGTTTCGTGAAAAGGTTTTTCGAAGTGTTTTAAGAAACTAAACTCTCAATCAAACTCTGGTAAATGATCGAAGGCGGGACTCCGTAAGCGGCGTAGACTGCACTATGGTTCATTTAAAATGGTGATGAAATAGTGAAGTTATCTTTGTTTAAAGTCTTCATTCGAAGCAAAATTTTGCCTTCCGACGTAGCATTCATGACGCAATTTATCACGTGGTATACACACATTGATAAACAAGAAAATCAAATGTATGTCCTAAAGCCCAAAATCAAGCAGTTAAAGCCCGAAAAAGTGCAAAATGTGTCATATGCCTCTGATTTCAAATAAAAATTAAGGGAAAGTATATAAACTACAGTATCTTTATGTAAACTGTTATTTTGCTGATATATTTTACATATTATTAGAAAGTAGTGAGCTAAAACTATACTCTTTCAAATGATACCAAACTTACTTATTGTGACTAGGCATGAATATGTAACTTAATGACTAATGAAGCTATCAAAGAACTAGCTTAGTTATGGGTCGGATTCCTTTAACGAAAATTACTGGCCTTTAAACTTTTTTATAGCACCTGAGCGTTTTTCATGAGCAGTGCTTAACCACAATTTACCGAACAAAGTTATGAGAAAAACAAAGGAACAAATCGCGACAGGATGCGGTCTATCTGACTATGGCCGGTCTATATTAATACTGTCGGTCTATATGAATACGGTCGGTTTATATGAATACGGTCGGTCTGAATGAATACGGTCGGTCTATATGACTACGGTCGGTCTATATGAATACGGTCGGTTTCAATGACTACGGTCGGGTTATATGAATACGGTCGGTCTAAATGACCATGGTCGGTCTATATGACTGCGGTCGGTCTATATGAATACGGTCGGTCTAAATGAATGCGGTCGGTCTATATGAATACGGTCGGTCTAAATGAATACGGTCTGTCTATATGACTACGTTAGGTCTATATGAGTAAGCTCGGCCTTTATGAATTTGAACGGCCTATTAGACTTTGAGCGGTCGATATGACTATGAACGTTCTATATCACTATGAGCGGCCTGTATGACTATGGCCGTTCCATATGCCTATGAGCGGCCTATATGACTATTAGCGTTCTTTATCACTATGAGCGGCCTATATGACTATAAAAGGTCTATATGACTTTGAAACGGTCTATATGACTATGAACGGTCTATATAAGTACGGTCGGTCTGGATGACTATGAGCGGTCTAAATGACTACGGGCGGTCTATATGACTATGCGCGGTCTGTATGACTACGGTCGGTCTATATGAGAATGAGTGGTCTATATGACTATGCGCATTCTATATGACTATGAACAATCCATATGACTTTGAACAGTCATTACAATAAGCGGTCTATATGACTATGCGCGGCTTGTTTGTCTACGGTCAGTCTATATGACTATGCGCGGTCTGTATGACTACGGTCGGTCTATATGAGAATGAGCGGTCTATATGACTATGCGCATTCTATATGACTATGAACAATCCATATGACTTTGAACAGCCATTACAATAAGCGGTCTATATGACTATGCGCGGCTTGTTTGTCTACGGTCAGTCTATATGACTATGCGCGGTCTGTATGACTACGGTCGGTCTATATGAGAATGAGCGGTCTATATGACTATGCGCATTCTATATGACTATGAACAATCCATATGACTTTGAACAGTCTTTACAATAAGCGGTATATATGACTATGCGCGGCCTGTATGACTACAGTCGGTCTATATGACTATGCGCGGCCTGTATGACAATGGTCGGTCTATATGACTATGGTTGGTCTATATGACTATGCACGGCCTGTATGACAACGGTCGGTCTATATGACTATGGTTGATATATATGACTATGCACGGCCTGTATGACAATGGTCGGTCTATATGACTAAGTTTTGTCTATATGACTATGCGCGGCCTGTATGACAATGGTCGGTCTATATGACAATGGTTGGTCTATATGACTATGCACGGCCTGTATGACAATGGTCGGTCTATATGACTATGCACGGCCTGTATGACAATGGTCGGTCTATATGACTATGCACGGCCTGTATGACAATGGTCGGTCTATATGACTATGCACGGCCTGTATGACTATGGTTGGTATATATGACTATACGCGGCCTGTATGACAATAGTCGGTCTATATGATTACGGTCGGTCTATATGACTATGGTCAGTCTATATGACTATGCGCGGCCTGTATGACTACGGTCGGTCTATATGACTATGCGTGGCCTGTATGACTACGGTCGGTCTATATGACTACGGTCGGTCTATATGACTATGCGTGGCCTGTATGACTACGGTCGGTCTATATGACTATGCGTGGCCTGTATGACTACGGTCGGTCTATATGTCTACGGTCGGTCTATATGACTACGGTCGGTCTGTATGACTACGGTCGGTCTATATGACTACGGTCGGTCTATATGACTATGCGTGGCCTGTATGACTACGGTCGGTCTATATGACTATGGTCGGTCTATATGACTATGGTCGGTCTATATGACTATGCGTGGCCTGTATGACTACGGTCGGTCTATATGACTATGGTCGGTCTATATGACTACGGTCGGTCTATATGACTATGCGTGGCCTGTATGACTACGGTCGGTCTATATGACTATGGTCGGTCTATATGACTACGGTCGGTCTATATGACTATGGTCGGTCTATATGACTATGGTCGGTCTATATGACTATGGTCGGTCTATATGACTACGAGTGGCCTGTATGACTACGGTCGGTCTTAATGACTCTGAGCGGTCTACATGACTATGAACGGTCTATATTATATGACTATGAACGGGCTATGTGACGACGGTCGGTCTATATGACTACGTTCTGTCTATATGTCTACGGTCGGTCTATATGACTACGGTCGGTCTGTACGACTATGAATGGTATATATGTCTCTGAACGGTCTATAAGACTATGGTCGGTATATTTAAGGAATGAATTGCGGGGTTGATGTCATCATCGGGGATATCCCCGATACGACATCAACCCCGCAATTCATTACTTATATTTACACCAATAGGTCCTTTTTTCATTCAAGAATTGTTAAAAAATACTTCTGAATCATTTCATTTAAGAAAACCATTCTTTAATCCTTTTTTACCGATTCTGTAAATAGAAAGACGCGACTGTAACCGGAAACATCTTTTCAAATGACGTCACAATAACGCGGGAAAATCTACCACTTGAAATCACTTTTAAATGTAAAAATTAACACTTTTGGCAACAATACATTTAAAATACGATTAATAAACCATTTCTAAAATGTTGATTTATATTTTACGGGACCTGCTGACACAATACAAACAATAACAAGATCAATAGTTTTCATGTATATTGTTATGCGATGAATTGCGATCCGAACATTTCCGAAAATTATGCGTTCATCGGTTGATGAACGCAATTGCCCAAAGACAGTTCATTTAAGGAATGGAAGTTGAGGTGTAAATATATGACTACGGTCGGTCCGTACGACTACGGTCGTTCTATATGAATAGGAACGATTTATATGACTATGAACGACCTATATGACTACGAACTGGTATTAATATCAATATTAATATGAAAGAATAAAAAATACATAAAACATGTGGTTAAACACATATATATATCAGCACCTTTCAATAAGTAACATTGTATTCCATGACGCCACAACGATGTGAAATTGTTTTGTGCTAGTAAGTGTGGTTGCTAACAAATAGAAAAGAAGAATTTTAAATGAAATGTTCTATAATCATACATTGTATGCTGAATATAATACACTCGTTCAGTATAACATGTTCCTACTCACAGGCTTCAGTTACAGCCACGATAAGATGTAAACACTTAAGAGATCAGTATATTCCTATATATTATCGAACCTGACCAAGTATGTTAAAATTTATTACTCTTTTAAACTCTAAAAAGAAATCGTTTTTACACAAACTGGCCACATTTATTTATTATAAAGGCAAATCAGATCAGAGACTATTTAGTGAACATTACAGTCCAACTTCAACTGGATGTTATTGCTCTTTTCGTGTTTTTATTTGTTTGTAATCGTGTTATTTTATTTATCCTGCTCTGCATGCTATGATGTTTGTTTTGATAATCATAAGCCCGATATGCTTGTTTCTAAATAAATGTTCTAATAAATAGTTACGATGTAAAGACGAGTCGCATGTGTGTAAAATAAGCGCTGATCTGGCACCAAATGAAACCCATTCATAAGGGCTCCATTGATGACTACGATAAATGACGGTCTTGCATTTCTCGCTTTGAAATTAACATCGCGAACCAGTTATCGATGATTGGTGATTAATAATATCGCCGTTAGAGTGTTTATTAGGACTGACCTAGAGGTACAATATCGCACCAAGCACAAAATTACCATGTCCGCGCTGTTTATGGTTTGTCACGGCAGTCTTGGGTCTGATGATTAATTATTGGTGTTGTGTGGCATCCTGACGAAGACCAGAAATATAAGCAGTTCCTGATAATATCTGGTAAATGTTCACTTATAATGAAATAATTACCAGTTTAACCATAAGGTTGTTTATAGGCGTGTCAGATGGATTGAAAGAAGGAATCAGTTTTGTTTCTGAACCTTTATCTTAATCACCTATAACAATCATTTAGCATTTAAAAGTACAAACTCGTATTGATTCCTTTAAACGCAGTCTTGACCGCGTAACAGTTTTCACAGGCGTCAGAATATGGAAATTGCGAAGTGTTTACTGTAAATAATTTAATGTTTTTGCAAAACTTACTAAGAAATACTAAACTTTTTTATTTAACCGTCAATGCTTTTTTGAACCACCCTTATTATACTAACAAATATCAAATATGAACGAAAGTACGAATAATATTATTGGAACATTCTAAAGAATTAGACATACTGCAGTACATTTTTCTTTGTTTGACGGTTAATGAAGTAGGTAATGCTGTTTCCAAAGGTTTCTTGAAGTCGAGAAGAAATGTATATACACCCTAAACAGGGATTTAATCACCATGCATAATTTATCTTTCACTGAAAAGAAAAACGTTAAACCCGGCTATTGTTACAGAAATGCTGTAGGAAGTCATCAATACCTTAAAGTAATTTGAGATTTTTTGTATCGCAACTCATACAATTCTATTGCTTTACGCGTCCTACGCGCTCTCTTTCTTTTAACAAGAGTTTTAAATGCACGCCTTTTGTCACACACACCTGATCTATTAATTTCTGATTTATATACGTTAAAATTATTGAGTGCCTCTGAATACGCATTTTTAACTGTATAACATTTGTGGTCAAACCAGGTATTTGAGGGAATATATAACTGGAAACTAACACTATAAAGGGTAGAAATTATGCGCCATTAGTATTTTAAATCAGGACCAGTGGCCTGAAATCCTATATACAGACATATAAAAGAACATTCCAAAAAGGTGGCCGAAACGTATCTGCTAAGTTTGTGCCTGGATTATGGATTCTAACTTCGTCCCAAGTGTTTTATTCGGCATACAAACCTGGTTAATACTAGCGGTTTAGAGTGCACCCCTCCAGAATCGTCCAAGTTTACTTTTTTATTTCAATATGGAAGTAAAAAAGTAATAAAATACTACAAATTGTTTTAAACCCCCATGCACATAGTTTCTGCAATAAACTTTCGGTTCTGTGGCAGGGGCGCTTGTCGAAAGGTTGCGCCCCAAAGTCATGCCCCCTATAAGTTTTATTGCTGGACCGCCCCTGGTTAAAGGAATGTCTGGTGAACTAACCCAAAGCTAAGTACCCCCGTGTATTACCCTTGTGGCACAAAAGGATGCCAGAGTAGTTGTGCATAGTTTATTGGCTAACTTCTATTTAAGGCTGTGTTTAAAGGAAAAAGGGCTGAAACGGTTATGGTTTGACTGATTAATATTTCTTAGTGCGATCTGATCTGAGATCATAGATCTGACCGATGATAACAGAAACCAGGGGTCTATAAAGATAAGGACCAATACACAATATTATAGGGGGAGGGTAAAGGGGGTGGGGGTCGGTGTTCGGATGTTCGGAGGGAGGGGTCTCTTCTTGGGGGAGGATGTTTGGGGACTCTCCTTAGGATAAGGGGGTGAGGGGTGTCTGGGGGATAGGGGTCTCTAGGATAGTTGAGGTTCCTGGTGTCTAAGTGAGGGGGTTCGCGGTCTCTTGGGGAGGGGACTCTGGGGTGAGGGGGTTCGCTGTGTCTAGGGTAAGGGGTTCTGGATCTCTTTAAGACTGGTCAAACAAGGCCTTTAAGTTGTTCTTTTCTTCGTGATAAAAAGACCATGATCTTGGATATAGAAAGCTTGTTTGCTATTTTCTGCATTATTAAGGTTACATTTGACGAGAACAATAAATACGACGTAATGCTTTATTTATCACAGAGTTAAATATCATTTATCAGAGGATTCTTTATTTAACAAAAAAGAACATGTTAAAATCAATAATTGAAATACAGGATATATATATATACAAAAACAAACAATATTGGCAAAAGAAGCAATTCAAAGGGTACGGATGAGAATAAAAATAATCAAAATATAACAAAAAGCAATCCGAAGAATCAAAGATGTATACAAACTGCTCTGTCATAACCTATAACCGAATTGGTACTCGAAAATAACATTATAAATGAGCGTCGTGCCTTTTATTGTCGTTAAAATGAGGCAAAAATTGACAATTTATAAATTCATAGTTATATCCTTGCTATTCATGAACGAATTGTATCTGGCAACATTGTGTGTACGAAATTGTGTTTGAATATCTTCTTATAAGTTCAACGTGTTTTTGTTGTAACCAAAGGGAAGGTGTTTTAACTACGACAACACCGACGAAACAAAGGCTATGACGATACTTTTGTATTTGTTTAACTCCAAAGTCATTACCCGAAAAGACACACAACTACATAAGATCAACATGTAAGGTCGTACTTCATTAGTGAATACACGATACATTGTGTGAATGATGTAAGTCTATCTAATGTCATGTATGCCTTACAGATTTCTTGTCACCCTACGGTCCGAGCGACCTGAAATGGTAACTGATGAGCGCTTCAGTCCGTTTGATTGTTATCCAAAAGGACATTACGCAAACTATACCATTGTTTGGAAACTAGTTGCAAGAGGAATGTAAAAGCGATATTAATTTTTAACTGTAAGCCATGATTCTTCCCTAAAGGTCATGTTTGATTAAAACACCGAATGATGCAATATCATAGTACAGAGCGATATAGTATAAAAGAAAAAAATATAGAATGACACAAATTACACATGTGTATCACATTTTAAATCAACTTTAATTATCAACGGCCAGATACAGACATCATTTGCAAATGAATTACTAAGTACAGTTGAAGTAACAAATAATATTCCAAGGTAATATTTATGTGGGTAATTTTAAAATAATTCATTGTTTAAGAATTCTGTGCAAATATGCTCGATAGCATTCACATATTCCGATGTAAAAGTTCTGGCACATTCATTGGGTTTTCCGTTTGCTTCACAAAACAAGACAATACACTTTTTAAAAGCACATTTTTTCTTGCATCCAGCATGTACAGTCGATCCCCGATGGCTCGAACTTCGAGGGACCGGCGAAAATACCTCGAGCCTCGAAAAATTCGAGCCAAGCGGGATTGTTTACCTTCATTTTAAATATATCGGTCCTTTACATCTAGTTCGAGCCAACGGGGTTCGACTGTAGTATAATCAGTCTCAGTTTCAGCTTCAGATTGTAGGCAATATCAGCAAATATATGCCTTTGGCCAAACAAAACATTAAATTATATACAAAGATTGTCACACAAAAAAGAAACAAATATATAAATATCTAACAAGTACATCTACAGCGACACAAACTACATATACATACGTGTTTAAATAAATATTAATATTGATATCAACGATAATAAAGAAGGCATTTTAAACAATGCGAAATAGAACAAAACATTATGTGAATCCACTGTCGTAAAAACAAAATTCACCGTGCATACATATTGACACATTTATTAACGTCCAGCGTTGCTATGTACACACTATTTGAAACAGTCTGAAGACGTTAACGGACGCGTAAACAACGTAACAATTATAGTTTACAGACTCACATCGATAACCTATGTTTTGTTCACTCTTTTTTGCTATCAACCATTATAATGTCGTTTCCCGTGGCACCACCTGCTGATCCAGATTCCTTTGGATTATTCTTCATGTCTCTAGATTTCTTTCTAGCTCGCTCGTTAGCTTTACCTTTTGTCTGCGCCTCTGATACTGATTGCTTGGTCGGCGTAACGGTGTTTCTAGAAGGACTCTTTCCCCGATGAGCCTTTCGCTTGTCCTGCAGTTGGCGTCTTAGTCGCTCCTTTTTTATTTTACAGACCGCAAACACAATAACTAGAATCACTATTAGTCCCGCAATGGCTGCTACAATGTATATGAGCATGCTCTGATGACCAATGAGGTCAACAAAACCCTTGTTTGTCCCCGACATATCGCCCTTGGAGTCACTTGTGAGACGGTTTGTTGTCCCGACCGTTGGTGGCATACGGTCTAGTTATTATTTTCTATTTTGGAACTACACACACACTCGTTTTAACTAATACACGACTATCCTGAATTTGTGGTGCTGAGTAATTTATTCTTTGGCGTCGGTGTTCATTGCATCGTCACAGATAGAATATTTGGAATGAAATAAATGTATTCTCATAAAATGCGGTTGTCATTCCAAATCGAGCTTTTCTCATCATATCTGAAGTAGAACAAAGCAACCTTAAGTTGTTGTGTTGTTCGCGTGTATGTTTTTTGTGCGTGTTTTATCGTCTTTTCGTAACGAAATGTTACATATGAAATTAAATGAAACAATAGTCCATCAACTTACGAAATATGACTTCTGAATCTTATGTATCTCACTTTCATTCTTTCCCAATAATCTAAAACCGCATTATCAAATAATCATTATAATCGATTATGGATGATTATACTTGGATTAAGGGTATCTCTGACTTCAGGACTCGGACGATATATGATGTTAAACAAATATTAGTTTGCCTGAACACTCCGGGTATGTAGGAATGTACATGGACTCTTGCTGTTTGAATACCAGCGACCGTCTACTGGCAATGACAGCAGTAATCCAGGTTGAGGTGGCCACGAAACGACCAACAAGTGCACTCTAAATATCGAGGACCGATGCGGGGGGCGATAAAAATAAAAGGGTTAATTATTAAAGACAAAAAATAATATGCTAAATTCTGTTCATGCATTATAAACCCCTAGACATTAAAATAAATTATATAGCGTATTCAAAAAGCCTTTTAACGTTTTGCTAAACTATGATAACAAAGGTTTTATCAAAATACTCAAAAGGCACGTGGGATCTATTGATTGGCTTTAGTAAAATAGCTTTGTCATTTTCTCATATTGTCATTGGTGTTAGTGCGTGTGTTTTTAAATAAAAATGCTAATTTGAGTTATTGACTTGTATACACAAGACAATTGAATGATAAATTGTTCATGTCATAAAAACCATCATAACACAATGTAATAACATTGTTGCAATTGATGAAGCAATGTAGCGAAATTATGCCAACTTAGACTGGTTATTTTGTAAATCCTCCTAAATTATGATATGTTGGAACACAATTAAACGAGAATTAAGACCGAACGTCAACACAGCCATAACATTGCAGCTTTCCATTGGGAACACTTACATGTCCCTATGAGTACCAGCAATGAAATTCCTCCAATTAAATCATCTTTCCAGTAAGGATTGGAGACAAGTCAGGATGAATTAATAATGTCTTCATGATTAGATATTGGAACATTTGTAGTACTTCAAATCGGCTGCAGGTTTTAGGTTTTTTTTGCCTGATGTTTTCGTATACACTATGTACATGTTGTATCTAAGGATTTTCTGCGTTTATAATTGTATTTGTATTAAAGTTTGTCACAATAGTGTCTTCGTAGTTAGGTTTTGCTTCAAATTGGCTTAATTTTTTTAAGATTTTTTTGCCTGACTTTTTCGTATACATATAATTATATCTGCCGAAAATTATCAAAATAAGATGTTAGAACCTTTGTTATGCTTCAAGTCGGCTGCATTTTGAGTACGGCAGTCTAAGACATTTCCTTATTCACCATGTACATGTCTCATTAAATGACGTGCTTGATGCAAATTGTGATCGTATTATTCAACCTTATTCAACCTTGTCATATTGCAGAATCGGCGAACTAGGACAATCTGTATCAACCTGGTTACAAAACATATACTGTATATTCATGTTGTATAATACGAATAATTAATAAATGCATATCAATCTTATATAGTGTAAGTCAATATCGTTGTCAAACAAGATTTAAACAATGTGACAAATTGGTCCGTATTTTATTCCCCAATAAACCTGGGGACAACTGTCAACATTTATCTAGGTTATTGAAGCCTTATCTGCATTTGGACGGATTAGGGAGATTATAGATTAAAGTGCTTTATCTGGCTAAGGGCGAAGGTATTTTGATCATGTTTTCATTAAAAGCCAATTAGTGTATTGGTTTGTTACATAAATTACGGCGGCTGTTTATTATTTAACACCGATGCCAGTTTTTAGGATGATCATCGATTTTATATAAATCTGTTATTTATATAACAGTGAACTATATTAAGTTTTATGTGGTTATTATAGTTAATAATCATTTTAGCCTTCTTCTCATTACATGATTTAGATGAAATTTAGTTGTACTTGAAGATATCATTTCTACTGATTCGTTTTTTTACTGTATCAAGGCTCTACTTGAGAAACTGTTTAAAAAAAGTCGACAACATATGCTAAAAATATATATTGCTCTTGAAGCTACATATTCTCGTTACGTATTAAAAGTATAATTCCACAAGTATACAAATTAATGTATGCTTTCCCCTATTTTCTATATTCGTTATATTCGTTCGTTATTATTCTTTTACATCATTGAATATTGTTCGCCTAGGACAGAACATTTGCACTCATGAGACAAACTATACAAAAAAACAGCACATCTCTAAGCCTTTTGCCGAAAAAGATTGTGGAGTTTTTCTTTTGAAGCTATTTGACTCTTTGACAATATAAAGCATACAGGCTTAGTGGATTCTAGGAGGTAATCCTAGTATTTCATTGCCTTTATTAAACTTGAGGACTTTGACATTTCGGATTAATCCAGACTCTATCACACTTTAGCTGTTCATTTTTTTTACAATTTAATCGTTACAATTTTAAGGTTTTTGTATTGGTTTAAATTTAGGACAGAATACCACAAGTATTTTCTTGATAATGAGGTAAGGTGTTTTACTAGCGGCAGAGCTCAAAATCTACAGAGTGCCTTTTAATCGTTATTTAGAATCAACAAGCAAAGCGCGCATATCAACTCATAAATCACACCCATTTGGAAGAAACTAATATGCGTTACAGGTATTGTTTTAAATAACTAACGACATTGATACAAATGTGTTCACACCATATCAGACCATATGCTGCTTTTGTAGGTTTTGAAGCTGAATGGTGGGTAGTTTAAAAACTTGCTGAACATTCTGGACCTACTACTTTTTGTTTAAATTTTCACGATATTGTTCGCAATCTTCCGCGGGTTTTCGCAACTTTATCGAAAACATGATGGTAAAGTCCAACCAATTCAATATTACTAATATAAAGAGTAACTTATTTGTAAGTTTGCTTTATATTTATTACGCAAGTCGAGTCATCATCCCATATTTGTAGTATCTGTATATTTGTAGCCTTGAATCGTCTTCTCAAAGATCATCATACATCCAAAATGTCAAAGCTCAAAAATCCAGTTTCCTGGCAGTAAGTCAAAAAACAATTATTCTACTTTTCTGGAAGATAACTGAATCCCCTGTCCTGGCAAGTGCTGATTTATTTCCTCTTTTCGACATGAGTTTTATGTAAGTACTCTATATCTCGTTGCCGCTCTTACTCAAACTCAATATGGTGTATAAAATGGTTATCACCTAAGCCAGTAGAGTGATGGATGAAAGCACATTACTATTCACAAGCTTGCTTGTCTTTGTTTCAGATGGTCTATTAAAGTAGTTTTAAAAATTCTGATATGAGAGTGAATTCGTTGTGAAAACTTACAACACTGCCACCGCTTAAAAGGTGATAAGTATTCAAAGCTCAATGCTTCAGAAGCTCAGTTGGGTGACTTACTTTGCTACGAACAACTTTTCTATTGGGTAAAAAGCGGGTGCCAACACATATGCAGGTAAGCTCAGTCCCCAACTCTTCTCCGACCCAATCAACACAATATGTGCCATTGCAACTGCATCTGTACTCTCTGTGGAAATGTTTTCGGGAAGTAATGTATCCTATATTGTGGACGAAGATGTAGAGCTTAAAATCATTTACAGACAATCAAAAGAAATCGGCACCCAAAGGTTTGAACATTGATAATTGAGTTCTCTATCGGACCACCATAAATAATGATCAACATATTCGTCAACCTGTCCTGCCTATCGATTATCAGAGTATTTGTTTCACTGGAGTCCATAGTGATGTTGTTCACGCATAAAACAAAGAGGAAGCCTTGATCCTCTTATCCCAGCCTTCAACACTGCTAGGCATGATTCTACTTATTTATCTCCACACTAATCCTATATTCACTATTGATGTATAACTTGGTACTGATCCCATCCTGGATGAGAACATTATGAACATAAACTATGTTGAACGGCTTAGAAGGGCATGCAAAAGTGAGGCTGATATTTTTAGCGCTTGCCCCTGTTGAGGTTTAGAAAGCTACCAAGATGTAAGACGATAACAAGAAGACCTGAGTGTGAAAATAAGATCGAGGTGGGATATATTGTTCGTGTTAGGAAAGTTGCCTTCAAATGATGTCACAAGCCGGCGGACGAGATTGAATGTGAGCCTTACACCTTTTGTGAGATCAATTTCATCGATCTACAAAGTTCAGGAATGCTAGAAAGGCTCAGTAACGCTTCGCCGAGTTTTGGAATTACCCTCCAGAATTCCCACTCCTGCTCTTAGGAAGTAAAAAAAAAAATTTTTGTTTTAAAATAAACAAATTCCTCGTATTATTGATTGATTTCAACATGCATATTTGCCTACAGCGTATTTTTATTCAAAGAAATTTAATACATTTTTGGCGCTTCGTTTGTTTTGTTCTCTAAATATCAACGCTGAATAAAAACACACCACACTTAAGAGTCTACACTGGTTATCGATCGTTAGTATAATTTACAAAACTGCTTTCGCGTTTGCCTTCCTTTAAGATTTTAATATTGTTAATGTTCAAACAGATCAATTGTTTTTGATTACGTAGATAATATATGACTTCTAAGCAGCCAAATTTGATTTTAAAAAGAAAATTGAATTCACGTGCAAACATTCCACAGGCAGGCCACAAAACGATAAGGGATAATCGCCCCGGGCAGCAAAACTAATAATCGCTGAGTCATGCAATAAAAATATTGGAACTATAATGAATTGATCAATGGTGTTATATGTTGTTGAGGCAAAATGTTTTTTTTCCGGTGGGCTGTCCATTTTATTTCATCGGCTTAGCAGTGATACGGATATTTTGTATAATTGGAGCAACCACTTTCGGTATTGACGAGATAAAATAAAATTGATATTTCACTGAAGTAAACAGTTTGCCTTTTTATTGTTTACATAACAATCTCTAAAAATAACGTTCTATTGTATTTAACTGCAAGTGCGCGCTTTATTCTTCATGACGTCAAGCCACTCCGGAAATAACGTCATTTATATTTTGTTCAAGCTTTGTGCGAGCTGACGCTCGAGATTTCGACAACAGAAAACGACTCAGTTTACAAAAATGAGTGATATCATAATAGTATTTGACTGTTTTAAAACGATGCGATTTAAGTTATATTACTGTGATCAAAACCTTTAAGCTATCGCAATGCATATATACCAAAAAGGAAGTTAGCTTATTAAGGGGAAATGGAACAGAAGCCATACAGTGATAGAGATAACAGAAGCTCAGGCTTAGAGGACATTAGAGGACAGGTTTTAAAGTTCTATATGAACATTGCAAGGGAGTATGTGTTTTTCAATGAGTTTGGGTCAATTCTGTTCAAGATAGATAGGTTAATTACATGTATACTGTCTATTTACTACTGAGAGTAAAGCACAATTATTGTTCCTGTTCATCATCTATTATGGCAACAGCACACACTTAATAAGCTTTCTACTGACGAACCAATATGTAATGTTTAGTTTAACTATATTCCAGTGTATATTATACAAACCTTATAACATATAACAGTTAATGTGATATTCAAATATACCAATACATATGTTAAAAATGTATTCATATGCATATATGCAAATTTAATTTGAAATAAAAAACTATTGTGGCTTGACAACAGAAAGTAATGGACCACAGAAGTGACTTTTAATGACCATCTGTTATTACCTAAACTCAGTAATTACCATGCATGTACTATATTATATATTTCCTATCCGAATCTTGCGTTACATATAATAAAAGAAGCTTAAATGCTGCGTGTACTGCCTATTCGGAGAGTTTGTTAACCACGTACAACCCGATTGCGGATCGAATACACATGAAAACGGATAACAAAGGGGTATATTTCAGCTTATTACACCAACAGCAAACATTCAAAATCAACGTTCGCCTTTTTCAATCTCTATATATTGTTAACAGATATCTAAAAGATTCACACGACCAATACAACCTAATAAACCCAGTGTTAATCTTAGCAAATACAGTATGACGTCAAGACCTCCTTAAAGATCAGACAAGATGTGGGTGCATAAGCCATCATTTATTTTTGAGGATTCATGGACCCTGGGGTAGTATTATATATGCGACTTATGTCAATCTTTTAGTCATATATCATTGACTTCATTCCCTCTATTTGTAAGCTATTTATAACTAGTAATCTTATTAGTTTTTAACGTCCTTGATTCCAATTACGATCAAGATGAAATACCAGCCTAGTATGTAGATTATGACTTTTAATGTAATGTATTGAACATCCCTCAACATGGTTTTGAAGGTTATGTGGTGATAAGGTGTGAATACTGAGTATACATTTGAATTAACGTTAATTAAGTCAGACATCTTACACTCATAATTTTATATAGAACATTTTAACGAAAAGGCGGAACATCTAGACATGGTTCATTATATATTCTACATCCAATAAAGGCTGGTATTTGTGTGATTTTTAAAAAAGGAAATCTGAGAAATGCAAACATATTTTGAAACATAAAATATCGAACTAATCAATCTTGAAATAATGACAAATCTTAAGAGAGAAATAAAATTCTGAAATGATTTGCGACATATGTGAATAAAATGTGTTTGCTTTTCATTCCCTTTTCTTATGCCCGTGCTTATGAGCCATAAATGTCAGTTGACAGACTTTTAAAATGGGCGAAATAGACTTTTTAGTGATTGACTAACTTAGAGCTATTATTATTATTATTATTATTATTATTATTATTATTATTATTATTATTATTATTATTATTATTATTATGCATGCAGTAAATGAAAACGCACCACGTGCAAAGTGCAAATTATTAACAAATACTGTTAAAGTTGAGGTGCTTCATGTCAATTAATTGTAGAGATAGATACTCTTTGAACAAATCAACATCATTCATCGTTTCTATAATGAATACTTTAGTTATGTGAAAAACTACAGAAACAAGCTCAGTAGCCAAACGTTTAAATATAAACCCCGTTTAATTACACAGGGTAAATGCCAAAGACATAAAACACAAACACAAAACATCACATACAAGAAACAGCCCAAAACTCTGCAAACAGCACAGTGCATCTTTGTTTGACTGAAGTAATGTCTGAGATATAGACGAAGGATTAATTTTCATCGAAAATGCTAAGTCAAATGGTAAGTCAAATTTAAAAAAGCATCTGATCAAATTGCGATGTGTTGTCGATCACTGTCTGTATTTCACCACTGCCGGGTTCTCATTATCCAGGAACAAAATAGATTAAGTAGTTACTTTAGTGTGCCACGAAAAATAGCGCAGATATAAAGACATAAAACGTTCATTGGATGGCAATATAAATCTTTTAAGAAGGGTTCGTTGTTTGACAGTTTTATGGCTTAAAGTGAAGTGTTGACTAGTGTTGTGTAAAGACTAGATAGTAAATTTGTCAGACCTCTGGGGTCATCAATATAAGGGAAACATTTTATAAATATTGCATGGCTTCCAGTGTGACAGTACATATTGTCAACATGAGGGAAATACTGTTACCCGAGGCGAAGCCATGCAATATTTATATAATGATACCGAACACAGTTAAATTTATATACATATATAAAGATTTTTTACTAGCTTTGAGTCAGAATCACAATAACACAAAGAACTTTCTATTTTATTTCCAATGTCTTTGTTTTGCCTTAAATACAACGTTACACTTGTCCTTCGGACAAACTGAACGCGGACAGCTTATTGTTATTTGAGACCAAGCGTCAATGTGTTTTGATGCCTGAACACCATATTGAGACATTAGATCCTACTCATTTGGACCATTTAATTGATTAGTGTTTCCATAACTGTCGTTTTATTGCTCATTAGTGGGTGTTTTAGTTATATAAATCGGGGTTTCCACTTTAAAACCATTCAAATAACCGTTCAAATCGTTTAAATGCACAATGTTTCAATTTCGCTGCATCAATAAATTGTAGTAACATACAGTAAACAAACGATTAAATCACTTAAAAGTGATTAGCTTTCAGTCACAAGACACTTAAACAGAGAAAATGAACTGCGGAAAAGCCATTGAAATCGTTCGAGATAATAAATTATAACTATGAAAACCTAATTTTTGAAGGCTTCAATTAGGAGACAAGATAGTTATAGTTTGGCTGTAAAATGCATTTAATTCCAAAACAAAATTTATAAATGAAATCATAATTCATTTTAAAATGTTTCTTGATGGCTATTCGACAGCAGGTCGAAATAATGTTATTTATAAAGGCAGAAAAAAATGCATCATTACTAAGTAAACAATGAAGAATGCAAACATTTTGCTATTCTACATGTTTCTTAGTGAATCGCAACACATTGCCAACACGTGTCCCTTTGTGGTAATTAAATTCGCAGACCAGTTATCAAACCGTACGAATGCACCGCAATGATAGATATTTTTAATGTTATTATTTTGCCATTACCATGATTAAACTGCGTTATTTAATCAATCGACATCTGCTTTCTTAATTTGTGCATTATGCTTTCTTATTCTTCGATTGCTGTCTGGATCAAGATTTTATTGTTATCTCATTCGAGCAACACACGGTTATACATAAATTATTTATACAACGGGACTGTTAAGATTTTAGAGGTCTCCTGCGATCGTCTGTGTAAAATCCAAACTCTATAAGTCATCGCGTTACCTTACAAGATGACAGCTGTCCGTGTTTCGCTGAGTATCGCTTATCCTGCTGATATTTAACACAACGATATGACAACAAATTTCATGGGTCGAAAGAGTCATTTATGTACATTTAGATGAAGTGTGAGGTTGAGAACCGAAAGTACCTTTATACACAAGTGATTGCTTTTTAAAGCATGACCTTATTTAAATTTCCCATGAAATAACGGATAAAAAATGAATGAACAAATGAATGAATTTATGTGGTAACTGTCAGCGTGTAGATCTTTCTGGCCAACGATTCGTGCAAATGAGCGATCTAATATTAGTTATTTGGTCTGTTATTGACCCACTACGGAACAATGGGGGGTCTGTAAAATTTAAAGGGAGCGAGGCGTTAGCCGAGTCTCCCTATAGGCTTCAGTCACAGACCAAATAACTGATTTATTTCATTGACCACTTCTCATGAACAAAAATGTTTAATTAATGTAATATAGTTGTAATAAATAATTATTTTTAAAATATCTTTTTTTAAAGATATTGTCTCATTTCAAAATAAGCGTAACTCACAATTTTTAACAATTCTAACGTTTAAAAAATTTAAACTAAACAAAATATCAATGAAAACTTAACGTAATATAAATATAAAATAAACAAAAAATAAATAAAGAAAGAAAGAAATGACATTAAATTACACAGTATCACAGTTTTAACTTATTCAATGTAACAGTCAATCAACACAGCTTAAACCAATGTAAACTTAACTGTCAATCATTACAACTTTAACCATTGCAAACTTGTCTCATTGGATCACATATATTTATCGCAGTCAATAAATATGATGAAGGCCCATCCAAAATCGACCCCCAAATTTTCGTCCCACTCGACCTCAGGTAATTTTTCAAAATCTTGATCCTTACCCTAACCCCCCCCCCCCAACTTCTCTGACAAATAATCCTTCAGAAGTTTAGCCGCAAAGTTGCCTTTAAAGTCTTCCCCGCGTTTAAATTCAAACGTCTCTCTTCTTGTTCTAATGCTGATGTTTCTCCAAATCTTAACCCGGAAGCCATTTTATCGGTTTTTGCCTGACGACAATATTTGACAGGTCAAGGTCGGCAGGGGAATGCACTCGTCTCGCGTTGTACTTGACTAATTCGTCTTTTCGAAACCGGTCGTGTCAATGCAGTCAGGGCAACTTACAAATTTTATAGTTATTATATTTGTAGTAATTTTCGTGATACAAAAAGTGGGTTTGAAGGAAAAAACGATGAATGGCGGTCTTTTTTTCGACTATTGACTTTACTGACCCACTATAGAAAAATAGTGGGTAACCATGTGACTTCTCTGATTCAATGAAAAGGTCTGAAACTAGTGGTAGGAGAAATTATGGTGAATATGGAAGGATGACCTTTGATTTTGTTCTTAGGTTTAAACCCAAACATTAATTATGTTATTAATGAACGAGTGCTGGTCTTTTCGAAATTTATGTGGCTCTTTTTGTTTAATTTTGCTACTGGGGATACATGGCGAACAAGTGAAAGCAATGTTCAATCGTTTAAAATCATCATTGATTTATTACCACGTTTTCACTTACTGTTACACCAAGGTTGACCGTACCGATGCGGCCTCCTAAACATTGACCGCACCGAGGGGGATAACCCAACATCGAACGTATACAGGCAACAAAAACTTGTTTGACCGAGCCAAAGTGATTAACTAAGCATCGACAATACCAAGGCGGTAACTCAAACAATGACTGTGCTGAGGCGGCTACCACACCATTGACCGTACGAATGATGTTTACCAAACACTGACCGTACCTAGTCGGTTACCCTAACTCACCATACGTACGAGGCTACCCCAAAATGGTCTGTACCAAGGAGGCAATTCCAACGTTGACCAAACAAATGCGCTTAACTCCAATTGACCGTACCAATGTGGTTACCCCTTCGGACTGTACATTGGCGGTTACCCTCACATAAACCGTTCCAAAGCGTTTACCACAACTGACCCTACCTAAGCAGTCACCTCAACGTTAACCCTAAAAAGGTAGTTACCAGCACATTGACCATATCAAGGCGGTTACATAAACATTTGAAAATAACAATATATGTGTATATGTATGTCATTTGCTACTTTTTAAATTTATATGTATGTTTCACGTTCAGTGTCTATATAGTTTTAAACCATTTTATTTAAAACAGACCCTATTTCCAATCGTGCATGTCGATTTCGATGGTTTTGATTTATTGATGTACTTTAGTGTTTTGCATGCATTTATGCTGTTTGTTTGCGTTTTGTTTATGTCATGTTTGTTTATATTTATGTCGTTTAACATTTTATGGTTGTCCATGTTCCTCGCCTTTTGTAATACGTATCATTAATAGCGAGACTGCTGTAAAGAACTTGTTACTTGGCTTGGGTCAGGGTTAGGGTAATAACTGTTGGTACAAATGTATGAATATGGCCTTAGAATCTTGTTTAAGGTCCCAGTAGACTTGCATTCCAGTGAGCTCGTGTTTCCTTGACGATCCAAGGCGGTTATCCCATCATTTATTGGTAAATTTATTTTAATGAGTTAGTTGTCTGTCTGTGATGTTTGTTTTTGTGTATGTGGTGTTTATATGTTTGTGTCTTTTGTCCATTGTCGATTGGACCCCTTGCCTTGTGCCTCTAAGCAAGGCTAATTTGTGAATGTTCGACTACTGGGCTTGTCTCTGTAGTTTTCATGGTATTATTGAAAAGCTATGGCTTATTCTTAAATACAAAACCGCACCAACACATGGGCAAAGAATATGATAAGTGTGGTTGGTTTGTCCAATACCAAATTCCCGAAGGCTATTAGACGTTAGCCTAATAGGAAAATGGAACAAAAACCATAAAATTGAACCAATAACACACCTTAGGCATAGGCTGAACTACATATATCAAGCAAAGAGTTGAAAAAACTCATAATTATGTACGGAAATGTCCAGATGTGAATTGCTACCTCTAAATAGGGGTGTGCAATTTCCATGAACAAACCTGAAATTAAGACACTAATTATGAATGAAATGTGAAATTGGGATTGACACGTTAATGGCGGATAATATCATATTTTGAAGATACATGAACACCGTATTTATACAAGTTGTACTATAAATCTGATTTCATGAACAGTATACTATTTTTGTATACCCTCGCCCCACCCTCGACTTTGTTTAAAGGTTTTTGGCAAGTATAACTTGTTCAGAGAGATATTTATGCAAACACTATAAACATAGCATATTAAACTTCTCCGTTACAAAGTGTCAAGTTTTCTAAAACAGATACATTCTTTCTATTTCCTTTGATAATACCCTGAGGTTTTGGGTAAAAGGCGACATTCACAAACCTAATGTTCCCAGACCGAGGGGCCGGCTTTATAAAAGGATCTGATGTCGAAAAAGAAAAATTGAATTTACGTGCAAACATTACAAAGGCGGGCCAAAAAACGATAATTAATAAGACTTTACTCTACTGTTTAAGATCAGAAAATGGCGGTTAGATCTAGATGTAAAGAAATACAAACAAATAAAAACAAATATACTGGCGAAACCCATTGGATCGATCTCCACAGGACCGGCGAAAATACCACGAGCCGGGGAAAATTTGAGCTAAGCAGGATTGTTTATCTTCAATATAAAGAATTTGGTCCTTTACATCTAGTTCGAGCTAACGATGAATGCTAGCCAAGCGACTTCGAGAAAACGAGGTTCCATTGTATATTCAAACTATATTATTTTTTTTCAATTGTTCTTGTTTTCATTGTGATACGAGGGATGATCAATAATAACGTAGACTTGTCCCATTTTTTTCATACTACTTGCAACATATTAAAATTGGTACCATTTGAAAGAGTAAACCTTTTTCTATTTACTGCCCTGATAAGAATAGCATGACCTAGCATAGTGAGAAACAACATGATATAATGTAACCATAGTAACGCGCTACCGGACCAGGTGACGTTTTGTCGTATGTATGCTGAATTAAAAACTTAATAAAATAGACATCAGCTGCAGCAATTCTTAACAAATCCGCGATTCTGTTTGACGACGTTTGTGCGACGTCATCTGAAAATATGACGTCAATCGGCCGTTTCATATTGAAATAAACAACGTCTGCTCTATGGCAGTCACGCATGCTATGAATATCAATATGTCGTCACTAGAACGTTTAGAAATTCGCGCAAACATTAAATTTTGCAAAGAAATAGGGAAAACACCATTCGGAACGTATAAGCTACTAAAGCTGACACGGGGAGACAACTGCGTTTGCCGTGCAGTGGTTTTCAAGTGGCATCGACGCTTTTCTTATGGCCAACAGTCCCTTGAAGATGATGCAGGTCGTGGACGGAAGTCAACAATCGGACCGTCAGCTGTGACGTCAATTGAAGAAAACCTGAAAGCGGACTGCAGAATGACTGTACGGGAGCTGTCAGAGGCTGCCAATGTCAGCTATGGAACCGCACACAGCATTCTGACCACCGAATCAAACATGCGGAAGGTATTAAGCAGTATTCACTTCTCTTGTATAATGATTTTTAATTTACAGTAGTATAATAATGCCTTAATGTTTGATCGATTGGGGAATATTCAAATAGTTGCATATTATTGTGATGAACGCTAAAATGTTATAACTTGTTCCAAGTTAGGAAATCGCAAACAGTTATTTTTATCATTTTCAAAATCACAAAATCATTCTTTATTATTCTGATAGCCGATGTACATGCATTTGCAGGTGCACGCGTGCTGGATGCCATGCATCCTGAGCGACATCGAGAGAGAGAGTCAGGGAAGTTTTATGGTGCACCAGAAAGAGCAATGACTTTCCGAACTACGTCATCACGACTGATGAGACCTGGCTATATCTGAGAGACCCAGAGACCAAGGCACAGTCGGCTGTATGGAAGAGAGCTAGGTCACCGCCACCTGAGAAAGCCCGAGTTTCACGTTCCGCCGGTAAACAGATGTACATGATGTTTGCGGATTGTCGGGGAATGATCCTGTGTAACGCGGTGCCTGATGGGAGGACGGTAAACGCGGAGTATTATTCAAAGGTAATGTTAATTTAAAGTAAAAACCAATAATATACATTCAGAAGAAGTTCAATTAATTTTACTTTGCATATTACATAATGTATAACATATTCAATATATCAAGAATTGGGGTAAATCCATTTTGCGCAAATAGTTAAATCATAATAGAGATAATCATATTGATCTTGTAGTTGCCAAAGTTCTGTCATGAATATAAACGCAAAGTCATTATCACACTTCTAACTATAATGTGACAGTATGACTCATAAAAAGTTTTTAACATTGTGAACAGGTACTGAGCCGTGATCTCATTCGGGCGCTTAGAAAGAAGAGGGGTGACATCCCGGTTGATCATTTCATCCTCCATCAGGATAATGCCCCACCTCATACTGCGGCGACCACTTAGCTTGAGATTAGCGTCCTAGGACTTGAGATTCTTCCACATCCGCCGTACTCACCTGACCTGGCCCCGTTCGACTTTGCTATTTTCCCGGAGTTGAAGTCCCACCTCAAAGGTCGCCGATTTGAAAGTTCACGGGAGCTACAGACGGCTGCAAACGCATTGATACACCAGTACCCGGCAGAGTACTATTGGGATATCATCTTCAACAAATGGTCAAAGAGACACGAATGCTGTTTACAATGGTCCGGTACCTACTTTGAGAATAAGTGTGATCACACCAGACGTATCTCGAGCACATACAGGACATGCGACGTCGTTGACGTCGTCGAACCGATCACGACGCGGGCCAACGGCGCGATAGTGTACGTCTTCAAGTTGCCATGATTTGATGTAGGAGAGACAGACATTTCTGATATTTACATCCGCAGTTGAGGATAGAACGACGATTTTGTTGATATATATTTTTTTTTAATTCATGTGTTATACTATTAATGATATAGAGGCAATCTACGTAATTATTGATCATCCCTCGTATGTTGTTGAGACAAAGTGTCAGACAAATAAGTACTAACACGATACAGGGTTAAGTGTTGTTGTTTTTCTGTGTGATATCAATTTTCGTTTATTGAATAAGGATATTATGTATGATTGGCTCAGCCATTTTCGGTATTTACGAGAAGAAATAAAATTGGTATATCATTGATGCAAACTATAAGTCTTGATAATGTTCACATAACGCTCATTCAAAAAAAATATTGTATTTAAATGCAAAGACGCTCTTCATTCTTCATGGCGTCTAGCCACCCCGTAAATAACGTCATTTATATTTCGTCCAAACTTTGTGCGAGCTGATGCTCAATTTCGACAACATAAAGCGACTCAGTTTCGAAAATGAGTCATAACAAAATGGGTCTTTTAAAGCGGTTCAATATAAGTTATAGTGATCAAAACCATAAAGCCTCCGAAAAGCATATATAAACCATTATGACTACCAAGACGGAAGTTTGCTGTTTAAGGGGATATGGAACGGAAGCCATACAGTGGTAGATATAACGGAGGCTCCGGCTTAGAGGACATTAGAGGACATTAGAGAACAGGTTTTTAAAGTTCACTGTGAACTTTGCAAGGGATTATGTGTTTTTCAATGAGTTTACTGCAAGTCTGTTCAATTGAAAGATTAATTCCATGTATACTGTCTATGAATCTTCTCCAGAAAGTAAAGCTCAATATGCCTGTTCTTCACCTATAATGGCTTTAGCACACACCGAAGCTTTCTGATTACGAAACAATATTGAATATTTTAGTTTAACTATATTCTGTTGTATATGAAACACACCTTAGAAGATATAACGGTTCATGTGATATACAATTATACCAATAAATATGTAAATAATGTATTCCAATGTATATATGCAAATATAATTTGATTTAAAAAAATACATCCACAATTTTTTAAAACAATAAAACATGTAAATATCTCAATAAATAATGTATTAAATGTGCGATAAAGATCGAAATAATGATATCTTGAGAAAAGAAAATTATGTAACCTAAGACTTATTATGACTTTTAATGACTGTCTGTAATTAAGGTATTTATTTATATTCAAACTACAGTTGACACCATGCATGTCATGTTTTATATATTTCTATCCAAATGTTGCGTTCATTTATAAATGAAGCTTTAAAGCTGCCCATTCAGAGAAAGTGTTAAGCTGATTGAATACACATGAAAACGGGTAACGAGGATTCATGGACCCTGGGGTAGTATCATATATGCGACTTAAGTCAATCTTATAGTCATATATCACTGACTTCATTCACTCAATTGGTCAGCTATTAATAACCAGTGATCCGATTAGGTACATCGTCCTTGGATTCAATTATCAATATTGAATACCAGTCTAGTATGAAGATTACGATTCTTTCAATCTCACCTCAGGAAAAAAGAAAAGTACATTTTTTGATATAATTTATGAACATTCTTCAACAAAGTGTTAAAGGTTTTGTGCTAATAAATTGATAAACTGAGAACATTTGTAATTGACGTTACTCTAATCAGACCTCATACCCTCAATAGTTCTATGTAGCACAGTTTAACGAAAAGATGAACCATCTGGACATGGTGCATTTTTGGTTCTACATCCAATTAAACACTGATATTTATGTAATTTTTAAAAGTAAATCTGAGAAATGCAAATCAAATTTATTTCAAACATAAAATATCAAACTCATCCATCTTGACATCATGACCAGACCTGAAAAGAGGATTAAAACCCTGAATGACTTGCGGCTTATGTGATCAAATGTGTCTTTTTTCATTATCATTTCTAATGTCCTTTATTATGAGCTATATAATTCAGTTGGTAGACTTTTAAAATGGGCAAAGGAGACATTTTAGGCGTTTACTAACATTATTATGCATGCAGTAAATGAAAACAGACCACGTGCAAACTATTTCAAAATAATGTTAAAGGTAAGGTGCTCCATGTTAATTAATTGTAAAGATGTACATGAGCTACTCTTTAAAAAAATCAACATCATTCGTCGTTTCTATAAAAACTACAGAAACAAGGTCAGTTGCCAAAAGTTTAAATATAAACCCCGTTTAATGGCACAGGGTAAACACCAAAGACATATATAAAAACAAAACAATCACATACAAGAAACATGGAACAACAGCACAAAACTCTACAAACAGCACAGTGAATCTTAGTCTGACTGAAGTCATGTCTTAGATATGTACTAAGGATTCAATTTCATCGAAAATGTTAAGTCAAATGGTGAGTAAAAAGCATCTTATCAATTTGCGATGTGTTGTCTATCACTGTCTGTACGTCACCACAGTCAGGTTCTTAATAGCCAGGAACAAAATAGGGTTTAGTAGTTACTTTAGTGTTTCACGTTAAATAGCGCAGATATGCGGTTACCAACAAAGCATGGAATAATTTAATTTCAAATATATAAAGGCTATTGTATCTGGGATGTATTGTACCTAGAATACATTATTCCCTTCTTTTCCTGATGATTCCGGTGGTACTGTAGAACAAAGTTACCAACAAAACAAAGGCTATTGTATATGGGATGTATTGTACCTGGAATGCATTATTTCTTGTCTTTTTCTGATGTTTCCGGTGGTATTAGAGTACACGAGTACACGAGTACAAATGCTATTGTATCCTGGACGTATTGTATTCTGATTTTGGATCATATGGAAACTTGCATTTTGTTTACTAAATATAAAACGTGCTTTTGAGTTTGTTAAAATAGCTTTAAGTCAGAATCACAATAACACACAGAACTTTCTTCTTCATTTTCAATGTTTTGTTCTGCTTTAAATACAATGATACAATTGTCCTTCGGAGAATCTGAACGCGGACAGCTTATTGCTTTTTGAGACTATGCAGCAATATGTTAGATCCTATTCAATTAGACCATTAAATTGATTAGTGTTTCCATAACTGTCGTTTTATCGCTCATCGGTGGGTGTCTCAGTTATATATACCGGGGTTTCCACTTAACATTCAAATAACCGTTTAAATCGTTTAAATGCACACTATTACAATTTCGTTTATCAATCAATTGTAGTACCATACAGTAAACAAACGTTTAAATCACTTAAAGGTGATTAGCTTTCACTAACAAGACACTGAAACAGAGAAAATGAATTGCGGAAAGAAACCATTGAAATCGTTCGAGATACAAAATTATAAATATGAACATCTGTTGTTTGAATGCTTCACTTAGGGGACAACAAAGTAATAGTTTGGCTGTAAAATATATTTAATTCCTAAACAAAATTTACTAAATGATTACTTATTCATTTTAGTTCTTTTTTGCTGGTCCTATTCGACGGCGTGTCGAAATAACTTTATTTGTAAGAATTTGGCAGAAAAATATGCACTTCTATCTATATAATGAAGAAAACAAAAATTTTGCTTTTCTACATGTTTCTTTGTGAATGGCAACACATTGCCAACACGTGTTCCTTTGTGCTAATTAAATTCGCAGACTTGTTGTCAAACTTTACGATTGTACCGTATTAATATATTGTGTTAATGTTATTAATTTGCCATTACCATGATTAAACTGCGTTTTTATCATCTGCTTTCTTAATTCGTGCATTATGCTTTCTTATGATTCGATCGCTGGCTGCATTAATTTCTGACTACGTTTTAACTGACCGTAAAAAGGCGTTTACACCAACATTGACCGTACCAAGGCGCTTTCCCAAACATTGACCACACTGAGGCGGTTACCCAACACTAAACGTATTAAGGCAATAGACTAAGCTTGACCGAGCCAAGAAAGTTACCCCAACATTGACAGTACCAAGCCAATTACCCCAATATTGACCATGCCAAGGCGGTACCCCATCATTGACCGTATCGAGGCGATTACCCAACTGACCGTACCAGTTATGTTACCCTAATATTGACCGTATCAACATGGTGACCCTAACTGACGCAAAATAGACCGTACCAAGGAGATTATCCCAATGTTGACCAAACCAATGCGGTTACCCCTCCAATTGACCGAACCAAGGCGGTTACCCGTAATGACCGTACTAAGGCGGTTTCCATCACATAGACCGCTATCAGAGATTAGCCCTACTGACCCTACCTAGGCGGTCACCCCAACATTAACCGTACAAAGATAGTTACCACCGCATTGACAATATCATTGCGGTTACCCCAACATTTTAAAATAACAATATGTATACATGTGTGTCATTTGTTTATTGTCAATTGAATTTTTTTATCGATTTCTTTTTAAACAGGCGCTTAGTTACAATTGTGTTTGTTTTTGGTATTGATTTATTGATGTATTTTTGTGTGTTTTGCATGTATTTTGCTGTTTGTTTGTGTTATGTTTGTGTCATGCTTGTATATATTTCTGTCGTTTAACATTTAATGGCTGTGCATGTTTCTTTTCTTTATTGTATAACGTATTATTAACTGCGAGACAGCCTTAAAGGCCTTGTAACTTAGCTTGTTGAGTTAGGGTTAAACTAACATCTGTTGAAACAGGTATATGAATATGGCCATATAATCTAGTTTAAGGTCCAAGTAGACTTGCATTCTAGTGACTTATGTTTTATTGACCATTCCAAGGCGATAATACATTCATTTATTGGTAAATTTATTTTGATGGGTGAGTTGTCGGTCTGTGGTGTTTGCATTTGTGTATGGGGTGTTTAACAAAGTACAAACCCGCCCAAACACAGGGGCAAAGAATATGTTAAATGTGGTTGATCTGTCGAATACCAAATTCCCAAAAGCTATTAGACGTTAGCCTAATAATGAAATGGAACAGAAGCCATTTAATTGAACCCACAACACACCTTAGGCTTAGACTTAATTTAAAATATCGAGCACAAAGCTGCCAAAACTCATAATTGTGAGCGGAAATATCCGGATGTTAATTACAAACTCTAAATAGGGACGCTGTATTTATATAAGCTGTACTATTAATCTTATTTTATGAACAGAATACTTTTTTTGTTCCGCCACTCCCTCGACTTTGTTTAAGGTGATGTGCAAGACTATAAGTAGTTCAGAGAGATATTTATGGAAACACTATAAACATAGCAAATTACACTTCTTCTTTTCAGGTTAGCATGACAAAGACCGGAAGGAGTGAGGATGGGCATAATTTGTTATCTATCATTATCTATTATCTAAATTACGTTTCCCTTAGTTACAAGATTGTCAAGTTTTCAAATAAAAATATATGCATGCTTTCCATTTCCTTGCTAATACCCTGAATATTTTAGTACAAGGGGCATTCACAAAACCATGTTAAGCTCCTGTAACCAAACCTGAAAGGATCTGATGTCATTGTATCAACATGCGTATGTTACGATCGACATGTCAATTCCTCTATTATTGTTTTTTTTTAAATATATATTTTGAAAATATATGTACTGGAAATTTCTACCTCTAAATAGAAGTGAGCCGTTTGTATGAACAATCTGCGGTATATGTTTGAATATTTATACGAAAAACTACAGAAACAAGCTCAGTAGCAAAAAGTTTAAACATCAACCCGGTTTAATGGCACTGGGTAAACGCCAAAGACATGGAGATTTTACTGGCAGAAAACCAAAATCATTCATAGCGCATAATTCAGTCAATCTATTTTTAATAATGTATTGACGTTAAACAATTGTCAGTTGTAAAAGGAAGCATATACTTGGTGTTAACATTTTTGTTTGGGCCTCTGGAGTCATCAACATCAAGTGGCTCAAAAGCGTTGTTGGAATGATTTCGTTTTGGTTATGCTTCTGGTGTTATTATTGCATCCGGTATCCTTCAAAGCATTGAATAAGTTTGGTTTTAAAATCATAAGGACTGTTGTATCAAGGTTATAATAAGTATTGAAACCTGATTTTGGATCCAATGGAAACGGATATTATTTATATGTAGTATATGAAGAACTTAACAATACGGTTATTTTTGCAGTTATGTTGACGTGCTTTTGAGTTTGAAAAATAGCTTTAAGACAGAAACACAATAACACACATACCTTTCTTCTTCATTTACAATGTTTTGTTTTGCTTAAAATACAATGATACAGTTGTCCTTCGGAGATTCTAAACACAGACAGGATATTGCAATTTGAGACCAAGCGCCAATACGTTTTGCTGCCTGAACACCATTTTGCAATAATAGATCCTATTTAATTTGACAATTCAATTGATTTGTTTTACCTTAACTGTCATTTTATTGCTTATTGATGGGATTTTGAGATATATTTATCAGGGTTTCCAATTTCAAAACTACTTAAAGACCCGTTAAAGCGTTTGCACAATGTTTCAATTGCGTTGCATCATTACATTGTAGATCAATGCAGTAAACAACCATTTAATATACGTGAAGGTGATTAACTTTCATTACATAACACTAAAACGGAAGACAAAGAATTATGGAAAGAAACATTAAAATATTTCGAGGTACTAAACTATAACTATGAACATTTATCTTTTGAACGCTTTAGAAAATCACGTAGTAAACTATGACTGTATAATACATTTACTTTTAAAACATTATTAAATGATATTATAACTTATTCGTTTTTGCTGATCGTTTACAACGCCGTGTTAAGATTACGTTATATGTTTAGGTAGAAAATATTTGCATCTCTTAGTATACAATGAATTATTAGGAATCTTTGTGTTCTACATGCTTAGGGAATGGCAACACAGGTGCTCTTCTGTGGTTATCAAATTCGCAAACCAGTTGTCAAACCGTTCAAATGCACTTAATTGATACATTGTTTTAATGTTATTAATCTCCCATTACCATGCGTAAACTGCGTATTCTGATCATCTGTTTTCTAAATTTGTGCATTATGCTTTCTCATGATACGTTTGCTTTTTAAATCAAAGTTGTATTAATGTCTCATTCGAGCCAAACATGGTAGTACATAAATTATTTATACAGCCGGGGTCTTGTGCGAGCGTCTAAATGAAACTCAACTCTACAAGTCATTACTTTACATTATAATATGAATATATGATATCCCATTATCAAAGACGTGTGGCCGCTTAATATCGCTTATCCTGCTGATTTTTAACTCAAACATGACAACAAAGTTCAAGAGTCGAAAAGTTGTTAAGCCACTAGGATCGGTACTCATCATTGATGTTTAGCTGAAATAAGTGGTGCAAAATAACATAGTTATTCCCTGTGTTGACCATGTGGACGGGCATCCAGTGAATGAAACAATGGCAGCGTGCTTTTTTGGTTGATGAAAAATAGCAATGTGCGTTTTTGGTGAGTGAAAAATGGCAAAGTGCATTTTTTGTTTGATGAAAAATGGCAAAGTGCGTTTTGAGTTGATGAAAAATGGCAACGTGCGTTTTTGGTTGATGAAAAATGGCAAAGTGCGTTTTTGGTTGATGAAAAATGGCATAGCGCGTTTTGGAGAACTATGCTGATCCTTGTATCTTCAGCTTTATCATTACTGAAACTGGCACAATCCGGCTGATGTTAGATACATACAATAAAACAGAGTTATTATGCCTCATTGTTGTTTCCATAAACCCTACATGCAAATATACCAACATACAAAGACATTGTAAAAGCAAATGGGTGGGTCACAGGATATCTGCCAATAAATAACCTTGCCCAACTTCTCTAAATTTTTAGCCTTAGCAGGCTTTAGTTGCTCATTTCAAATAGCCAAAATGCATACATACATTGGATTTTGATACATAAAAAGTGGTTTATAGTGCCTATCATACCAATAATGCTTATTAAAATTATCAAAATTCGTACAGAAACAAATATTTCTGCAAATAAACCAACACCAAATAGAAAGCATAGCGTAATACCGAAATAAGAGACTCAATATGTAGGGGCATGGTGACTTAAATCAGCCGAGACTTTTACTAGACTTGCGAATGTTCATTGCATTCTCAAATGTCTTGTTGTTATTATTGTTATTGTTGTAGTTGTTGTTGTTGTTTGTCACGGGATTATGGCTTATGGTGGCTGATCCATTAATAAAGACAATGCTACGATTCGGCGACTTGACTCATATTTAAGACGCAAAACTACAAATCCTCATTTAATGGTTAAAAAACAATTTAAAGAGAAATAACGGTTAAACATGTTGCATATGTGTGAAATAACATATTTTACAATAACGTTTACATATTTGGCCAGTGGTCTTAGGGACACTATGTAGTAATTTAAAATTCGCTTTTCTGCGTCAGATTCTAAAACTGATAGTGCCACTTCAAGTAGACAACTGTTGTGCAAGCCTTTTGTAACAGACCAGGTTTTCGACTCCCCACCAAACAGACCGTATAACGATCCGAATAAAGCCTCGTGAAATGTTGTCGGAACGATCGTCAGTAATAGAATCGTTTCATAGAGTGACTAAATGTTATGGCAATATTTTGCAATGCCATTCATTAAAATTAAGAATGGTCTATCTAATTTGATTTTACCGTGAAATTTATGACCAATGTAATGAGTGAAGCTTTTAATTAAAGACAGTGACTTATAGATATAATCATGTTGAAACTGTCTGCGTGTAGTTCTTGCTGGCTTATGTGGTTATGTATTATGGCCATGTGGTCGTAATTATGGTCAATATGAGGAGGTTTGAAGCAACAGACCTTTGGTTTTGCAGAATGTTCTTAGGTTATAACCCAAACATAAATTATATCATTAACGATCGAATGCTGATGCTTTCGAAGTTTCTGTTGGCTTTTATTATTTTGCTTGTGCTGTCGGGGCAAATGAGAGCATTAGTAAACCGGTTATCCCAGCATTTGTCGTGCCATGGTGATAACCCCAACATTGAACTACCGAAGCGGTTACCCCATCATTTACCATACAATAATATAACCCCATCATTGAACTACCGAAGCGGTTACCCCATCATTTACCATACAATAATATAACTCCATCATTGACCTGCCGGGGCGGTTTCACCAACATTGACAGTACCGAGACAGTTTCCCGTGCCAAGGCGGCTACCCAAACATTGACTGTACCAAAGCGGTTACCCAAACTGACCTACCAAGGGGATTACCCCAATATTTACCGTACTAAGGTGATTATCATAACAATGACCTTACAAACGCGGTAACGTTTGTGTCTATGTGGCGTTTATCGATTTACATTGAAACACGCTCTTAGATAGAATCGGTATTGCTTTCGTTGCTATTGATTTATTGTTATTGATGTAAGTATTTTGTGTGTGTGTGTGTGCGTGCGTGCGTGCGTGCGTGCGTGCGTGCGTGCGTGCGCGTATGTGTGTGTGTGTGTTTCCGCTTTTTGCTGTTTGTTTATCGCATGTTTGTTATATTTCTGTCGTTGAAGATGATATGGTTTGACCATATTGTACTTCGTATCGTTACTTACTGGACAGCTTTAAAGGGCTTAGTTTCTTGGCTTGTTGAGTTACGTTTACGGTAAGAAATGTTGGGACAATTGTGATTAAATCGCCATAGAACCTAGTTTAAGGTCCCAGTTGACTTGCGTTCAAGGGAGCTCGTGTTTCACTGACCATTCCAATGGGGGTAATCCCATTATTTATCGGACAAATTATTTTGGTGTGGGTGTGGTCTGTCTGTGGTGTTTGTTTTTGTATATGTGGTGTATATGTGTATGTGTCTCTAGTTCATTGTCGTTTGGGCCGTGTGCCTCCAAACAGGGTTGATTTTTAAATGTTCGGTTACTTGGCTTGTCTGTGTATATTTCATTGTATAGTTGACAAAGTTATGACTTATTCTAAAGTACTCACCCGCAACAACACATGAACCAAAACATGTCAAATTGTGGTTGATTTGATCAAAACCAAGTTTCCAAAAGATACCAGACGTTAGCCTTATAAAGAAGTGGAACAGAAGCCATAGAACTAAACATATTACACACCTACGCGTAGGCTTAATAAGGAATATCTAGCATAGAGCTGACAAAACTCTTTTTTTTAACGGAAATGTACCGATGTTAATTACTTCCTCTTAATGGTATGTAGTTTCGATGAACATTCTGCGGTGAACGGCGAAAGATTTCACAGACAGTGCTGTTATCGTCACATTCAAAGAAAACTTAAATAGGGATATTTCAACAGCCTAACCGTAAAACGGTTCGTATAAATATTTAAGCTTAAATAAAGACATTTATTATAAATGAAATGTGAACTTTAGATTGACACCTTAACGGCACATACAATTACATTTTGAAAATACAAGGACATCGTATTTATATAAGCTGTACTATTTATCTTATTTCATGAGCCGCTCCCTTGACTTCGTTTAAAAGTTATGGGCAAGTATTACTAGTTCTGAGAAATATAAATGCAAACAATTAAAACATAGCATATTAAACTTTCTCATTTTTTGTGTGCTCATGCAAAGACCGGAATGAGTTGGGATTAATGTGGGGAATAAACATACTTTGCTACGCAGGTGATCTAAATTACGTTTCCCTTAATTACAAGAGTGTCAAATACTCAAAAATAGATGCATGCTTCCCATTTTCTTTGCTAATACCCTGAAGTTTTGGATAAAGGGGGTATTCACAAACCTCATGTTCAGCTCCTGTAGCCAGACCGAGGGGCCGGCATCACTAAAGGATCTGAAGTCAGTGTATCAACGGATGTATCTTACGATCGACACGTCAGTTCCTCTATTATTGGTTGTTATTTAATATATGTTTGGTACCAATATAGATATAATGGGGATTCATCTCTAAGCTTATCATTGATAATTCTGACACTCAGTTAATACTTAATTGAAATTCGTAACCTTAAGATATTTTGACGTAAGCTTGTTTAGTTGATTCTCCCAATATTTGTAACATGCATAGCCTTAAAACTGTATAAACGGCAGAGTTTGCAACAAGTTGTTTTCGCAAATAAGTAGGACAACAAAAATCCTACGGAAAGATAATTTCAATTCACGATAAAAATCGATTACAATCTTTACTGATACGGGTACCTAGTAGTTACAGAACAGAGTAATTGGACAAAATATTACTGTTGCTTTTCTACTTTAAAGGAGAAATTAAAATATAAAATGTACGGTTTACGGCAATATAAATCAAGTGGAAACAGATTATTGCTAAACACTTTCAGAGTTTTTAGAGCAAGAATGTCAACAGATTTGGAAAGTCCAGATGATAAAATTGTCAGAGCGTTGAAATCTTTATAAGTAGAACATCAGGATAAACATTGTGAATCTAAACGTAATCAAAGCACTGAAAGTGCTGAGGGACGGTGCCTCTGGTGTATGTGCAGAAAAATATACAGGGAGAGCTGCCTGCTTTCAAAATCGTCGTTGTTATCAACTATTGACAGCTTGGTTATTTCAAGAGCCAACTTTCGTCATGCACTATTTTTATGAATGCATGTTAAGCAAGCGATCACTTCGTACGAAGTTGCGTACGATGATTTCTGCGACCGTTTTATTACGCTTTCGTACGTAATAACTCTTCAAAAGGGGGAGGAATCGGACTAAAAATGTAAACAAACCGTAGATGTGAGTATACTAAAAAAAAATCACAAAAAGTGATCTGATCTGCTTCGCTTTTCGAATAATCAAAATAGATATTTACTATTTATTTTAATAAATTGAGTGGGTGGTAACCTTTTGTCGACTACGGTTGCTACGGCAAGGTTTGACCCGTTTAAACAGCTGTTTCTGTGTCACATTGCAATGATTTCAGGTTATGACACATTTCGATACCAACTATATTTATTTCTTATCGCTTGTACTGTGTATAATAATTCTTGTGGCGTTAACATGTTAAATAATTACACCCCAAAATGTAAATGTACTATTACGTTCGTTAATTCTTTGTTCTATTCGATTGAAAACCCCGGAAGTACAGATTTAAAAAAGAGTTTAGTTAGAACTGTATCTTAAGGTATGTGAGTTAACACACTCAAATATGTTTTAATATACAATTCTATATACTAACCAGTATACAAATGACATTTGTCATTACAAATATGTTTACCTATTGTCAATTACAGTATCCTCTTTGTTTGTTGTTGATCTTTTGAAAGAAAAGCTCAGTCATCTGATATGCAGTGTTGCATTACTGTAAAGCATTGGTAAGACTGCATATCTCAGCGTATGATTAAACCAACTATCGCAAAAACTATGCAAACATTAATCGGGGAGTAGGATCATTATTAGATTTTTTATTGTTATAAGACCCAGTCTTTCAAAAACAGATGCATTTGCCATTAAAACATAGTATGAAATAAGAAAATACTTGCTACTGCTTCTTGCAAACTACCGATTTTTTACCAATATATGTAATCATAATACAAAATATCACTGTCAAGGCAGTCATTTCATTTGAATTTGAGAAATGGCCTTTACAAAACAAATTTGTACTGTAGTGTTGTTTTTTTATCTCTTAAGATAAATGTGTACTTTTACAAGAATTATTATCAAGAATTGTATTTGAAAAAATGGTAGACCATTTCTTTTTATTTTACTAACAACTTTCACGTTTTATGGATAATAGTAAAGATTTATGTATCTTCTATTTTACAGGTGCCCATCATAGAGTGTTTCTCTTTGCCTGCAATCAGGATACATCAACTGACCTTTGAACTGTGTTTTCCAACTTGGGATTCAAACACATGCCCTCTTAGGTAGGAGAAAGTCAGACAAACACTTGTGGCTATATCACTATAATTCTTCAAGTCTCGCTCTATGAGTGATCATGATGTGAAATAAAACAAAATGCAGTCATCTTTTTGTCATATTAAATAAGTTATGAACAAATGAAATATTTCATACATTTTATTCATTCGTTATTTTGACAAACAGTATGAATAAACATACATGTATACCAATAGACAAACAAATAATTGGTAAAGAATGGGCACAAAAATATGAGAATATTGAAGTTGGAGATTTATTGTTAATATTGATTTTAATGTGACAGAAAATGCCCCAATTTGCCAAAAAGCATTGAATATCAAATGACAATGCTTGGATTTACAAAATTCTGCCCAAATGAGCATAGATCTGTGAGTTGCTATTTGGTATTTGTTCATAAAAGTCATGATATATAAATCTAAATATATAAAGTTTAAAGCAAAAATATTGCAAACATAAAACAGTGGAGGATCTGATGTTATGTTGAAATGATATACTTGTATAAGCTATTTAAACTGTATATGAGCAGATTCTTATGGAAATATGAGCTTTAAGTTTTACTTTATTCCAAAATGGTGACCTAGAAGGTTTAGTTCCTTGTATTGTTCAATGTTATATTGTTCACTTAACAGCTTGAGGTAAATGCAAGATATAATACAGTCAAGTTCAGAAACTGCTCAACAGTTATAATAATAAACCCTTCCTCTCAATATGGTGTACATTTGTGGGAAGTTATATCAAATCCTTCAAAAGGTTAAAGAGACATGGAGCAGACACAATTTGTTACAGACGGACAGACAGACAACTCGAGCTAAAAGAATTAGTCTATTTCAGGAGGAGACATACTTAGCCAAATGGTTCTTAAGAAAAAGTCATTGAAAATAATTTATAAAAAGTACAATAAACAGGCAGTCATAAAAGTTAACATGAACAATAACTCAGGCTTAGATAAGCTGGATGAAAAATGTCTTAAACAAAATAATTGAGAAGTTGCCCAAAATGTTACAGCTACATGTAAGAAATGAGCCAAGTATCAACAAGAGATGTTTGTCAAACATTATTCCCCCACCTGAGCGCCATGTTGTCAGGATTATATGAACAATTGAATGAAATAAGCATGGACCGAAATGACAGCTGATTAGTCACTGACATTGGATACCGTTGAGGCAGTTTTAAGATTATGACCATTCAAAATGTGAGAATAGAGTGTGTTATGACCATGACCTTTGACTCTATGACCTCAAAATCCAAATGAGTCATCAGCTGGTCTACAAAAATCTAAATGTCAAGTTTGAGGGACATGGATTCAGGCATTGACAAGTTATCACACAGACAAGCTTTTTTCAATCAATGTCACTGTGACCTTGACGTTTGACCCGATGACCCCCAAAATGAAAAGGGGTCATCTACAGGTCAGACACAACTCCAAGTCAGGTTTGAGGGCCATGGGTACAGGCATTGTCAAGTTATCACTCGAAACATTTTCGCATTCAAGGTCACTGTGAACCTGACCTTTGACCCAATGACTCCTAAAGTCATCTCCTTGTCAGGCCCAACTTCCATGTCAAGTTTGATGATCATAGGTTCAGGCATTGTTGAGATATCACTGGGAGAAGATTTGTTATCTTTTTTGCATTAAAGGTTATTGTGACCTTGACCTTGGCTCGATGACCCTCAAAGTTAAGAGGGGTCATATACTGGTCAGGCCCAACCTTTAAGTCAAGTTTGATGACCATTGGTTCAGGAATTGTCGAGTTTGCTTTCAAGATCACGGTACCGACCGACCTGTGCAAGGCAATATACCCCTCTTCTTCAAAGGGGGCATAATAAAAAATGTCTTATTATGCACAACAGTTATTACATTGACAGAGACATTTTTTCCTTGAGTCAGTAGCTGAGTCCTTGGATGACATAACAGTGCAGTATGTTGGTTAAAAATTTGTTTCCTTTTTAAATGATATGCCAGCATGTATAAAGATGGTCTCTTCTTCCTGTATAGAGTCAATATCAAAGTCCACAGTAAATAGATTCATGTGAGTTGCAAGAAGACATAATTTTCAAGTTTAAACAATTTACAATGTTGAACTGATGTAAATAGTTGCTCAGATCACAGCAAGAGTAAACTGAATCAGAATGAATCCATTGAATCCATTGAAGGTGATGAAACAGTTTCTGTTTGAAGGCTGTTCATCTCAAGCACAATCCTTTGATATGAGATGGTGGCATAAACTGTTTTGTGAATTCTGTCCTTGAAAAGTCTTTGGTAGTCTCAAGTATCACCTTGAAGAACAGTTAAGATGAATTTTGTAGAGATTGGAAAGTCTATTGCTCTTTCGGTAACTTTCATTCTAGGTTCTGAAGTATTTGTGACATGGCGCTGAGTCTCTGAAACGAAAAACCAAAATGATTTAAGAGCAAATATAACAATGATAAAAAAAAAATTGAGTACATATACAAGATATTTTAAATTTACACCTTTTAACAGTCACAGAATATTTCACAGAGCCACTTGTAAAATACGTATAATAAAACATCTGTTGTTTTCTCAGTTAGATAAAGGGCACAACTCAAAAAAGCCGGATTAATAGACCTTATAATTAGTACCTATACATCATATACAAATATAATACAATAACATTAGTGTATTGTCTCTGACATGACGGACGGCTATAATGATACCTTGACTTTGGTTCTTTGACAACCGACTTATCTGCTAGAAATCATTAAAAAAAAACTTTTTATTTCTTTTTTTTTCTTTAAGGCTGCACTCTTACAGATTAACAGTTTTGTTAATATTTTATCTTTTGTTCAGGAATGAGCCAATTTTGTGTAAACATCTGAATACCAGCGATACAAGAATGCCGACAAAAGATTTTATCGCAGTTTTTCACATTTCTGTCGCAAATTAATGTTTTTGAAAAATGCATAAAACATCAATTTTTGAAAATAAATATGAAAACTTGACATGTGATTTTTTCAGCAGTCTTAAATCACTTGTTGCTATGCATTTTCACATGCAATGTTACATATATACAGTATCCAGTGATGTGGATCAGTCCATATATATGCTGCACATCTTTAATATTATAATTATAGAATGTGCATCAAACTATATGCATGATAAGCTTAAAAGTTTGTATTAAATTGAGATTTGGTAAAAAAAAATTGCTACAAACTGACTGTAAATACATACATAATGCACGATTTCCACTTGATTTGCTCTTGTGGTGTATTAACTTTTATCTTGATTATAAATGACACAAGTAAACCGGAAATATGGAAAATTAATTACCCATCCAGAAACCTGCAGTTCTGTGAAACAATCCGTCCCGCCTAGTTACCAGCATCTTGGATCCATGTCAAGATCTAAAATAAAAAATGAATAATATATTTTTATAAACAGGCTGTTTTCTTTCTGACGCTTAAAATATGGTTGACATTTTTCTTTAAATGCAAGGTGATTTCTGTTTTAATAAAGCCATTGCTTGAGCTCAAGTATTCATCAGTCGTGGGGTTCAAGATCTGAACCTGTCCCACTTTTGCACCCAGGTTTACCGTACTAATATTATACGGTTCATGAGTGTGTCCCAGTACTAACCCACACAGGTCAGATTGTTTGCAAATTAAGTTATCAGGAACAGTTTGTAGAGCTTGTTGTAGAGCTGGTTGAACAATTCAACTGCAAGCTTTAAGTTATTTTAAGTTCTAAGGGCCTTTGAGCCAAGTTGATAGAGCACAAACTTGCAAACAGGGAGTCCCCAGTCCAAGTCCCATTAATTACTAGCTGCACTGTTTTCAGAACCGCAAGAAAATTGAAAAAAATGTAGTTTGGGACAAACAAGTCTCCCAACTGTGACCAATAGAGCTTATGCTTACCTTCTGGCTGCTCTGGATATTTTAAAAATACTTTTTGACTAGCTACAATAATGAGCAATCAACGATTCTTTTTTTTCTTTTTTTGACATTTCTTATGTATCCCTGTAACGCTACAACTATCTACCATTTAACACTGAGCGAAAGAATAAATACACTGAGCGAAAGAATAAATAGTTATATTATGCATCGATGTTGAATAATAAAGACAAAGTTGTTCAATATATACCCGACAGTGATCTAAACTGGATTTAATTTGTCGTTAGTAATGCTATAATTAGATATGCAAATTTATTCAATTGCGCATGCGCAGTAACATTCACGTGGTCATCCCCAACGAGAAAGTTGGCAAACTTTTTGACATTTCCAATACTTTTTGTAAATAAAATGTTTAAACGTACGCTTTGTGTTGGATTCGATGCAAATGGTGTTGCTTGGATTTACCATTCTCACCTTTTTTAAGAAGATTAAAAAAAACACAAATAAAAAGCGATTGCCGGCTACTGCTTTCCGCCGGCTACTGCTCTCCAACCAGTATACCTGAACATGTTTTTTGGCATAGTGACATAAATAAATATGTGTTTAAAAGTAGGCAATAATATTTTCGTAGAAATTTGAATTTATAACGGAGATAATTTCAAAATTGTGGCCGCGAAGATTCTCTGCGCAAGGACCGTCCGGTACTTTTTGATGGGATGGTGGACGTCACGAATCTGCCATATAATAGTAAAACAACATCGTTAAAAGACTCGTTGACGGCCATTTAAGTGGACTAACTTTTTGACCCCCCACCCCCCGCATCCCCCCGCATCCCCACCCCCAGGCAACTATCAAATTTATAAGCTTCAATGTTGATTTAGGATTTCTGAACACTATTAGAGACATGATAATCTTGTAAATATAAGTCAAAGCAAGTTATAGAAAATTGATAAAAACTTTGACAGATGAAAACACTATCATAAAATCAGTCTGTTTTTAGCTTATTTGTTTTACTTAAAACACCGTACAATTCATATGAGTCTAATGGTTGGATAGTATTTCAGTCTATATTCCAGTGTTTTTATCACAACAAAACTCTTGAAATGCATCGAAATAAGAGCATTTTATTTTTCAAAACTTTTGACAGTTGGCGCGAGGTTGCGTCCCCTGAAAATTTAGTCAAAACGGCGTCGTAACGATTTGTTAATTTACTCACCGGGTTGCAGATTCCACAGAGTCGTCTTCTGTCTTGAAATTTGGCAGTTGGGTTTGTTAAAATACGCCATAATAAATGAAAGATCGCCAATATAGAATATTTCTGTTGTTGTGGCGGCCATTTTTTAGTCTACGAAGTTCGTACGCCACCCTAAGAGCTTTCGTAGAAATTTCCGTAGATCTACGAAGAAATAGGTGCTTATTCGTACGAAAATCTTAATAAAACGGCTAAACAGCCTGAGATACATCGTACGAAGTTCGTACGCAGAACAGATTTCGTACGAAGTTTAATAAAACTGGCCCTTATTCTAGTAAAGCTTGGAGTCCGGATTTATTTTTTTAGCAAGTAATTTGGTTGGTGCCAAAAAATGTCATTAAATGTAACGGTCAGCTCGCGCAGGAAAAAATCAAGATAAATAAATCATGCATTCTTAAGTAATGTATTTTAAACATATCCTTTATGCTTTAGAATTATAGATTTATTGCATAATTATAATAATTATTCTTGTAAGCTATTGAATATTACTGGTGTTTTAAGCATTGAAAAACCGCACTCTTTCTTCGACCGAGCCATGCGGTAAATCGGTTTGTAACTTTTCAGCCGATTTTCCCTACTGTGAACGCTGCCCTGAGCGGGCACCGTCCAAAAATGGAATTCATTTGTTTTCGCTTGTTGTTTTTTAATTTGTTACTGTTGTTGACTTATACTGTTTAAAACAAAAGTAGCATGTATCTATAAAGAAACTTGGTATTGCATCCTGTCAATTACGAATTGAAAATATTCAATATAATACCCAAAAATTGGAAATACTAAAAAAGATACGGTTATTGTAATACTTTTGTTTACATACTTTTGTGCCAGCATAAATAACTTTTCACCAGGAAGTCGATAGTAGGATACATAGCTTACCACATGTATTTCCTGTTTTCTATAATTTCATTGTTTCAAATACATAAATAAAACGTTGCTTTGGATAATCTTAACACGGACAGCTTATTATTAATTGCGGCCAATGACCAATAGTTCGTGCTGCCTTAGTATACACGATACTTTTTGCCCCTTAAACGATATTTAATCGGACCAATTAACAGATTGTTGCTTTTTAATATGTCATTTTATTGTAAATTGATTGGTTTTTCAGATATATATATCAGGGATTCCATTTTAACAGAATTCGATAACCCATATAAAGGTCTGCACAATGTATCTGTGCATCATTAGATTGCCTCGCATATTGTAACAACGTGGAGAGACATTTGATTTGCGTAAGGGTGATAAGCTTTTATATAAGGGATTAGAACTAGTTTGACTAGAATTCCTGATGGGCGGTGCGAGGAAACACAGAATTAGATACTGTGATGATATGAATGGCTTTAAGATGCACACAACACAAATTGTTTTCTTGTCATATGTTTGATATATATTTATTAAGGATTCATTATCATTAACTCTTTTAGCCAATGGAAACAACGTCTGATCAATTTCTGATGTGCTTTCCTTCACTGTCAGTATGTCACCACAGCCGGGCCCTCAATAGCCAGGCACACACTAGGACAAGTAATTGCTTTTGTGGTTCCATGTAAAATAGAGCAGATATTTAGTCATGAAACGTTTATTCGATAGCGATATAAATTTGGTGGAGTTCTTAGTAAGACAGTTATAGGGTTTAAGTGAACTGATGACCAGTGATGTATTTGGACTTGATAGTAAAGTTGTTCTCAATATAAGGGGAGACATAAAATTATTCAAACAACTTGTTGGAATGTTTTCGCGAGCGATAAGTTTCTCGGGATATCGCGTCTTGTGTTTTTCAAAGCAATGCATAAGCTAATTTCAAATGCATAAAGGCTATTGTATGTAGGGTAAAACAATTATTGCATCCTGAAGTTGCATCCAATTGTAACGGTCATACCTTTTACTTGGTATACGAAAATCTTAACTATACGGTTATTTTGAAGTCAGTTTTACATGTTGTTGAGTTTGAAAAAGTAACTTTTAAGCAAAACAAACACAGAAACTCTTGTTGCTAATGTTTTCCATTTAAATACAATCGTACAATTGCCCTTCCGAGAATCTAAACACGGACAGATAATTGGTATTTGAGACCAAGCACCTTTTTTGCTGCCTAAACACCATTTTGGAATATTAGATTGAATTCATTTGGACCATTTAACTGGTCAGTGTTTCCGCATCTGTCATTTTATTGCTCATTGATGGGTTCACAGTAACATTTATCGGGATGTCCAATTTTAAAACCATTAAAATACCCGTTTAAATCAGTTGCACAATGTTACAATTACATTGCATCATAACATTGTAGTAAAAAGCAGAAAAAACAAACGTTTTAAATTACGCGAAGGTGATTATCTTTCATTCACATCACACTGAAACTGATAAAATAAAATGCGGAAGGAAACATTGAAATATTTCGAGATACTGACTTTGTTGAATGCATTAATTAGGAAATCATATAGTAATAGTATGACTGTAAAGTACAAAAGTTATTACATGCTTGTATAACTCATTTTGAAATGGTATTTGCTGATTGTTATCAACGGTGTGTCGAAATAACTTTATTTGTTTAGGCAGAAAGATATGCATCGTGAAATATTTGTATTTTCACATGCTTCTCGGGTAGTGGCAACACATTGCCAGCACTTGCTCTTCAATGCTAATTAAATTGGCAGACCAGTTGTAATACCTTTTGAAAGCACCTGAATGATACATTGTTTTAATGTTATTAATCTGTCATTACTATGATTAAACTGCGTTTTATGTTCATCTGATTTCTCAATCTGTGCATCATGCTTTCTTTTGATTAGTTTGGTAAATGTATCACGTTTTTATTCCTGGCTCATTTCAGCAAAACGTGGTAATAAATAATTTACTTATACAAGGGGGGCTGTTTCGATTTTAAAGGTCTTGTTTGATCGTCTGAATAAAACCAAACTCTACAAGTCATCGCTTTTCCTAAAAACACGAAAATGTAATATCTCAATCTGAAAGACGTTAACGTGGCTGTGAGGATCGCTTATCCCGCTGATTCTTAACACAAACATAACAACAAGGTTCAAGGGTCGAAATAGTTGTAAAACCACAAGGATAGATATGCATCATTGATATAAAGTTGAAATAAGTGGTACATTATAACTGTGTATTTTCCTTTGTCTGTCCATGTCAGTTTGTGGTAAATGAAACAACGGCACAGTGTGATTCTGATTTATGAAACAATGGCATAATGAGTTTGGTTAATGAAACCTTGGCACCGTTTGTTTTTCGTTTATGAAACAATGACATATTGCTTTTCCGCTTGATGAAACAATGACACAGTGCGTTTTTAGACTATGAAACAAACACAAAGTGCGTTTTGGTTTAATGAAACAAACACACAGTGCGTTTTGGTTTAATGAAACAAACACACAGTGCGTTTTTGGTTTATTAAACAATGACACAGTTCGTTTTTGGTTTCCTGAAACAAAACCACAGTGCGTTTTTGGTTTATGGAACAATGACACAGTGCGTTTTTAATTTATGAAACAATGACACAGAGCGTTTTTGGTTTTGTGTAACAAACACACGGTGCGTTTTTGGTTTATGAAACAATGACACAGTGCGTTTTTGGTCTATGAAACAATGACACAGAGCGTTTTTGGTTTTATGTAACAAACACACGGTGCGTTTTTGGTTTATGAAACAATGACACAGTGCGTTTTTGGTTTATGAAACAATGACACAGTGCGTTTTTGGTTTATTAAACAATGACCCAGAGCGTTTTTGGCCCATGAAACAAAAACACAGTGCGTTTTTGGTTTATGGAACAATGATACAGTGCGTTTTTGGTTTATGAAACAATGACACAGAGCGTTTTTGGTTTTATGTAACAAACACACGGTGCGTTTTTGGTTTAGGAAACAATGACACAGAGCGTTTTTGATTCATGAAAAACCAAAATTGTGTTTTGGTTTATGTGGAAGAATAGCAAAAACTCCACAAACAGCAGTGCATACATACTATATATATATATAAATAAAACTAGGTATGTTTATCAAGGATTGTTAGGTACCTAAAACCTAAGACACTACCAATCCTATCTCAGGAAAATTACATTATTTAAGGACAATCCCTCGATTTTGATTAGAAGTTATTAGCAAGTATAAACTAGTTCTGTTTAAATAAAGCATATTAATCTTCTCATTTTTGCTACACACTTCCATGCCAAAGACCGGGAAGAGAGGAGAACAAAACATCCAAACATGATTTGCGGTACGGACGATCTAAATAACGTTTCTCAGTGAGTTACAAGAGTATTAACCTTTTATAAATAGATGCTTGCTTTCCATTTTCAATGCTAATGCCCTGATATTTTGAAATAGGCAAAGGGAGCATTTAAGTGATTCACCAATCTCATGTTCAGCTCCTTTCACCAGTGCATAAGCCGTTTCATTAAAAATATTGTTATTTGCATTTTTGTGTAGGCCAATGACAATCGTCGATATGTAGTTTTTTTTCTGTTCATCAATTGTACATAGATCGATAGTAACGAATGCACCAAAAGCTAGTTTCATAGCGTATATTTCAGTCCGTCTATTTTTCAACCAGGGCTTATTTGTTAAACAAGGGTCTGTAGTAAAGGAAAAAAGTTGCATTTTGTGTGGGCCAATGACAATCGACGATTTTTCAACTTATTGGGTTATTTATATTACGTCTATCGATTCTAATAAATGAGGCCGAGGTTCGCCTTCTCTACTTTCTGTAGATCTCCAACATTGAACTCTAACTTATACATGTACTTGATGTCATGTAACAACGAACGTATCTTGCGATGTTTCTTATTATTCCCTTATTCTTGGCGAGTATTTTTTTAGTGGAAATAATTATCTAAGCTTATCAATTACATGTCTGGTACACGCTTTATATTTGTTTGAAATTCGTGACCTTACAATTACATGTCTTAAATCTCTTAAAACAGGATTAAACTAAGCTGACTACATTCATTTTGGTATAATTTCTTTAATTCACTAGGGTTTTTTTTTACAATTAAAGATAATCTTGAAAATTTATTTATTATTATATTCCTTATTGCTTTTCGAAATCAAGGAAAAGCAATGTATTTGTTTAAATGAAATAAGGGACTTTAGCCTACTATGCTTGAAATGTTTCGAGAAATTAGGGCCTGGTCCCGCTTAATATTTGATTGATTTTCGTGGCTGTTCAATATATTGTCGTTCTTTTATTAAGTAGATGGCCGCCTTAGTCGGTACGTTAATATGTTTAAAACTCATTCTTTTTGGAATCGCTTAATAGCATCTGTTTAGTTTTTTTTAAATTACAAACTGATTATAAACATGACAAATAATGAACTAGAAAATCATGACATGGCGTTACATATAGCTCATTTTTAACAAAATATTCTTTAGATAATTTTAAATTTCTTAATAAAATTATTGAGTAAAGGCCTTGAATTATTTTACATACATTTTTATATAGTGTTTTGATAATAAAAAGGTTAGCATGTTATATTGAACTTAAATTGATACGGTTCTGCCTCTTACAGAAAGGAAGCTTGATTTGTAAATACCATACCCTATACATAGTATAGTGTTAATATGAAACCCTATACATAGTACAGTGTTGATAGTATTATACCCTTTTTATTCAATCTTATATCCAAATATAAAAATTTCGAGGCTATTCATCTGTTTCTGTATTTTACAACAGGTGTCGTTTAAGTTAGACCAAAAATGAGAATGTACTTTATTTTCTGAAATCACCCAATGTTAAATGCAATACCATGATCGTAAGTTGATTGTTTGTTGAACGTTTCTTGCAGTATTCATGAATAAGAATTTTTTGAAACTCATCGTTACAATGTATCTGAGAAACATGTCTGCAAGAAATCGTCAAATTAATTTTGATCGTACGTCCCAAATCCAGTTACATTTCACTTTTAAAGATGTCATAATTCTTCTTACGTCTATCTCACCAGCAAATGAAATTATATCGTTTAAAATCATGAAACAGAATCAATCAAGTGTTTGAACAGTAGACATTTATCATTTTATTTCACGTATTTATTTCCCTATACATCTTGTGTTGAAATTGAAAACGATATCCTTCTTAATCTTACTTGGCATTGAAAACGATTTAAATTCAAACCACGTTTGATCGAGTCTTGGTAGAAAACAAGGAGTTACATGTTTTGTTCTGATATAGATTTAAGTGAGGATAATGTTATATTAAAGACAATATCATTTTGGCCATATTGATCAAGAAAGTCTGATGCAATTATTTTCAAATTTGCATTTGGTTTTGATTGTAAGAAAATTACCCATATGATTGTCATACTTTTGAAAATATAATAATAGTCAGAATTTTTCAGACAGTCTTCGAATTTATTTCCGTTATAATTATAAACTGATTTCAACTGAAATAAAGTATAAAGAGTTAACCGTGTTAAAAGCATGATTTGGAGTAAAAATAGTTCGCGTATGATATGTTTTTGCTTCCAGTTTAAATTAGTGCATTCAATTTTGTTGTGTTCCAAACAATACCCCCGGATTTTATATATTTTGACATGAAATTTATATTAATCATATTCAAGTCATTGTTTTTTAATGTACCAATCCATAGACCTTGTGTTTTAAGTCTGTTTAGCTTCAGACCGAAAACGTGCCGAATGTATCAATTATCTCCAGAGCTGCTGTGTTTTTGGTTTCTAACAATGACTGCATCGTATCTTTGAAAAGTATTTGCATTAGGTGCTTTATATTGTTTAGATAAGATAAAACGCAAAAGGTAAATCTTATCAAAGTATGCATTAACTCGAGGAAACTTATCAATAAAACAAATAATAATAAAAAACGAAAAGGTAAACCCCAAATACTTCTATGATTAGAGATCTCAACTCTGTCTGCAGACGGAGGGAAACAATTCAGAGCACCTAATGCAAATACTTTTCAAAGATACGATGCAGTCATCGTTAGAAACCAAAAACATCACACACAGTCTGCCTTATAAAATAAAAGGTTTTAAACTGTGTGATCATATAGTTTCATAATAAAAAGCATCATTGTACTAAAACTGGGAACAATTAAGAAAAGTACTTCTATGATTTTGTGTCTTTGGCGTTTGCCCATTGCCACTAAACCGGGTTTATGCCACTAAACCGGGTTTATGTTTAAACTGTTTGCTACTGAGCATGTTTCTGTAGCTTTTTGCATTTATATTGGAGTTATCGAAATAGACTTTGGGGGAAGTGCCAACGGATTATTGTTTAATAACTCTATTTTCTTATCTATTAGGTACAATATTTTATTCATCCACGGTAATAAGGCATTTGGTTCAACCCCTTCTCTTTTGCACCAGCTTTTACTATATTTGGATAAAGTGTATGTCAATTCTAATTTACATGTATGGAAATTAATTTTAGATGCTATCCGGTATTTAGAACCTTTATAAAGCAGTTTTCTAAGAAGATTATTTTTAATAAAAGACAAATCTCCTGTAACAATATGCCCAACAGGGTCGTAGCGGTACATGGAGTCAATACAATCTCATGAAGAAGGTGTATTTGCGAAAATATCATCTTCTGATACTACTTTATTATAATTAAATATGAAATTTCTAATAGGCTTTTTTATATTTTACATATCATTGGCATTTCTTTATTCTTAAAGTATTGTGGAATACATTTTTCTACATTTTTATTCTTAAATAATTATTTAGATTAAGAAGATCTATACCCTTGTTGCTAAAAGAAAGTTTAATGCGATATCTTTTGCTAGTATCAACATTTTCAATAGTGGGATGAAGGTAATGTTTAGTATATCCATTAACGATACATATTTGTTTTTAATGGTCGTGTGTTTAAAATATACTAAGGACTTACTTTCGTCGAAAATGATAAGTCAAATTAAAACAAAACATCACATACATTTTATGTGTGTTCCATCATTGTTTGTTTGTCACCACAGCCAGGCTCTCAATAGCCAGGCACAAAAAAGGACATGTAGTTACATTTGTGGTCCCTTGTAAAATATAGCAGATATTTAGTCATGAAACGTTCATGAGATAGCGATATAAATCTGATGAAGAGAGTTCTTTGTTTCATATTTATATGGCTTAAAGTCAAGTGATAACAAGTAGTGTTAAGACTAGATAGTGAATTTGTCAGAGCTCTGAAGTCATCAATATAAGGGGAAATATCAAATTACTCAAAATAGTTGTTGGAATTGTTTCGTCTGGATATGGTTCTGGGTGTATTATAGCATCCGGTATCCTTAAATGCACTGAACGAGTTTATTTCAAATGCATAAGGGCTACTGTATCTAGGATATAATAATAATTGAAACCTGATTTTGGATCCAATGAAAACGGATATATCACTAATACGTATATGAAGAAGTTAACAATACGGTATTTTGGCAATTATGTTGACATGCTTTTGAGTTTGCAAAACTTGCTTTAAATCAGAAACACATTTACACACAGAACCTTCTTTTTCATTTCCAATGTATCTGTTTTGCCTTAGATACAATGATACAATTGTCCTTCTAACAATCTAAATACGCTATTTGAGACCAATCGCCAATAGATTTTGCTACCTGAACACCATTTTGAAATAAAAGATCCTTTTCAATTTGACAATTCAATTGATAACGTTTTCCTTAATTATCATTTTATTGCTCATTGATGGGTTTCTCAGATATATTTATGAATGTTTCCCATTCAAAAACAATTTAAATACCCGTTAAAACTTTTGCACAATGTTTCAATTGCATTGCATTATTACATTGTAGATCAATGCAGTAAACAACCATTTAATTTACGTGAAGGTGATTAACATTCATTACAAAAAAAAAGAAACGGAAGGCAATGAATTGTGGAAAGTAAAATTCGAAATATTTCGAGATACTGAATTAAAACTGTGAACATTTACTTTTTGAACGCTTCAGTTATTTAATCACATAGTAAAGTATGACTGAAACACATGTTCTACTAAAACAGTATTAAATGATATTATAACTTCAACGGTGTATCAGAAAAGCTTTATATATTGAGGCAGGAAAATTTCACATCACCATGTATGCAATGATTAACTCAAAATCTTTGTTTTTCTACATGTTACTCAGGGAATTGCAATACACGTGCTCTTCTGTACTTCAAAATCACAGACCAGTTATCAAACCGTATGACTACACTATCACTATCAGTATGTCAACACAGCAGGGCTGTCAACATCCATAAATCTTTTTTAGCGGGACAGCCTTAAAGGGCTTAGTAACTTGGCTTGTTGAGTTAGGGTAAGGGTTAGGTTGTTGTGTATAAATATGGCCATAGAATCCAGTTTAAGGTCACAGTGAGCTCGTGTTTCATTGATGATTTCAAGGCGATAATCCAATTATTCACTGGTAAATTTATTTTGATTATTGAATTGTCCTGTTTGTGTTTGTGTATGTGGTGTTAATATGTTTGTGTCTTTTGTCCATTGTCGATTGGACCCCTTGCCTTGTACGTCTAAATAAGGTTTAATGGTGAATGTTCGACTACTGGGCGTGTCTCTGTAGTTTTCATGGTATTATTGAAAAGCTATGGCTTATTCTTAAGTATAAAACCGCACCAACACATGGGCAAAGAACATGTTAAGTGTGGTTGGTTTGTCCAATACCAAATTCCCGAAGGCTATTAGACGTTAGCCTAATAAAGAAAAGGAACAGAAGCCATATAATTGAATCCATAATAGACCTTAGGCTTAGACTTAATTAAATATATCTAGCACAAAGCAAACGGAAATATACAGATGTAAATTACTACCTCTAAATAGGGACGCTGTATTTATATAAGCTGTACAATTGATCATATTTCATGAACAACATACTATTTTTGTTCCGCCCCTCCCTCGGTTTAAGGTAATGTGCACGACTATGACTTGTTCAGAGAGATATTTATGCAAGTTCTATAAACTTAGCATATTAAACTTCTCCTTTTCAGGTTAACATGACCAAGACCGGAAGGAGTTAGGATTAAACATAATTTGTTATCTATCAGCTGATCTAAATTACGTTTACCTTAGTTACAAGATGTCAGCACAGCCAGGCCCTTAATAACCAGGCACAAAATAGTACATGTAGTTACTTTTGTGCTTCCACGTAAAATGATATTTAGTCATGAAATGTTCACTGGATAACGATATGAATATGGTGTAGAGAGTTCTTTGACAGTTTTGGGGCTTAAAGTGGAGTGGTGACCAGTGGTGTATAAATACTAGATAGTAAATTTGTCAGACATCTGATGTCCTCAATAATAGCGGAAAATCAACAGGCTCAAAAAAGTTATAGTTGAATAATCTCGTTTGGTTATGCTTCTGGTGTCATTATTGTATCCGGTATCCTTCAAAGAATTGAAAGTTTATTTTTAAAATCACAAGGGCTAGGATATGATAATTATTGAAACCTGATATTGGATACAATGTAAAGGGATCTTATTTACTGAGCATATGCAGAACTTAATGATAGGGTAATTTTTGCAGTTATGTTGACATGCTTTTGAGTTTGCAAAAATAGCTTAAAGTCAGAAACACAATAACACACCTAACTTTCTTTTTCATTTTCAATATTTTTGTTTTGCTTGAAATACAATGATACAATTGTCCTTTGGATGTTCTAAACACCGACATCTGATTCCTATTTGAGGCCAAGCGCCAATATTGTTTGCTGCCTGAACACCATTTTGAAATAATAAATCCTATTCATTTGACAATTTAATTGAATTGTTTAACCTTAACTGTCATTTTATTGCTCATTGATGGGATTTTAGACATATTTTTCAGGGTTTCCAATTTTAAAACTACTTAAAGACCCGTTAAAGCGTTTGCACAATGTTTCGATTGCGTTGCATCATTACATTGTAGATCAACGCAGTAAACAATCATTGATTTACGTAAAGGTGATTAACTTTCATTACAGAACACAGAAAAAGAAGACATTGAATTGTTGAAAGAATATTTTTCGAGATACTGAATTATAACTATGAACATCTATTTTTCGAACGCTTCAGTTAGAAAATCACGAAGTGAAGTATGACTGTAAGATACATATTCTTCTAAAACATTATTAAATGATATTATAACTCACTCGTTTTGCTGATTGTTTTCGATGGCGTGTCGAAATAACGTTATATTTTTGGCAGAAAATATTTGCAGCACTCAGTCTACAGTGAATAATTCAAAAACTTTGTTTTTCTACATGTGTCTCAGGGAATGGCAACACATTGCTTTAAGGTGGACCAGTTGTCAAAGGCACCTGAATGATACATTGTTTTAATGTTATTAATCTGTCTTTACCATGACTAAACTGCGTTGTATTACCATCTGATTTCTCAATTTGAACAATCATGCTTTCTCATGATTCGTTTGCTCTCTAAATCAAAGTTGTATTGGTGTCTCGTTTTAACATCACGTGTTGGTAATACACCAATTATTTATACCACATGGGCTGTTAAGTTTTAAGAGGTATTTTGTGCGATTGTCTGAATAAAACTTAAATCTGCAAGTCATCGCTGTACTTTATAACATGAATATATCATATCCTACTCTGAAACACGTGGCCGATGAGTATCGCTTATAAAGTAAGAGCATAAATAAACCATTTCGAACCCATAGCATTTTTACTTCGTTTTCATTGATAAAAACGAGGCGGTTACCCCAACATTTACCGTACCAAGGCGATAACCCCGCCATTAACCTGCCTAGGCGGTTAGCATAGCAATTGTCGTGCCGCGTCTATAATCCGAACATAATACTGCCGAGACGGTGACCCCATCATTTACCGTACCAAGGATATACCCCGATCATTGACCTGCCGGGGCGTTTTTTTTACCAACATTGACAATACCGTGGCGATTTCCCAAACTGAGCGTAGGTGGTTATCTTAGCAGTGACCTTACAAAGGCGGTAACCCAAAAATTGACCGTACCAAGACGGTTATCCTTACATTCACCCTACCAAGGTGAAAACCCCAGCACTTACCGTACCAAGGCGGTTTTGTGCGTGCGTGTGTGTGTGTGTATGTGTGTGTGTATGTGTGTGCGTACGTGTGTGCGTGCGTGCATGCGTGCGTGCGTGTGTGCGTGCGTGCGTGCGTGTGCGTGCGTGCGTGTGTCTGTGTGTGTGTGTGTTTTTTGGCATGTATTTCTGCTGTTTGTTTACCTCATGTTTGTTATATTTCTGTCGTTCAAGATAATATGGTTTAACCATATTGTACTACATAACGTATTAAGTAGGCAGCTTAAAGGGCATAGTTACTTGGCTTGTTAAGTCATGTTTACGGTAAGAAATATTGGGACAAGTGTGAGTATACGGCCATAGAACCTAGTTTAAGGTCCCCGTAGACTTGCATTCAACTGAGCTCGTGTTTCACTGACCATTCCAAGGCGGTAATCCCATCATTTATCGGTAAATTTATTTTGATGAGTGTGTGGTATGTCTGTGGTGTTTGTATTTGTGTATAGTGTTTATATGATTGTGTCTTTAATTCCTTGTCGGTTGGACTCTTGCCTTGTGCCTCGTTACATGGTGTTTTGCATGCTTGACTACTGGGCTTATCTCAGTAGTTTCCATTGTAATATTGACAAGGCTTATTCTAAAGTACATAACCGCAAAATGTGGTTGATTTGATGAAAACTAAGTTTCCAAAAGTTACCAGACGCTAGCCTTATAAAGAAGTGGAGCAGAAGTCATAGAACTAAATACATTACACACCTACGCGTAGGCTTAATTAGGAATATCTAGCATAGAGCTGACAAAACTCATAATTTTTTAACGGAAATGTACCGATGTTAATTACTTTCACTAAATGGTATGAAGTTCCGATGAGCATTCTGCGGTGAACGAAAGATTTCACAGACAGTGCTGTAATCGTCATATTCAAAGAAAACTTAAAAGTTTAAACATATCTTATTCAGTTCGTATATACAAAAATAACAGCAATAGTATGATGAAATGGATCGGAAAACAAGCAATGTAATTGCTTATACTAATTCCTTTCCATGTAGAAGTGTACAGTTACGAATTGTCAGTGTATGATGTGAAAAGTATGACGAAAGATATTAGTTTAATAACTGTTCAAACTATCTTTTACATTTAATTTGAATGTTTTGGAATAATAAGATAAATATAATAAAGACAAACAAACAAAAAGAAAAAAACAAAACGCAAACATATTCTGTCACACACACACTGTCGCGATGAAAAGCGATCGATACACCAATGGGGACAAGTGTTAGGCATCAAAACGCTTTGATGCTGCAATGAATCTCTGGACTTTTAAAAAACAAGCTTGAATTGGCATCAAGGGTAAGGCGATCATTACCGAAAAGAAGATTTTCTACAGTAGCAGCACAAGGTAAATCATGGATAAAACGGTCACGCATTAATTGATATCTAGGACACTGAGTGAGATAATGTGACACAGTTTCATCGGCACCACAAGCACAAAGGGGAGAAGGAATAATATTTCTTCTGTCATAATTTAATGAGCTACATCCTAATCGCAGACGAGCATGATAAACTTGATGTTGTCTGTTTCCTACATTATACAGGAGTTGTGATTTCTTTGGTTTCGTGTTAAGTTGTGATTTAAACTCGCTGAGAGTAGGTGCATGCCTAATATCTTCAGGAAGTGAGTTCCACAGCCGAATAGCCAGGGGTAGAAATGAAATAGCATAGGCTTGAGTTTTACAAGGGATGACTGGAACTTCTGAGCGATTTCGTAGGGCATATGGCTGAGCTCTCGGCTGAGGAATAAGATTTGTAAGATACTCTGGAGAAAGACCATTTTTCATTTTAAAGAACAGAATGAGGCGATGTTTGCGTCTCCTTTCCGCAGATATGTGGGATTGCCATTTGCCATCTGAAGAGAAGGTTACCCCAAGATGTTTATGAGTGCTGATTTGAGATATGGGTACATTGTCGAGATAAAGTGGGGGTTGATTTTGTTGCTGACGTTCACGAGAAAAGAGAACAGATTCTGTCTTGGATGGATTAAAAGTTACTAGCCATTTCTTCGACCAAGATGATATTTGAGATAGGTCATGGTTAAGGTCGGCTGCAGAAGATACGATAATAATGTAAAGACTGGTGTCATCTGCGAATAAGCGTATGTTTGCCTTAATGTCATTGACAATGTCATAAATGAAAATAAGGAAGAGCAAAGGACCAAGAATAGATCCTTGAGAAACACCAGCGTTGATAATGAGGATTCCTGAAGCAGAGTTGGATAGGACTATCCGTTGTTTGCGGTCAGAAAGATAAGAGGAGAACCAATGAAGAAGTGAACCACTTATACCGATGGATGACAGCTTATGAATAAGGCCATGATGCCAGACTTGGTCAAATGCCTTTGAAACGTCACAAAAGACAGCCCTTACTTCTTTCCCTTCATCCAAGGCTTTGCTGAGGTCGCTGTAAAAGAAAGCTCACTGGTTGATGCTAGAATCGCCTTTGATGAAACCAGATTGGAAGGATGTAAGTAATTTATTCGAGATGATGTAGTTGTAGAGGTATTTGTGGACACAGCGCTGCATGAGTTTGCCAATACAACTTAGAAGTGATATTGGTCTATAATTGCAGGGATAGATAGATAGATAGATAGATAGATAGATAGGTAGGTAGGTAGGTAGGTAGGTAGGTAGGTAGGTAGGTAGGTAGGTAGGTAGGTAGGTAGGTAGGTAGGTAGGTAGGTAGGTAGGTAGGTAGGTAGGTAGGTAGGTAGGTAGGTAGGTAGGTAGGTAGGTAGGTAGGTAGGTAGGTAGGTAGGTAGGTAGGTAGGTAGGTAGGTAGGTAGGTAGGTAGGTAGGTAGGTAGGTAGGTAGGTAGGTAGGTAGGTAGGTAGGTAGGTAGGTAGGTAGGTAGGTAGGTAGGTAGGTAGGTAGGTAGGTAGGTAGGTAGGTAGGTAGGTAGGTAGGTAGGTAGGTAGGTAGGTAGGTAGGTAGGTAGGTAGGTAGGTAGGTAGGTAGGTAGGTAGGTAGGTAGGTAGGTAGGTAGGTAGGTAGGTAGGTAGGTAGGTAGGTAGGTAGGTAGGTAGGTAGGTAGGTAGGTAGGTAGGTAGGTAGGTAGGTAGGTAGGTAGGTAGGTAGGTAGGTAGGTAGGTAGGTAGGTAGGTAGGTAGGTAGGTAGGTAGGTAGGTAGGTAGGTAGGTAGGTAGGTAGGTAGGTAGGTAGGTAGGTAGGTAGGTAGGTAGGTAGGTAGGTAGGTAGGTAGGTAGGTAGGTAGGTAGGTAGGTAGGTAGGTAGGTAGGTAGGTAGGTAGGTAGGTAGGTAGGTAGGTAGGTAGGTAGGTAGGTAGGTAGGTAGGTAGGTAGGTAGGTAGGTAGGTAGGTAGGTAGGTAGGTAGGTAGGTAGGTAGGTAGGTAGGTAGGTAGGTAGGTAGGTAGGTAGGTAGGTAGGTAGGTAGGTAGGTAGGTAGGTAGGTAGGTAGGTAGGTAGGTAGGTAGGTAGGTAGGTAGGTAGGTAGGTAGGTAGGTAGGTAGGTAGGTAGGTAGGTAGGTAGGTAGGTAGGTAGGTAGGTAGGTAGGTAGGTAGGTAGGTAGGTAGGTAGGTAGGTAGGTAGGTAGGTAGGTAGGTAGGTAGGTAGGTAGGTAGGTAGGTAGGTAGGTAGGTAGGTAGGTAGGTAGGTAGGTAGGTAGGTAGGTAGGTAGGTAGGTAGGTAGGTAGGTAGGTAGGTAGGTAGGTAGGTAGGTAGGTAGGTAGGTAGGTAGGTAGGTAGGTAGGTAGGTAGGTAGGTAGGTAGGTAGGTAGGTAGGTAGGTAGGTAGGTAGGTAGGTAGGTAGGTAGGTAGGTAGGTAGGTAGGTAGGTAGGTAGGTAGGTAGGTAGGTAGGTAGGTAGGTAGGTAGGTAGGTAGGTAGGTAGGTAGGTAGGTAGGTAGGTAGGTAGGTAGGTAGGTAGGTAGGTAGGTAGGTAGGTAGGTAGGTAGGTAGGTAGGTAGGTAGGTAGGTAGGTAGGTAGGTAGGTAGGTAGGTAGGTAGGTAGGTAGGTAGGTAGGTAGGTAGGTAGGTAGGTAGGTAGGTAGGTAGGTAGGTAGGTAGGTAGGTAGGTAGGTAGGTAGGTAGGTAGGTAGGTAGGTAGGTAGGTAGGTAGGTAGGTAGGTAGGTAGGTAGGTAGGTAGGTAGGTAGGTAGATAGATAGAGATAGGTAGGTAGGTAGATAGATAGAGATAGGTAGGTAGGTAGATAGATAGATACGTTTTATTCCTCCAGTAACGGAGAGCATAACATATTTACAAGTATAATATAAAACATAGATATACAAATATTATGTACATAACAAACGTTAATTTACAAAAGTCATAACGTGCATATATGTAGCATGGTAACAAGTTACACAAAAACGTCATGGATCACATAAGCCTAAAACATGTAAGCATAACTCAAGCTTTCCTAGCTACAAGTAAGTTAATTAACGCCTTAGCAATTGGTTGAAACATCAAACAATTATTAGAATTTGTTGTTGCAAATTGAAACACCTTTGCGCACTGGCCCTTATGAGGTTTAAGAATTAGACACTTAAAAGCATCCACGCCACAGCAGTGAATTATGCTATCCCACAAGGCCCTACGCTCTTCTTCTTTTTTGTGGCAAAAGCATATTAAATGTTCAGTATGACCTTCGACCATCAGATTACACGCTTTACACTCAGTCCGGAATGACCTTGACACAAACGTACCCGTTAAGTTCATAAGCGTCGTACATGTTTTCTGGAGACGAGGGTTACTTCTTACCACAAACCATAGCGGCAAACATTTGTACTGCGTAATGATGTTTTGCAGGGCCTCGTCACTAGAAGATTTCGTCATGTTATCATACATTATTGCTTTCACGCGCATCATAACATTTCTCTGAAGGATCCTTTTCCAGGATACCTTATTTGGGAAATCACCAGAACTAATATATACGTTTAGATACTCAACGAGACTGTATTTTTGGAGTAACTTATATATATCCGGTAGAAATCCAGTCTTCTGTTTATCACCATTCATGAAAAGTAGAAGTCTGTGTACGAATATTTGTTTCGCCAGATAATGGCATGGTAACAAGCACAGTTGGCCTAGAAATTGGAGTTTTCGATACTCATTTATTATTTCAACTGGTGTCATGTCTAGCGTACAAAGCGCGAAGTTCGTAGACATATATTTCTGAAAATGTTGCATATGTTTGACACAAAAGCGATGGGCAAGTTCTAGTTTATGAATATCGTCCTTAGAATAAACACTCCACATTTCACAGCCGTATAGGCTTTTGGTAGGATAACGGATATATAAATAGTTCTCAGCGTTACCGCACTCATCATGTCCGGATGTGTCCCACTGTTAATAATGCTAAAATATATCCCACGGAGTTTCACACTTGCACTATGAATCAATTCCTTACAAGTCATTGTCTCATTGCAGTCTACACCTTAATGAGTATATTTATTTACTTCGGTTAACATGTTCTGTCCGAGAAGAAATGGTTTATGTTTAACCGCTTTTGATATGTTAAAGGTCACAACATCACACTTTTGGGGATTGTATAGGAATCGCCATTTCTTTGAGTATTCGCAACATATTCTTAGCATATTGTCCATCCCTATTTTTGAATCAGAAATCAAAACCATATCATCTGCTACTGTAGGGGAACTCATTTTCATACCGTATATGCATACCCCGTTGCCACTATCCTCTAGTTCTTTAATGAGACCATCAATATACAATAATTACATGATTGGAGAACTTTTCCCTCCTTGGCGGGTCCCTTGCAGCACTGGAAATTCCGCCGACTGAATGCTTTGATAGCGCACCTTACTCTTTGCGCCAACATACATATTTCGCAGGGCCATTGACGTGTTGTTATCAATACATTTGTTGTCCGGTATATGGTCGTCGGCTTTGAGGGTCAGAAGTTTATAAAATAATCCGTCATGCCACACCCGGTCAAACGCCTGACGACTGTCAAGAAAACACAAATATACAGGTGACGAGTATTCTCGGGAGAAATGTAGTGATTCACGGAGAGAAAACGACGTCATCAAACAGCCAAGTTGTTGTTGAAATCCACCCTGCTGTATGATAAGAGTAGAGATTATTTTCTCTTTGCATCTGTCCAGCAACACCATCTCATATACCTTGAGCACCGTTGAAGATAAAGTGATCGCGCGGTAGTTATTTGGGTTATCTCTACTTTTGTTGCCTCCCTTATGTAATGTAATTATGTCTCCCCGTTTCATTTTATTTGGTATATGTCCGGACCTCAGCATATTAGTAAATATATGTGCAAGGCACGTGGATACAATGTAGTTTGCAAATAACAAATGTTCATGTGTGATCCTGTCTGGTCCACAGGCTTTACCTCGAGGGAGGAATTTTATTGATGATGCCACTACCTCAGGCGAGACTATTACACAAGTATCGAGTGAAATATCATTAAATGTCTGTTCCACAGTGCGCCCTACTGTTCTTTTCCATACTTTATCAAGATCGGTCGATTCGGTTGGTGAATAAAGGTCTTTGAAGTACAATCCCCACTCTTCAACAGTTTCTTCTCTGCTAAAGCATACCTTATCCCCGAATTTCAAACCGCATCCTATCTTAGATTGGGACTGTTTTTTCCTTGAATTTACTGTTTTCCAAAATCGAACATTATCAGTTTCAGCAGCTAGTTCTAGGTTTTTATCAAGCATCATAATATACTCATTGACTACCCGCCTATGTGTCCCCCTAAATAGAGCTTTGGCTGCCTTATAGTAAACGTACTCATCACAGTTGTCATTACGAGGCCTACCAGCCCGACACCATCGATCACGCGCACCCAACATTGCATTATGGAGATCTGAAAGTTCATTTGACCAGTACGGTTTTAAATGTGCCTTAAATGTTTTCTTTGGAAAGACATTATCTGAGCATGCAATTAAATGTTCACATAAACGGTCATACATAGTATCAATGTCCTCATTAGTAACTTTACCATTATATATGTATACCAAGTCTACATCACTTTCTAGTGATGATGTATACCGTTCAACATGCTCTGAGCGGACCTTTTTCCAGTTAATACAGTTTTCCCTCTCGCCATTATTCTCAACATGTAATGGGGAATTAACTATGATTTTCAAACAACATAAAATAGGCCTGTGCCTAGAAACATTCAAGCAACAATCATCTGCAATCTCACAGTGAACAATACAGTCAAGCAATTCATGTTGAACAAAAATATAGTCTAATGTAGATGTATACCGTCCGTCATATGAAACAAATGTGTTGTTACACCCTTGGCAATTGTTCAGTAAATTGCAAGCCCATAAATTACAATCATTAACAAAACTGAGCAACCGTCTGTCCCTGTTATTTAGGGTCTGTGCACTAAGTTTGCCATTAAAATCGCCCATAAATATAACCTGACCTTTGTCACAATATGCATTAAATAGATCATACAATGTTGTAACATATTCATCATACTTTCCTATGGAATGATTACTGCACGGTAAATAAACCTGGAAAATATACACATATTGGCCCGGTGTTATCTGCAATTGGATCTACATCATCTACATCCAATGAGGAAATTAAATTATCAAATCGTCTATGAAACAATAACGAAACACCACCTTGACGCCGATTATCACTGTCACACACTGTGTAGTGCTTAAATTCACTCGATATCGAGTCCATAAAGTGTACATTTTTCGGTGATAACCAGTGCTCGGAAATACCACATATGTCTATTTCGCCGTGTTTAAGGATTTCATCTAAATATCCGGCACTGGACATAATGCCTGTAACGTTCCATGTAATGAGATTGAGGTTGCATACAGCCATAAACACACAGAAACACAATAATACAGACATACATAAATCAGCACACATTTTTAGAAAATACATTATCATGATTGCACAGTTAATCTACGGCGTACGATAGAAGAACATTGAACCGATTGTCCCGTGATCTCTCCTTCCGGCCGCCGCTCCATCCGTCGTCCCGGTCTGCAGTCTTTGCCGCTCCTCCCGCACGAAACCAAGGTGGAACGTCCTGTCCGAGCCACTGCGCTTGCACATCTCCTTGCCGGATTCCCGAGGTAAAGTTACCATGACCGCTCGATGGCAACCGTTTCCCGAATGAGGGAACACGTGCACGCCAAGGCTTACATGTCACATAGCTTGGCCAAAAACCGTCCGAAAGTACTCGTTTCGAGTTGTCGTCGGCCGACAGGCAAAGTTTTAGGAACACTTTCGAAGGATTCTTACGTAAAGGAAACACCTGAATCGATTTAACATCCAGACCTTTCTTTGAGGCCACAGTTGCTAGAAGTTCTGTGTTAACATTGCTGTTTAAACCAAAAACACAGAACCGTTCAGTGTGGTGCTTCTTACGTACAACCTGGAAGCCATCCCACTCAATATCCTTTACACAAGTAATCACGCAAATTGGGTTTCCTGACTCTTTCTCCATGACGTCATCATCATGTTGCCAAAGTGACATAGGTTCCATGTCAACGTCCGTCGTGACATCTTCTGTAGCCTCCGTAGGAAGTTCAGGAACACCGTCGTCGAAATTGCCATGATTCTGCATTGCATCGTTTATATCGCAGAGTAGCACATTATCACATTCCGGTACTAGGTTTGAAACAGTTACAAGGTGATCTGTATCGAGAAAACATTCCATGTGCCTCACTCTATCTTCGAAATCTGTTACACGGCCTACCATGGCGCTAGTCAGTGAGCGCATAGTATCAACAGACGAGCCCGTGAATTTTGCTATCGCATTACTACACTCAAGTATTTCTGCTTTTATGTTCTGTAAAGCACTTTTTGTATAGTTCATTTGCTCTGTTCTTTGCCTCTCATTAATATGTGGATCAGCTATTTTGAAAATGGGGCAGACGTTCGCCAACTTCCATGGAGAAGGGAAGGTAGAGTTTGCCAACAATCTGTTGAAATATTTCGAGAGAGGTACAGCAAGTTCGTCTTTGCCCTCTTTAATAAGTATAGGACTTATCGAGTCACGACCACTGGCTGTTCCGCCCCTCCCTCGACTTTGTCTAAAGGTGACGGGCAAGTATAACTAGTTCTGAGAAATATAAATGCAAGAACTTAAAACATAGCATATTAAACTTTCTCTTTTTTATGTGTTTATGACAAAGACCGGAACGAGTGGGAAATTAGGTTGGGATTAAACATACGTTGCTACGCAGGTGATCTAAATTACGTTCCCCAATAATTACAGGAGTGTAAAAATCTCAAAAATAGATGCATGCTTCCCATTTCCTTTGCTAATACCCTGATGTTTTGGATAAAAGGGGCATTCACAAACGTTTTGTTCAGCTCTTGTAACCAGATAGGGGGGCCGGCATCATTAAAGGATCTAATGTCTGTGTATCAACGGGTGTATCTTCCGATCGACATATCAATTCCTCTTAATTGGTTGTTTTTTTCATATATATTTTGAAACAAATATATATACTGGAGATAAAACTCTAGGCTTATCATTAGTACTGCTGACACTCGGTTAATACTTAATTGCAATTAGTGAGCTTACGATATTTTGACGTTCGCTTGTTGAGTTGATTCTCCCCATATTCGTAACATGCGTAGCAATAAAACTTTATAAACGGCAGGGTCGTTTTGTTTTATTTCCTAACCTTTGTGTTTATACTGGTTAAAATATTTTTTTTACAAATAGGTAGGACAACAAAAATCCTATGGAAAGGTTATTCCAATTTACGATTAAAACTGAATACAATCTTTAATGATACTGGTACCTAGTCGCCAAAAACAGCGCAATTGGAAAAAATGTTACTGTTTCTTTTCTACTTTAAGGGAAAATTAAAGTATAAAGTGTACTTTTTACGGCAATATAAATCATGTGGAAACAGATTATTGATAAACACTTTCAGAGTTTTTATAGCAAGAATGTCAACAGATTTGGAAAGTCAAGATAATAAAATTGTCAGAGCGTTGAAATCTTTTTAAGTAGTACATCAGGATAAACATTGTGATTTTAAACGTAAAAATGGAATTAATTTGTTTTCGCCTGTTGTTTTTTAATTTGTTACTGTTGTTGACTTATACTGTTTAAAACAAAAGTAGTATGTATCTATATAGTAACTTGGTATTGCATCCTATCAATTACGAATCGAAAATATTCAATATAATACCAAAAATTGGAAATAGTAAAAAAGATACGGTTATTGTAATAGTTTTGTTTACACACTTTTGTGTCAGCAGAAATAACTTTTCACCAGAAAATCGATAGTAGGATACACAGCTTACCACACGTTTTTCCTGTTTTCTATAATTTCATTGTTTCAAATACATAAATAAAAAGTTACTTTGGATAATTTTAACACGGACAGCTTATTATTAATTGCGACCAATGGCCAATAGTTCGTGCTGCCTTAGTAAACACGATACTTTTTGCCACTTAAACGATATTCAATCGGACCAATTAACTGATTATTGCTTTTTAATATGTCATTTTATTGTTAATTGATTGGGTTTTCAAATATATTTATCACGGATTCCATTTTAAAACAATTCGATAACCCGTATAAAGGTCTGCACAACGTATCTGTGCATCATTAGATTGCCTCGCATATTGTAATAACGTGGAGAGACATTTGATTTGCGTAAGGGTGATAAGTTTTTATATAATGGACTAGAACTAGTTTGACTAGAAATCCTGAAGGGCGGGGCGAGGAAACACAGAATTTGCTACTGTGGTGATATGAATGGCTTTAAGATGCACACAACACAACTTGTTTTCTTGTCATATGTTTGATATATATACATTGTATCAAGGATTCATTATCATTAACTCTCTTAGTCAATTAAAACAACGTCTGATCAATTTGCGATGTGCTTTCCTTCACTGTTAGTATGTCACCACAGCCGGGCCTTCATTAGCCAGGCACACAATAGGACAAGTAATTTCTTTTGTGGTTCCATGTAAAATAGAGCAGATATTTAGTCATTAAATGTGTCATCGATAGCGATATAATTCTTTTTTAGACAGTTTTTGGGCTTAAAGTGTACTGATGCCCAATGGTTTGAAAATACTTGATATTAAAGTTGTCAGAGCTCTGAAGTCCTTAATATAAGCGGAGACATAAATTATTCAAACAACTTGTTGGAATGTTTTCGCGAGCGTTAAGTTTCTGGGGATATAGCATCTGGTATTCTTCAAAATAATGCATAAGCTAATTTCAAATGCATAAGGGCTATTGTATCTAGGGTAAAAACATTTACTGTATCCTGATGTTGCATCCGATTGAAACGGCCATACCTTTTACTTGGTATACGAAAATCTTAACAATACGGTTATTTTGAAGTCATATTTACATGTTGTTGATTTTGAAAAGAAACTTTAAGGCAGAAAAGAAAATATGATTTACACAATAACACACAGAAACTCTAGTTGCTAATGTTTTTGTTTTAAATACAATCGTACAATCGCCCTTCCGAGAATCTTAACACGGGCAGATAATTGGCATTTAAAACGAAGCGACTATATATTTTGCTGCCTTAACACCATTTTGGACTATTAGATTGAATTCATTTGGACCATTTAACTGGTCAGTGTTTCCGCATATGTCATTTTATTGCTCATTGATGGGTTCACAGTTACATTTATCGGGATGTCCAATTTTAAAACCATTTAAAATACCCGTTTAAATCAAGTGCACAGTGTTACAATTACATTGCATCATAACATTGTAGTAAAATGCAGAAAAACAAACGTTTAAATTACGTGAAGGTGATCATCTTTCATTTACAACACACTGAAACTGACAAAATAGTGCAGAAGGAAACATTGAAATATTCCGAGATACTGACTTATAACTATTGGCACCTATTTGTCGAATGCTTTAATTAGGAAATCATATAGTAATAGTACGACTGTAAAGTACAAAAGTTATTAAATGTTTGTATAACTCATTTTAAAATGGTATTTGCTGATTGTTATCGACGTTGTGTCGTAATGACTTTATTTGTCAGAAAATTATGCATATTATCAGTATATTGCAAAGAAGATAAGAATATTTGCTTTTTCACATGTTTCACTGGTAATGACAACACATTGCCAGCACTTGCTCTTCAATGCTAATTAAATTGGCAGACCAGTTGTTATACCTTTCGAAAGCACCTGAATGATATATTGTTTTAATGTTATTAGTATGGTATGTGTATCAAGTCTCGTCCTGGCTCATTCCATCAAAACGTGGTAATACATAAATTACTTATACAACTGTCTCGATTTAAGGGGTCTCATGCGATCTTCTGATTAAAACCAAACTCTTACAAGTCATCGCTTTTCCTTGTAAAACGAAGCTGTTGTATCACATTCTGAAAGACGTTAACGTGGCGCTGATTATCGCTTACTTTGCTGATTCTAAAAGAAACATGACAACAAGGTTCAAGAGTCGTTAGAGTTGTAAAACCACTAGGATAGATATTCATCACTGATGTAAAGTTAGCGCGCCATTGAGTATAGGTTACTTTGCTGATCCTAACACCACCATGACAACAAGGTTCAAGAGTCGTTAGAGTTGTAAAACAACTAAGATAGATATTCATCAATGATGTTAAGTTGAAAAAAATGGAGCATTATAATGTTTGTTTTCCTTTGTTTATCCATGTTTGTTTGTGTTTAATAAAACAACGGCACAGTGTGATTTCGGTTTATGAAAAAAATGTCATAGTGATGTTGTTAATGAAACGGTAACACAGTTTGATTTTTGTTTATGCAATGGCAAAGTACGTTTTGTTTTCATGAAACAATGACATTTTGCTTTTTTGGTTTTTGAAACAATGACAATTTGTGTATTTTTGTTTATCAAACAAACACACAGAGCGTTTTGGGTAAATGAAAGAAATACACAGTGCGTTTGGGGTTAATGGAACTATCTCACAGCGCGTTTTGGGTAAATAATACAAAGACACAGTGCGTTTTTGGTTCATGAAACAATGACAAATTGCTTTGTTTGGTTTGTGAAATAATGACACAGTGCGTTTGTGGTAAATGCAACAATGACACATTGTGTTTTGGGTTTATGCAAAAATGACACATTGTGTTTTGGGTTTATGCAACAATGACACATTGTGTTTTGGGTTTATGCAAAAATGACACCTTGTGTTTTGGGTTTATGCATCAATGAAACATTGTGTTTTGGGTTTATGAATCAATGACACATTGTATTTTGTGTGTATGCAACAATGACATATTGTGTTTTGTGGTTTATGATTCAATGACACATTTTGTTTTGATATAAATGAATCAATGACATATTGTGTTTTGTGGTTTATGAATCAATGACAAATTGTGTTTAGGGTATATGCAACAATGACACATTTGTGAAACAATACCCAATGCGTTTTGGGTTTATGTAACAATGACAATGCGCGTTTTTCGTTTATGAAACAAAGGTAATAGGATGACTACAAAATAGATGTTCTTTCGAAACAAAATTTATCACATGATATTATAACTCTTGGCGTCTCGATATAGTTGTTACCGTCCGTCCGTCCGTCCGACCGTCCGTCCGTCCGACCGTCCGTCTGTCTGTCTGTCTGTCTGTACCAAAGTTTGAAAACAAACTTGGCACGAATGTCAAATATAATCTTTAGGAAAATGGCAAAACATTGAGTTGTCTTAATTCCCATTCATGTTCATTGTTCATAATGTCTGGATATACATCCTCACAAATAGGTAGCATAACGATGATACAAAGATAATTTCAACTTAAAATAAAGATATTTTTGGTGACGTGCTTCGTGCTCCTGCTAGACACACAACAGCAAAAAGAGGACAGGATGTCACTGTTACGTTCCAAGTTAAAAGTAGAAAGTAAGAAACAAAGCGATCATTGTATGGCAATTTATATCAAGTCAAGACAGATTGTTGGCTAACATTTTTAGTTTTTAGTGCAACGACGTCAACGATGTGAAAAGTCCAGATAACACTATTGTCAGAGCTTGCAAGTCTTCATTAGTACTTCAGGGCAAACATTGGCTGATTCTTAACGTGAAGGTTAAATTTTTGTCCGCATGTCTTTTATTTCTGTTGTTTACATATACGTTGGGAAACAAACATGAATCTATACAGCATCTTGTTATTCGATCCCGTGAATTGTAAAATGAAAATGTTCAAAATGTTGACATAACTAAAAGGTTCTTGTAAAAGATGAGTTTACAAACGTTTGTGTCTGCAAAAATAGATTTGCAACAAGAAAGAAAAAATAAGATACACAGCTATGCAAAACTATTTCTAGATTGTCTTTGATGTCAAATGTTTCAAATGCATTGATAAAATGATACATTGGAGAATCTAACGCGGACATCTAATTGCTATTTAAGATCAATAGCCAGTATTTCTTGCCTAAACGCTATTTTTTGTCCCTTAAACGAAATTCAATCGGACCAATTAACTGAGAATTGCTTCCTTATATGTCATTTTTTGTTAATTGATTAGTTTTTCAGATACATTTACCAGGCATTCCATTTCAAAACAATTTGATAACACCTTACAATGGTTTGCACAATGGTTCTGTGCATCATTAGATTGCGTCACAAAGTGTAACAACGTTGACTGACTTTTGTTTTGCGTAAGGGTGATTAGCTCTCATTCAAGCGACTGAAACTAGTTTGACTAAAAATCCTGGAGGTCGGGGCGAGGAAACAAAAAACTTATTACTTACGTGATATAGATGGCGTTTCGATGCATATTTGTTTTTAATGGTCGTGTGTTTAAAATATACTAAGAACTTACTTTCGTTGAAAATGACAAGTCAAATAAAAATAACATATTTTACGATACAATTTTTATGTGTGTTCCATCTTTGTCTGTATGTCACCACAGCCAGGCTCTCAGTATCAAGGCACAAAAAGGACAAGTGGTTTCTTTTGTGGTCCCATGTAAAATATAGCAGATATTTAGTGTGAAACGTTCACCAGATAGCGATATATATCTGGTGAATAGAGTTCTTTATTTGTTATTTAAAGGGCTTAAAGTGAAGTGATGACCAGTGGTATGTAAAGACGAGATAGTAATTTGTCAGAACTCTGAAGACATCACTATAAAGGGAACATCAAATTGCTCAAAAAAAAGTTGTTGGAATGGTTTCGTTTGGAAATGTTTCTGTTGGTATTATAGTATCCAGTATCCTTCAAAGAATTAAAGATTTTTTTCATAACGACTACTGTATCTAAGTTGTCCGGTTAGCGCACTCTCTTCTCACCTAGGCGACCCGGGTTCGATTCTCGGCTCGGGCGCATGTGAGTTTGGTTGGTGGTCACCAAGCCAGACAAGTGGGTTTTCTGCTGGTTATCCGGTTTCCCCCACAACACAAGACCACACTCTCGCATAAAATCGGGCCAACGAGAGTGATTAATATAATGTTGTAATAACTTGTTTCACAATCGTTGTAAAATAAATATGTTTAAACTAAACTGTATCTAAGAAATAATAATCATTGAAACCTGATTTGATTTTAGAACCAATGGAAACGAATATATCATTACTAAGAATATGAATAGTTTAACAATACGGTATTTTGAGCAGTTATAGTAACGTGCTTGTGAGTTTATTAAAATAGCTTTAAGTCAGAAACACAATATCGCACGTAACTTTTCTTCATTTCCAATGTTTCTGTTTAACCTTAAATACAATGATACAATTGTCTAAATCTAAACGCGGACAGATCATTGCTATTTGAGACCAAGAACTAATATATATTTCTGCCTAAACACCATTTTGGAATATTAGATTCAATTAATTTGGGCCATTTAATTGACCAGAGTTTCATTATCTGTCAATTTATTGCTCATTGATAGGTTTTGAGTTACATTTATTATTCCAATTTTAAAACCATTCAAATACCTTTCTCATGATCAGTTTGGTATCTGTATCATGTTTTTATTCCTGGCTCATTCTAGCAAAACGCGGTAATACATAATTTACTTATACAACGGGGGCTGTTTCGATTTTAAAGGTCTTGTTTGATCGTCTGAATAAAACCAAACTCTACAAGTCATCGCTTTTCCTTAAAACACGAAAATGTAATATCTCAATCTGAAAGACGTTAACGTGGCTGTGAGGATCGCTTATCCCGCTGATTCTTAACACAAACATAACAACAAGGTTCAAGGGTCGAAATAGTTGTAAAATCACTAGGATAGATATGCATCATTGATGTAAAGTTGAAATAAGTGGTACATTGTAACTGTGTATTTTCTTGTGTCTGTCCATATCAGTTTGTGGTAAATGAAACAACGGCACAGTGTGA